>NW_004955515.1:2728152-2860060 GCF_000276665.1 Chinchilla lanigera | reverse complement strand
CGGAGCTGGAGAGTTTCAGGTGGGACACCTTGTGGAGCAGGTGGCCCAGGCTGCCGGGCCCATCGTCGGGCGCCTTGCGCAGCGCCTCGCCGGACACCAAGTAGGGGGCCGCCGCGGGGGTCGCGCGCGCCGCCGAGACCTTGCCGCCGCCGCTGCCGCCGCCGTTCACCGACAGGCTGTGCAGGAGGTCATCGACCGAGGTCACCGAGTCATTCCTGAAGCGGTTGTACTTGGTGCGTGGAAGCATGCCCCTCCGTGGGCTCGCCGCATCCGCCCGGGCGCCGCTGGTGCCGGCCCCGGCGCGGGCTGCCGCGCATAGCAGGCGAGCCGCGGGCCCCGGAGCGGGACGGAGAGCCGGGGTCCCACGACAGCCTTCTGCAGAGGGACAGCGAGGTCTGAGCACCGGGCCCTCCACCATCAAAAGCCAGCCCAGCGGCGGCCGCGCATCCCCGGCCGCAGAGCCCGCTGCTCAGGGTGGAACGTCTGCTTTGCAAAAGTCATAGTTGCCTCTGGTGGAGAGAGAGCCCAGCTGCTCGGGCTGCTCTCAGCAAAAGCATGACTCACTCTGCGAGGAGCCCCTCTCAACAAAGGCTCGGTGAGCACTGCAAATCACTTCCTGTAGGGAAAAAAAAAAAGAAGAAGAAAGGAAGAAAAAAACGACATCCACCCGCTGACAGCAACTGGAGCCAATCAATTCTCAAATTTCCTTTTTCTACCTTCCCAGATTCTTTCCCTTCCAACCTTTGATTTTTCACTTTCCCATCCCCCGTTCCGCATTGGTGCCAAAGCTAAACCCAGTTCTTCCAGTGATAGAATGAACTTTCGGAGACCCCAGGAGTCCCTGTTAGGTTTTTCTCTTCCCTGCTCAGCTCATCTGCGTGAGCCCCAAAAGTGTCTGACAGCGATGCATTAAAATATGACTAAGGCTGTTTAAGAATAAGTCTTCAGCGAATCTTCCTGAATCTGATTTGGAAAGCAGCAAGAATTTTCACATAGAAAAAAGCAAAGAACTATTCACCACCACCACCACCCCCCAGGTGAACAGAAAGTGGCAATTCCCTGGGGCTTTCTTTTTTTCTTTTCAAATCAACACAGCAGCCATAATGGGTGTCTTTGTGGCAATGCAGAGCCTCAAAAAATAAAAATAAAATAAAATAAATCTGCTTATGAACTTCTGCACGGGGTGGCTCAATGGGCTCTTCCCTACCAATCTGCAGCAGTCTTTCTCAGCCAGGGTTAAGTTGAAGAAAAATCTACTTCCAAAAAGGAAGAGAGCTTCTTTGAGGCCACAGGCTCCAGAAATCCATTCCAAAGCTGCATTTAGAGCTTTATTCTAATTGAATGTGTCTAAGCTCCAGGAAAACGCCTTTAATAAGCCACCGATACATCTCAAAGCCCTTCGGTTACGGCCTGCAGCCCTGCTCAGGGAGGGGAGAACGCAGCTGCTCTCTGTGCACATCAAATCCAGAGGGGAGGGAGGGGTGCTTTCTGGAGGCAGGTGCAGGCTTGGAAGGAGCTGCACAGGCCTTCTTCCTCTGCGTTAGGAAAGCGGGCCGCCAGCAGGCACCAGAGATCCGCCCAAGGCTGGGACCCAAGGACTCCTTCCCGCCGTGGGTTCTGCCACTTGGCCTCCTGCGTTAAAGACTACCTATCCCCCGCCATGAAACACTCACTATCAAAATTTCCCAGCAACTTGTGTGCAAACGAGTGAATTCATCTCTGGTACACTACCAGCTCGACCTGGGTCTTCTCATGCCCAGGCCTGAACACATGTGGCACCTGAGGGCCGGGCCTTGCACGGAGCACTGTGCAGCAGGGTTCAAGGAGCGCTGACACGCTGGGTCTCAGGTGGGGCCGGCTGCTGGGACGCAGGAGCGCTTGGGGCCGCGCTGTCCCCGGAGCAGGAAACTCATCCCCGCGACTCTCCCACTGCGCCACAGCCCTAGCAGAAAACCACCCGGCACTCATTTTTTTTCTGCCCCTCGCTTGCATAGCAACAGCAAATGCACGCCCCATTTAGGGTTTTGGTGGCTATCAGAGTGCCCCTCAAATCTGAAGCAAAATAGCCCTGTCATCCCCAAACTCTGATCTTCATTAGAAGCAGACAAAAACGGCAAAATGTGAATGAAATGCTGTTTTGTGTGAATGAAAGGGCTAGCGAGCGAGCCAGCGTTTCTGTGAATGAAGCCGGGCCTTGCAGCCGGTGCCAGGCAATCCCCTGGGCTCCGGCGTCCTCCACCAATCAGCGGCCTCCCCGATGACTCATTCAACAAAGGCTCGCTCAATAGTGGAAGATTCCATTTCAATCAAGGGCGGGATCTTTTCTCCAACAGCAGTGTGGGAAAAAAAGGAGAAAAGAAAATATCTACCCAGCTAGATTACAAAGATGCTGGGAGGAAGAGGACGACTGTTATGGAGAGAGGAAAAAATAATTTTACAGGGAAATTCATGATCCACGGGTCAGGTCTGAGTGTGAACAGGACCACTCCCTTGGAGGTGAGCTGTGCCCCAAACTTTCATTCACACGTTCAGTTACATCAAAGAGCAGCCATGAATGTGCCATTCGGCTCAGCTTTTATTATGAATGTACACTGAACGCACATTCAGAGCCGCCCCTCTTTGCCCTTGATTCTCTTTGATAAAGGAGTAGAGGACACTTGTGCCCATTATTAGTCACCAGGGAAGGGAGGGAAAAGGCTCCAGAGTTAACCCTTTAGCCAACAGGAGATTTTGATCTCTGTTATTATGATTGGGTCAATGGATGGAAATAGGACATTTAAAAATATGAACGACAGAATAAATGACTGTATATGAAAAGATATATATACTCAAAGAAGGTGATTAAAATTCCAAGAACATCACATATACAATAAAGCCACTTAGCTGCAAGATGGTCATTTTGGAACACAGGAGACAAGCAGAGAAGCCCAAAGCTTTTCCACATTTACAGCGGCTACCAAGCCCTGCAGACTACTCAGGACCCCTCACAGGAAAACCCTTTGCTCAAACTGGGGAGTGTAGATGCTTATTTGAGGCCCAAGCCCCAAACCCCAAGTGTCTAGTTTATCAGCCTTGGAAAACCTAGAGATGGAGGCAAGAAGAGACTACTGGGCTGGGTAATGATACATTTAAATGAAAGGTCCAGTCTGTGCTATGGTTTGAATATGGCTTGTTCTCCCTGACAATGCAAGGTGGACTCCAATCCTCAAGGTAAGGTAAGTTAAGGTAAGGTATTAAGGAGATAGATAGTTAATCTAGCTGTGCCTCTAGAGTTAGGAGCTGTGCATCTAGAATTCGGGAGGTGATTTGGATTAGATAAGATTATCAGGGTGGAGCCCTCATGATTGAATCCTGATGGATGTATAAGCATAAGAGAGACCACAGGACACACACACACACACACACCTTGCACCACTTCAGGATTCTGCCAGCGAGGCGACCACCAACTGCAGGCCCTTAACCTTGGATCAGAACCATGAGCTAAAAATAAACCTCTTTTCTTTATAACTTGCTCACTCTGTGGGATTGTGTTATAACAGACAACGAACTAAGACAGTGTGACAACACAGAGGAAAGCACCCTGCCGCTGAGCACCTGCCCCCAGTTCATAATGGTGGCTTCTTGCCCCTGGCACCTTGCTGCCCAGCATCACCTACTGAGAAGAGCACAAAGCACAGCCCGCACTTCTGACCTGGATAACAAGCCTGACCTGAGTCCTGTCCATCAGAGGGAAAGGTGAATTGTGGAATACATGTGAGCTATGAGGGCCTCTGTAGGGAGAGATCCAGTCCTGATGAGCTGTCAGTGCATGAGGGTGACACTTGAAAATGCCAGCATCTCTAGATGGGCACTAGGAAAAACTGGTTGGAATTTGGAAGATAGATATGGAAGCATAGTTTGATCAATGCTGTGGAAGAATGCATTCCAAGAGAAAAGCAGTGATAACCACCATAACCATTTTGATGGAGTTTCCCTGCGCACCGGCAGTGCATGCCTATTATAGACAGATAGTTTACATCTCATTTTGCACAAAGACGTCAAGCATCAGAGAGGTTACAAAATATGCCAGGACCACACTGAGTTAGGAACTGGCCAAGTGATCTGACTCCAAAGCCACATTCATGACCATGTATCATCCCAATTCAGAGAGATTGCATAAGATACCCTGGTGTATTTTTTGTACCTGGTGATTATCCATTACCCGATAATCTCAGCAAAGAGTGCTGTGCCATGTAAATGAGAGGGAAGAAATGAATGAGATCATATTCTTCAGAAGATGGAATGAAATAAAAGATAAGATAAAATGGAATAGATAGGAGCATAACACAGAGCACAAAGCAGGCGATGGAAGACTAAGTGTGTGTTTAGAGTAAGAAAATGAAACAGAATGGGAGAGATTAATGTACAGGGAAGAGGGAGATAGAGGAACAAGGGGTGGAGCTATCACCCTTGAGCAGAAGGGAGAACGACCTTGGGAAGGATGAAGGAATTGACAAGCAGAGGCTTGGTCTAGTTAGGAGACAGGAATTCTTCCCAGATGCAGACACCTTCATGAAAAAGGCACTTTAGAGATGGGGTTAAGGTAGTCCAAAAGAGGGGACATACTAAGGATTTGTAGGAGCTGGAAGCTATTACTACCATATTCTGAAAAAACAGGAAGGAAACTGAGTCACACCAGAGCCAGCAGAATTTTAGTTGGGATTCTGGAAGAGAAGCTGCCTCAGGGAGCTGTGTATTCAGAGGCCTAAGATTACTGACAGAGAAGGGAACAGGGAAGAAATCCCCAGCCTCTCTTCTCACTCTCTGGTCCCCTGTCAGGGTTCCCACTGGCCAAACTTGCAGGACACCCAGAGTCTGGTGAGCTGACAAGGGCCACAGGAGGGAAGCAGTCCTGGCCCAGAGCTAGCTGGGAAGGGCTGAGGAGGTGGACTACAGCCAGCACTGTGAGCAGATGCATTTGTGGCCATGGCAGGAACTCAGATTTTATGCCTGATTTGGATATTATACCAGATTTTTGCTGTGAATGAAAGGGACGGTTGTACTTTAAAATGAAGAAGGTCCAATTAAGTACAGAACCCTAATTAAAGGCACATGTTTTGAATCTGGTGAGAGGAAAGGGTGAAGAATGCTATGATAGGTTGAGACAGGAATGGTACTCCGTCTGGCTTCAAGGACCAGCTGTGATTCTGATGTGTCCCAGGGCAGAGATGTGGTTTTAAGTGTTCACCAGCTCATCAGTGAGCTGGAAGGTGGTGAGTTGTTACAGAAGGTTCATTAGGAATGAAGGCAGAGGAGAAAAGTGTGGAGAATACAGGCTGGCAGAAGTCAGGAGTGGGAGGTGGGAGGGAAAAGGCTAAATGTAGACATGGCCACTGAAGGACCAGGCCAGGTCTATAGCTCTTGAAGCACCAGGAGGCTGCACCCTGGGTCCTCAACAATGCACATCAGACAGCTGGAGACACAGGAGCAGAAGTTTTCTAATGGTGCCTGCTGTAGCTGTGCCTAGAAGTCCCCCAAAGCCTCGTGCGGTCACAAGTGGGGCTTTTTCAGAAATGGCTGGATCTAGGGTGTGTGACATTGGGATTGATTCATGGTGGGATGCTAGGATCAAGGGCACTAGGATTAAAGGTGTGAGTGCTACCCACCCTGAGAAGCCTGGATAAGATATGAAGATCAGGTAGAGCTGTGGTTGTCCCTTGTTACTTTGCTACCTTCTGCCCACCATGATCTGCTTTTCCTCTGATGCCACTCTGCAATGTACCACCCTGTGTTGGAGCCAGCTGGTTATGGACTGAAATCTCCACAAACTGAGCTAAATAAACCTTTCCTCCCTTAACTTTGGGTGTCAGATATTTTGTCTCAAGTAACAAGAAAAGTAGCTAAGACAGTGCCTCCTGAGGCTTAGATGGGAGAGGGAATGGCCTCACAAGAAAGTTTGTGGGGAAATGAGGAGCCCCAGGTTCATTAAAGCCAAGATTGGGTCATCAGAATGGAGGCTGGTACAAAAAGGAGTTCTTTCCCCACAGCGTTGTGGGAAGTGGTGGGAGAGAGTAATGGGGAGCACACGTTATCAGAGGGGGAGAAATGAGAGCCACAGTGGAGTTGATGGTAAAGGAAAGGGCCCTCTGTGAATCAGCTTGCACATAGGCTCTTCACAAAGGTGGGGGTATTGAGCTCACTGTTTTGGAGGTTCAAGGGCACAGTACCTACCTAAGCTCAGTTTTTGGTGAGGTTCCATGGTGAACGGCAGCTGGTGGAGGATGCAAAGAGCAAGCAAGTGATTGCTTTCAAACTAAAATCAGAGTCCTGGATTCTCACAGTCCTTCCTGACAGCAGTGCTCCCAATGACTGAGGGCCTCCTCCTATGCCCCACCTGTGAAAGGTTCCATTGTCTTCCAAAATTACCATCCTGAGGATCAAGTTTTGAATCACCCATAAGCCTCTGGGAGGACAAAATCCATATTTGAACTGTAGCAGGTCCCAAAGCCTCTGTGACAGACCTTCTGTCTTCAGGGACCCTTGGATGATGGCGAGGCTCTCACTTTGGACAAAAGGCAAATATCTGTGGATATGGAATACGTGTGGTGTGAGAATACTCTGGGACAGGTTGCCAACGGTTCAGCACCAAGGAGAGTTCCCCCAGATGCCTGTCTGTCTTGTGAAGACAGTGCCTGGGGAAGGGTCAGAGGGTCTGGCTCAGCCCACCTCAGTGCCTCTCCACAAGTTCTATGTTTCTTCATTTACCAGGTTCGAAGTATCGTTCTACCCAAACAGCCCCAGTTCCCCACACCCACTAAGCAGCAGGGCAAGGGCTCATTGTTCAGAGGCTGCTGGATGAAACAGGCACCATGCAGAGCCCTCAATGTCAGCCCTTCATCATTCTACCATGCTGGTCTGGTTATCACATCGCTTTACAGATGAGGGCACTGGGGCCAGGAATGGCTAAATGGTCTCCCAAGGTGATGCACTTAGCAGGTGGCAGAGTAGGGACTCCCACCAAAGTCAATCCAACTCCATACTCCCACAAAGACAGTCCCACAAAGGAAGGGTATCTTCATTTCAGGTCTGCCACCACTCAGTTCCCACTTCTACTTCCAGCAAGGGAGAACAGGAACACAGACTTTCACCACCCAACACCGTTGCCAGGGAGACCAGGCAAAGCACAAGAGCATTTGGACTCAGTATGAGATAATTTTATTATCACCTGGGGAGATGGGTGGGTCACTGCCTACTACACAGAGAAAAGGGGCAGAGTAAATCCTAGGAGAAGCCACTGGCATGCTAGTCCATTTCTTATTTCTAGGTGAGATAAGAAAGTAGAGGAAGATTTAATACACTTTGGAAATAGGGATGCTATAAAACAAACAATACAAAGTGTGGAGGACTACCTAGGTGACTCTCCTTGAAAGAGGAGCAGTTGCCTCCATTTTGGCTGAGCCTGGCCCTGTTTCCATGTATTGATATGTACAGAGCTGGCTAGGACACTTTCTTTATCCCTGCAATTGACTTTAAGCAATGCATGTCAGTCTAGGAAAGGTGCTGATGGTAGTCTTTGAAGGTGACAGGCATGTTTCCCCAGACACCCCCCACCACCCTATTGTTCGTGTGAGTAAGCCGGGATGAGGCAGGATGTGTGAGCCAATGCTCCATGCTGTCAGCTGGGATGGAGCCTGGGGATAGAGACTATGACTTTCTGGGGCTTGAAAGATTACACATCAGAGCTGAAGCACCACCCCAAAAAAACATTAGATACTATCTCAATTGTGCTATGCAGATTACTCTTTCTGCATAGCCTTCTCTCTGCATATGGTAGAGGTGATTTCAGGCCTCCTACCTAGTCCAGCTCGTGGCACTCACATACTTTCCATGGTTCTCAGTCACTCATCCTCAAGCCACTTCCTTCTTTCTGAATGAATAAATCCTGAGTTCAGCCTTGGGTCAAGGCCTTTGTTCTGGATAGCCATCATCATTGCTGGACTTAGGACCCCTTGGCTCCCCATAACTACAAATATGACTCAGTGTCTTTATTCTCACCATGGGTTGCCCTGGAAGAGGTGGATTGGAATTAACTAGCTAGAATTCCAAAAACTTTTCATGGAATTACAAATATAAACTTCCTGGGCCAAATGAGGATCTGAAGGGCCCTCTATACTAAGAAACTAATTCTTGTTTCAATTAGAAGAATCTTCCAGTACAAAGTAAGAGAACTAAAAGGATTTGCATTCTTCAAGATAGCTATGAAGGTACTATGACAAATTTGAGGAAATATTAAAAAGCAAAGTAAATATGAAAAGTGATAGAAAATTGGATAATAGGGTAAGAAATTAAATGACAGACATAATGGGCAGAACACAGAGAAGCAATAAGAAGCAGCTAACAGATAAAGGAGTAGGAATAGAAATGCTGGAAGCCTGTAATCCCAGCACTCTCAGAGGCTGAAGCAGGAATATCATAAATTTAAGCCCAGCCTGGGAAATATAGTGACTTAGATTTTGGGTTTAATCTGTAAGAAAGAGAGAGGGAAGAGGAAGGAGGGAAGAAAGGAAGAAAGGAAGGGAGGGGGGAAGGAAGGAAGGAAGGAAGGAAGGAAGGAAGGAAGGAAGGAAGGAAGGAAGGCTGGAATCTACAGTCTCAGGAACCATTCCCTCAGGACCAGGAGGGAGGCGGGCTTGACCCTTGTGTCACATTCAGCCAAAGTCAATGTACAATGAAGGACAACATAGACAGTTTTAGACATCCAAAGTCTCAGGAACATGTGCCCCCTTTTCAGACAGTTACCATAAAATGTCCTCCCCTATACCCTACAGGGCATATAAAAGAGGGAGGCACAGGATCCCAGCTACCACATCACCTGAGAGGGGAGAGACGTGTTCGGGGATGTTGGTGGAATGACCCTGAGCTGATCCCTGTAGCAGGCAGAGGAGCAGAGGGGCTTTTCTCAGAAGTGTGAACCTGATCGTGGGAAGAGGCAGAGACCCCCAGCAGGGACCTAGGGTTCTAATAATGATAGGTACAATGACTACTAAACAAATAAAGGGAAGTAACCTGTAAACTAGAAGGAATATGAAGAATTGGGCAAGAAAGGGAAAATAATCTTAGTCTGCAGAGGTCTAAGTAACATTTGAGTATTCACAATAACATAAACACTGAACATTAATCCAGCCAAAGCATAGCCTACAGGTGGCTCTCCCCATCCATAGGCTCTGCATCCACAGATTCAACAACCTCAGAATGAAATTATTTTTCTGGAAACTTTGATGAAGTTCTAAAGAGTGGAAATTGAATTTGCTTTGTGCCTACTACTACATTGAATCTACATGAAAGAAGTGATACGTAGGTTTTGTATTAGATGTCATAAGCAATCCAGAGATGATTCAAAGTATATGGGACTATATGTGTATGCTATATGCAAATACCACAAACCTTTTATACAGGCGGTTTGAGCACAAGTGTTGGTATCTACAGGGATCCTAGAACCAATCTTCCTTGGATGCAAGGAAAACTGTAATGTGTGGGGAGAACCTGGAACTGGGGAGTACATCTGCGGTGAGTGTGTATTGTAAGTCCAAGGAACCAGCTGACTCCAAGGAGTAATTAAACTCGTTGCAGTGGGGCCATGAGTGTTAACCCTTCAGTGCTAGTGATCCACTTGGAACATCTATAATAATGGGACATAGTGAAGTGTGCTCTCTTCAAGCTCTTATTCCTTGAATTTTCCTGGGTAACATATACGAATTTCATGCAAAAATTCAAAAAATGGCAATTTTTGCCATAAATGAGTTAAGAAGAGAAAGGACCAGGACTTCTTGTGGGGCTGATCAACTCTTTAGGTCAGGTGCACACATGATGCTAACTTGGAGGTTTGTAGATCAGGTGTTGTTATAGAAATCTCACCAGGGAGGAATAAATTCTTCCTTAAGGCTCTGATTTTGACAGTTCTGTATGTTGCAAGCCAACCTGTAGGAGCTGGTTGCAAACCAGACTTCCAGATAGCCAAGTGAGTTGAGCTCTTGGATAAGACTTCTTATGCTTGTCTGTCTGCACAGTGAGAGTCTGTCACACTGATGGGAAGTTCTGCAGCAGTGCTCACGGGTGGTTCTGCTACTGGTGACCAGATATTTCAGCCACTTCTGCTGGCAGTGTCCATCGCCTCAGTCACACTAGAGCAACAGGGCTTGCTGCTTACCCATCGGGAAACTTAACCCAGTGGGAAGCAACATGGTGCAGACACATTAGAAAAGTTTGGTTGCTGCTTAACAGGTTATATTGCTTAGAGGTAGAGAGGTTGCCTAGCTTGTGGGAAGCTCTGGGTTTGATCCCTAGCATACCAAAACAAACCTCCCCCCAAAATAGTTATACATAAAATTACTTGTCTATCAAGCAATTCCATTCCTGGGATTCTACTCTCAATAAATGAAAAACTATACCCACAAAATCTGTGCCCAAATGTTCATGGTATCATTGTTTATAATATCCCAAAAGTGAAATGTCCACGAACCACCCATGGATGCAATACTGCTTCGGAGTAAAAAGGAACAAGGCATTGGCACTTGCTATAACATAAATGAAACCCAAAACCCACTCCACTGAAAGAAAGCCAGACACAGCAGCCCACCAGCATGATTCTACACGAGACGTTCATGAGGAAGGTCTATGGAGGCAGAAAGTAGATGGGTAGATGCCTGGGTCTGGGCCCCAGGAGGCCACAAAGAGATCGACTGGGAACTTGGAGGTGGTAGAAACATTTTAGGACTGGGTTGTCCTAAAAATCATTGAATATGATGTAAATCATGCTTTTAAAATCCATTTTAAGAAAAAGTACTTGAAAATCCTATTTTCAATAAAAAACAGAAAGACATTCTTTTGGATAAAGTTATTGGCATTTGTCCAGTCCCAGCACTCTTACAGGTTTGCCCTTGAAATCACATTCCTTGTACAAGATGTACTCCCAAACCAGCTCCTTGCACCCTGCCCACAGCTTGGCTGTTTGAGTTTGGATGGGGTGAGTTAGGGAGGAAAAGATTAAGCAAAATAAAGGATCTACAGTTTTAGAAAATGAGAGAAAATTATTTTCAGCTTTAAAACTGAAGTGTACTATGTTTTTACAGTCTCTCTGAAGGAGCTATGTCCACAACACTAAATTTTGCAATGAAAGATCTGGGTCTAGGTACCTGTCCATCTCTTAGGCAAAGGTAGGCTTGCTGGCTCCCATGTGGAGAGAGAATTAGAGTCTATACCCATGGAATGATAGGTGCACAGTTGAGAAAACTAATTCACATAATAAATAATGAAAACTGGTGCCAATTGTTAATCCATGATCTATTAAAAAATCATTAAAAATTTCTTGCTCAAAAAGTTTAAAGCTTGTTGTGTGACCTCAGAATTGCAAGTCTCCCTGGTTCAATAGGGCTTTCCTGGCAGATTTTATCAAACCAGCAATAAATAGCATGTTCAAAAACCTAGGATGGATTTAGGGGGAGTATCATTTCTCTTAACTTCACCTGAGGTATCCCTTTCAAGCACAGAGGGTGTCAGAGGACTCACTGATAAAAACCTGTAACATTATACATGAGTAATACATGACTAATATGTAATAATCTCCCATGCTAAAATAATCTGCAATACTATAAGTACATAATGTATACTAATCTGTTATGCTCTGCATGAACATTTCCCTACCTCGGCCAACGGGCTGCCATTAAATAATATTTAGTCATAATTACAGGTCAGCTTTTCCTTGTATTTCCCTCACTAAATCAGACACTTTTTCTATGGTTGTGGCTCAGGAGGAAATAATCATTACTTGACACTGCCTAGCATTCACACTGCTGGTAATATTAAATGATAGAAAATAGAATATATAGGCAGTGTGATCAAAAACTGTAGTGAAGGGGCTGGGGATTTAGCTCAGCGGCAAAGCGCCTGCCTGGCAAGCGCAAGGTCATGAGTTCGGTTCCCGGTACCGGAGAAAAAAAAAAAAAAAAACTGTAGTGAAATGAATGGTAGTCGCTGCCTCAATGTCCTGAATCAAGTTGCATTGTCTACATTTTGAGGTCATTTTCACTTAGGAGAAGAGCCGGAAGTTGCAGGGTGCAGTCCAGTGAGTAATGTGGATGAGGACTCACTATGATGTTTTCATAAGCCTGACTCTCCTCTAGATGGCAGCTGGCAGCACCATTCACCATATTTTTATCACCTCACAAAGACACTCAAAAAGACAACTTCCAGAACTTCTTCATGAAGGGACATGAATTATGGGATAAGTGTATTTGAAGCAAGAGGGAGTGCTTTGAGTGCTTTGAGTGGGATTCCTGGGAATGTGTCTTTTAGTGTAATACATTTTTTTATTTAAACATTCACCACATATTTTGACCATACCTCTTAGGACTGGCTTGGTAGTATCAGGGTAGACTAAGTTAAAGTAAGTAATAACAAAAGACTACAATGTCTCTATAGCTTATTTCCTGGCCGCTCCGCACATCCGTGGTGGCCAGTTTGGGTTTTAATACTAAAGTCACATAGGTGGGATTGACTAGAGAAAGCCCCAGAGCTTTCACTGTGAAAGAGCACCATCTACTACACTCAAGAGAAAGAACCTGCACACATGGCCCTTTGAGCTAGTGAGAAGGTAAATGCAGAGGAGCAATCATGAGGAAGGATGGGGTTCCTGGGGTCATTTAAGTGAACACTTAAAGTTTAGTTATGCATAAAGAAAACTAAACTGCTAATGCTACCATTGTCTGTGCTTTTCTACATAATTAAAATTATGTTGCTTCATCTCCTAATTCTTTCACTTAATCATATTGCAATTAACTCTCTTTATCAATGGATATTCTTCTAAGAAAACAGTACTCATAACCTAGAGCTCAAATAATGCCAGTGAGGGAAAATGGGTCTTTGTTGACTTGCATTTAGCATCTCAATAAATTACGGATACAAGCAACAGTCACAGAAGTTGATTATCACAGTGTAGTTAAAAAGTCATTAATGACTCTATCTCAGGGGCTGGGGATTTAGCTCAGCGGCAAAGCGCCTGCCTGGCAAACGCAAGGTCGTGAGTTCGGTTCCCGGTACCGGAGAAAAACCAAAAAAAAAAAAATGACTCTATCTCAAAATTATAGTAGTAATAACTATTACCATTATAAGTGGATATTTTGTGAATTAATGAACAAGCATCAATATTAGTATATGGTATGTTTTGATATAATTGCTTGCCTTTGTTATTCTGTGAATTTTTTATGCATTTAAAAACATTATGTTGCTCAAATACATCCTATTTAGAAAGATTCACTTTCAGTGTGAGGGTGGGCATAGGTTGAAAGTGAAAGGAAGGGAAAACAAGTAAATAAATAAATAAATAAATAAAAGTGAAAGGAAGGAAAAGCTATTTTACCCCAGTAGAAGAAAAAAGAAAGCAGGCATAGCCATACTTTTGTCAGACAAAATGGACCTTAAGTTAAAAACTTGCTGTAAGAGACAAAGAAAAACAATGATGAAAGAGTTTATTTTCTGGGAAGCTAACAAGAACTATAAACATATGTACCAAATATAAGACCTCCTAAATAAATTCAGCACATATTGACAGACTTGAAGAGAGAAATGGACAGCTCTACAGTAAGAGAAGGAAATGTCAGTACCCCATTTTAATAATGAGTTGAACCAGATAGAGTATCTAAAAGGAAAAAGAGATTTGAACAAGACTGTAGACTAACTGAATCTAACAGAACATTCCCCCATCAACAGGAAAATACACACTTTTTCACTTTTTGTACATGGAATATTCTCTAGGGTAGACATTACATAAGGCCAAAAAACAATCCTAAATAAATCTTACAAGACTGAAATAATTTAAAATACCCTTTCCAGTTATAATAAGATGAAAGTAGAAATCAATCATAGAAAGACTGGAAAATTCTCAAGTATGTAGAAATTAAACAATGCAGTACTGAATAACCAGTGGCTCATGGAAAAAAATCATAAGGGAAATAAGAAAATACTTTGAAACAAATTGAAATGAAAACACAATATACCAAGATTTATAGGACATGGCAAAAACAGTATTAAAAGTTTAGATGGCTGGCCACTTAGGTTCATATGCCCAGGTTCTTTTGCTCACTGCTGACCAAATCAAAGGAGATCATTTATTTTGGTAAAAAGGGGAAAGGATTTATTCAAAGCTACCTCCAAGGAGATGGAGGAATTCACTTGCCTAGAATCATCATCTACAGATGGGCAAGGATCTTCAAGGTGACAGACAGAGGGGAGGGTGAGCACAGAGAGGTAATGGAGACCCCCACACTTGGTTTATCACTTCCAGGCACCTCCAGCTCATCATCCCCTCTCTCAGAGAAAGGGAAGTAGGTTCCTGACTTCTGGGGCAGCATCTGCATATTCTGTCCATTCCTTTGGGCTGAGGACAAGTGAGGGAGCCATTATTGCCCTAGGCCTGGGGAATTTTGGAGAAGCCACTTGTCTGTAAAGGAAAAAAATTAACTTTTAAAGCTCCATTTTGCAGTGCTGGTTACAGTTACATTAAAATAGAAGAACGATAACAAACCAGCAATAATATTTAAACCTTAAGGAATGAGGAAAATAAAAAACTATAACCAACACTAGCAAGAAGGAGGAAAGAATAAATATTAGAACAGAGCTTAAACAAAATAAAGAATGGAAAAACAACAGAAAAAAGTTAAAGAAGAGATGAAGTTTTCATTTTGTTTTGTGTTTGTTCCCTTACTTGTTTTGTGTTTGTTTTGGAGCACTGGTCACTGACCCTGACCCTCACATATTCCAGACAAGCACTCCGCCACTAAGCTGCAACCATAACCCATTTGACTTTATTTCCTGAGACAGGGTCTCATTCAGTTCGCCTTGAATTTATGATTCTCTTGCCTCAATCTCCCAAGTAGCTGAGATTACAGGGTAATAGGTTGAGATTACAGGCATGCTTGTCTCAAAAGATTTTTTTTTTAAAAAATCAACAAATCATACAAACTTTTGGCCACATATACCAAGAAAAAGAGAAAGAAGACTGGAAGAACTAAAATCAGAAATGAAAGGACATTTTAACCAATGTTACAGAAATAAAATTGATTATAAGAAAACACTATGTATGCTAACAAATACACTAACAAATTGGAGAAGCTAGATGAATCTGGTAAATTCCTAGAAACGCACAGCCTACCTACAGTGAATTGTAAAGAAATAGAAAATCTGAACAGACCTATAACTAGGAAGGAGGTTGAATCAGTACTCAAAATTCTGCCAACCAGAAAAAGTCAAGGACCAGATGGTTTCCCTGAGGAATTCTGAAAAACATCTAAAGAAGAATTAGCACCAACCACCCTAAAACTCTTCTCAAAGCCATTGAAGTGGAGGGAACGCTCCCAAACTCATTTTCTGTGGCCAAAACTAAAGACACTACAAGAAAAGGAAACTACAAGTAAACAAGCCTGATGAATACGGATACAAATTTCCTCAACAAAATGCTAACAAACAGAATTCAACAGCACATTTAAGGATCATACAGTGTGAGCAAGTGGGATTCATTCTGCAAATGCAAAGATAGCTCAATTTATGGAAATAAGTCACTCGTAATACACTATATTGACAGAATGTAGAAAAAACAAGCTCACATGGTCATCTCAATTGCTACAAATAAAGCATTTGACAGAACTTCAACACTCTTTTGTAATTAAAAATAACACTCAACTAGAAATAGGAGAAAATTATCTCAACAAAATAAAGACCATATATGCATAGCCCACAACCAGCATCCTATTCAGTGGTAAAAGACTGAAAGCTTTTCTTCTAAGATTAGGAACAAGAGAAGGATGCCTCCATTTGCTTTCACCATTTGTAGTCCACATAGCAATAGAAGTCCTATTATTATATACAGGTAAGTTAGGTAGAAATTTTGTAGGCAGTCAGAATGGGTTGGGCCCTTGAGAGTCAATACAAAAGGTGAAAACACATTACAACTGTGGCTGGAGGTGCATCTGTTTTAGACCAAGCCTCATGTCAATAAAATCTGAGTAGACATCAGTCACCTCAGTGTGTGATTGAGACCCCCTCAGATCCATTCCTTCCTGAAAAGTTCTTTGTTCTTTCCATGTACACTTGCTACATGACTTGCTTCCACATTGGATCAATGTTACCTAAGCAGCTACACTTATAACCTTATTAGTTGATCATAGTTTTGTCCTACGTTGTACCCACCTCATGATTTTGCTCTACAAAACTTCCTCCAGAAACTGGGGTCTGCAGCAACCTACTTTCCAGGTCCCCTCCTATCTATCAGGTAGGAGCTTTAAAAATTCCTACTGTCTACCTCTGTTTCTCAGAATTCCTTCTTTGATTTTGGGAGACATAAACTCAGCATATCAAACATCCAGCAGGTTGGGAATTATAATATTTCCCTTATATCATTTGGAAATCCTATATCACATCAAGAGCAACTGAACAAGAAAAAGAAATAAAAGGCAAACATATAGGAAAAGACAGTAAATTATCACTGCTTGGTGATGGCAGTCTTTTATGTAGAAAACCTTAATCACACACACACACAAATGCACATACCCTGATAGACCTAAAAAGTAAGTTCAACAAAGTTTAAGGTAACCAAATCACACAAAAATTAATTCCATTTATGTTCGCTAACAATGAACAATTCAAAAAAGAAACTGATGAAACAATTCCATTTATAACAGCATCATAAAGAATAAAATACCAGCCAAGGAAGTAAGAGAGCTGTACACTGAAAAGTATAAGGTGTTACTGAAAGAAAAAGATGAATAAATGGAAGGAATCTATGTGCATTGACTAGAAGATTTTATATTGTTAAGATGTTAATACTTCCCACTATGATGCATAGATTTAATGCAATCTTAATAAAAACCTTCAGTTGCATATTTTATTTTTGGCTTGGCAGGGTATTTTGTTTTGGTTTGGGTTTGTTCTAAATGGAAAAATTTGTTCTAAAATTCATATAGAATATCAAGAGACCCAATAGCCAAAACAGTCTTGAAAAAAAAA
The DNA here is from genome assembly GCF_000276665.1 of Chinchilla lanigera. NCBI lineage: Eukaryota > Metazoa > Chordata > Mammalia > Rodentia > Chinchillidae > Chinchilla > Chinchilla lanigera. The sequence continues at coordinate 2,843,026 of NW_004955515.1, read as the reverse complement.
AAGAATAAGGAAGTTGTAGATCTCAAGCTTTATGATTTCTTTTTTTTTTTTTTTTGAGACAGGGTCTCGCTATGCAATTCAGGCTGGCCTTGAGCTCACTTTGTATCCCAGGCTGGTCTTGAACTCGCAACGATCCTCCTGCCTCAGCCTCCTGAGTGCTGGGATTACAGGAATGTGCCACCATGCCATTCCCGGTAAGCTTTATGATTTCAAAACACGTAAGGCTGCAGTAATTGAAACAGTGTTGCCTGGCATAAACACAAACATATGAGATAGAATAGAGAGCTCAAAAATATTTTCATTCAGTGAAGTACAGACAGTCTTTTCAAGAAATGGATATCACATCACATGCAAAAGAATGAAGCTGGGCCCTTACCTTAGACCACATTGATTTTGGATATAGTATGTGTCACCAGTGGTTTATGTATTGAATTTTATTTCCCATCATGAGATGTGAAAGAGGGAAATTTTAATTTTACAGTGATGTTTAGAGGAGGGGCCACTAGGAATCGTTAAGGTAGAGGTCCCAAGATTGAAACCTGATGACTTTCTAAGGGAGAAGAGAGAGACAGAGAGACACAGACACAGAGAGAGAAAGAGAGAGGGAGAAAGACAGGGGGAGGGAGAAAGAGAGGAAGAGAGAGAGAGAGAGGAAATATCATGACAGGAGTGCATGACAAAACTGCTCACCTCATGGCCAAGAAGCAAAAGAGAGAGGGAGATGAAGGGGTCTAGGTCCCATGGTCTCATCCAAGGCCTCCAGTGATGTAAGGGTTTCCTACAGGGCCCCACCTCTTAAAAGTGCCATCATCTCTCAAGAGCACCACCTTGGAACCAATCCTTCAACACCAGACCTTTGAAGAACACTTAAGATCCAAACAACAGCAGCTAGGTTACAGTGTTAGGGAGTAAGATAAAGCATGCACTGAACAGGAGATACTCTAAGATATGTCTGTTTCCTTCTGTTGCCCACTCTGAGATGATAAGAGACAGGTTCCTGGATATATAGACCAGCTGGTTCTCACCAAGCAACAAATTTCCAGGTCCACAGACCAATGGCCAGAACCTGAGCCACAGTGCATTTGCCAAGACAGAACCTCCTTGGGAGGTCTCTTTGAGAACCCGCTGTCCCTGCCTCCTGGGACATCACCCACCGGAGGCTGAGCTCTACCTTCCTGGGACAAGTTCTGTGCCCCCACATCACCTCTGATCTCTAGTCTGAACATTTTCAAGCAAAGAGAAGAATTGGAAGAATAGATCCATGTACAGATGTATCTTTCATCTTCAGTCACAACTGTTTATAGTCTGCAATATATGTTTGCTCTCTTTCTCACTAGTTCAGCATATTTTGGGGCCATCCGAAGACATACTGTAGATGTCACCCCACCCTACCCCTAACTCCTCCAGCTACTAAGAACAAGAGCATGGTGTCCTTCTCAGAGGGTCACATCATGTCCACTGGCTCCAGATCAGTAACTTTGTTGAGTAAAGTTTTGTATAGTTAAAGATGGTCCTATTATACCTCTCCATTGTAATGTTTCCATTATCCAACACTGTACTTTTAAGAAATCTTATGTGTAATTTTTAAACAACTTCATCTATTGATAGAGCAAACAATCTTAGTACTTACTTCACAGGCCATGCAATATGCTCGTGGTGACAATGGTGGGGAAATGTCCTTCCTTTCAACCTCAGGGAGAAAAATTCATGTATACACCCAGCTTAACATCATGCTAAGAACAAAAATAATGGATCACAATGTGAGTAGTCATTCTGCTAAAGCCAAAGGGGTGGCAGGTTTTTCTGGAGTTTTGCAGAACTGTTTGGGGTTAAGAGGATAGAGGGTAGGGTGCTTTAGTCACCTTGGGCTGTTGTAGCAAAATACCATCAGTTGGGTGGCTTATAAACAACAGAAATCTATATCCCATAGTTTTGGAGGACAGAAGTCCGAGACCAAGGTGCTGGCAGATCTGGTGTATAGTCAGAGTACACTTCCTGGGGTGTCTTTGTCAAGAGCACACATCCCATTCATGACAGCATCAGTGCCTTAACTGTGCTTCCAGTGACTTTCCTTTACTCTGATTTCCACTTCTAGAAGGCCACCACCAGCACTGCACTAAATATTTTAGGTGTAGGCAGTGGCCTCCTGGCTGCTGGACACTCTTGCCAGGTGAAGATGCTGCAGAGTGAGCAAAAGCAGTGGAATCAACCAGCAAAAGTGCAACCTACACACACCATTTCCAAGTGTGTTTGTTAGTATACTGGGGATTGAACCCAGGGGCTTCACACGGAGATACATCCTCAGTTCTTTTAATTTATTTTTCTTCTTTTTTGAGACAAGATCTCAGTAAATCACTAAGTTTCCTGGGATAGGCTTAAACTTTCAAGCCTCCTGCCTCGGTCTCTTAGAGTGTGAACAATATAGGTGTGTGCCACCGTGCCTGGCTGATAATTTTATAACTTAATAAGAACAAATAAAGCACAAGGACAAAGGGGTTCCCAGGGGCAGATGGGAAGGGGGAATGAGAAAAATTGCAGTTATATAAGATAAACAAATCCAGGCATCTAATGTATTTCACAGTGCTGAGTTAATAATAATGTACTGTGTACCTGGGATTTGCTAAGACAATAGATTTTAAGTTCTTACCACACATACTCTGAAAGATAACTACGAAACGTGATTTTAAAAAAAAGCCAAATGCTTAATATTTTAAAAATGTATTACAGTAAAAGACGCATTGCCATGAAGACCCCTCAAAATACTGCCCTTTGGCTGGAACACACTTGTGCCATCCCTCTTGCCCCTTTCTGAAGCAGTTCTGGAGGTGCCTTTTTGTGTCGCCAGTTGCCCTGTCACTGCTGCTTCAACACACTGAATTCATCCACTCCATCTACCTTTCATGGTCATTTTGACTTTAGGGAAGAGCCAGAAGTCACTAGGTGCCAGGCCCAGTGAATAAGGTGGATGAGAACACTCCGGCACGTTTTTACACGCCTGTTTGAGGGTAGGCACTCTGCAACAGCATTCTTCCGTGGTTTTCATCATACCTTCTAAAGACACTAGTAACTAGGACTTCCAGAACTACTTCAGAAGGGGACAAGAATGATGGGATAAATATAAAAATGTTCAAAGCAAGGAGGGTGTTTTGAGGAGGATTCATAACAATGTGTCTTTTACTATAATAAACTTTTAAGACTTAAACATTCACTATATATTTTTATCACACCGTGTATATGAAGTAAAGGATGTGTTAATTAGCCTGACTATACCAAAACCTCACATTGTGCAATTTTAATACATACAGTTTTTACTTAAAAATAAAAAGAAAAAAGAAAAATTCTTTTTTTTATTTTAAAGTAAAAGAACAAAAACAGATTAACAAACAGACAAAAGAAGAAAAATTCTGACTCCCTAAAAAACAGTACATCTATTCAGTTATATCCAAGCTGAAGAATTTTGTTTAGTCTCTCCACCCAATTCTACTGCCTTGGTCCTACATGGAAAAGAAAAGCAGGAAAGTTTGACAGCTTTTTAAAGTCCTGAACTTGATCCAGAAACACTGATGTGAGCCCAAGAGTTACAGCCACGTGCATCATCCATGTGGTACCATTTTGTGCAATGCTGGAGCTTGCTCAGTAAATGGGGGTATCAGAATGGATCACCAATCAGTGGGGTGAGGGAAGTGTGACTCATAACTTAGGATCTAAATGGGTCCCTCATGCTGCAGAGGTCCTTGGATCAAGTCCAGAACATTTTTTTTTAAGTCCAGGACAATTAGGGAGAAAAGAGTGGGAAAATCCTGCCCAAAGCTCCTAACTTTCTATAGACAGCCATACACCCCTAACTCAGGGCCATCCACATTATCAGGGCCAAAAATCTGCATCCTCCACCTCATTCACCAAGCTGATCCTTGTCTAAAGAAACAAACAAAAAAATCTTAGATCTGATTGGAGAAATGTGGACATGCACTGTTTCTTAGTCTGTCCCATGTTGCTTTCACATCCCTGAGGCTGAGTACTTTATATGGAAGTTTATTGAGTTCACAGTTTTGGAGCCTGGATGCCCAAGGTGGGGCAGCATATCTGTCTGACCTCTGTGAGGGCCTTCAGGCTATGTCACAACATGGTAGACACTGTCCTATAGTGGGAGCAGTGCCTGTCACAAAGCCACATGGAGAGACAGGAAGCAGGAGAGTGAGCTGAGAAAGCTGACCTCACTTTGTAACAATTCATTTCTCTGTTAACCAGTCCAGTCCTCTGAGACCTAAACCACTCCAGCAAGATGAGCATTAATTAATCCCTTCCCAGGGCAGGAACCGCTAACCAACTCTTCATAGACCCCGCCTCTTAAAGGTACCACGTCTCAATACAATTACACTGTGACCAAGCTTCCAGCCCAGAAGCCTCTGCAGAACAAACCATTTTCAACCCACAGGAGACTGATGATTAGAGGTTACTGAGGAATTTTGCTGATTTTGTTGATAGCATGGGCAGTTGTTTTAAATCAATAATCTTATTAGTTAAAGGTTTATTTTAAAGTTTTTGTCAGTGAAGTGATACCATATGCAAGATTTACTTGAAAATGTTGCAAGAGAAAAGAAAGTTAAGGGGACACAGAAATTAGACTGACAAAGTTGATAAAGAAGTAACTCACTCTGGAATGTGATAGATCATAATACTATTCTCTCTGCATTTTTATGTGTTTGAAATTTTTCGTAATAGAAAGGTAACAGTAAAGATTGAAAGAATGTGCACAAACACCACTATAGATTCTAATTTGTTGCATATTTTATAATCATTTTGACATAAATGTGCTCTGACTCTTCCTGTAGAATCTAGAGGATGTCTGGATCATAGAAGCTTACCAAAAATTAAAAAAAAAAAAAAACTGTACCTTTTAACTGAAAGCATACACTTGTTCACCATATCATGCAGGGAAAAAATCTTCTGATAATTTGTTTCTGTCAATTATGGTTCAATCAGAGAAAGGAATAAATCCTACACTCCTGGCATGTAAAAACTGAGGGCATCTCTCCAGATTCATGCTTCTGTATTCACAACCAAAAATTTACAAACCACCCTGGCCATAGAAAAGTATGTATTTCCTTGACCCTGAATCTTCTGTGAGCAATATTCACTCATTCAGTTGTTCATCCAGGAAGTACTTATTGGGTGCTCCATGAACCAACTACATTAGGGCATTCAGGGGGAAGAGGTCACCCACAGTTCCAGAATCTGCACAACTCATGTAAGCATATTTGAGGATTCTAGGAGTTCCAGGAACCATTAATCTAGCCTGGAATGGGCCGGAGACAAACCTCTGAAGGAAGTTACATTTAAGCTGATCTCTGTGGGTGAAAGAAGAGTTGAATGAAAATTCCTCTGAGCAGAGAGAAAGGTGTACGCTATAAGATGACAAATTCTCCTTTCCCAGAACCTAGCCAGGATCCTCGCAACTGGCAAAAATTAAATGAGCACTGACACAGTTTCTGACAACTCTAGACCACATTCCTAAATGATACTAACTGCTAGTAGAGAGCCTGAGCAAAATCGAGGCTACACGAATACTTAGCAGTTGTCCAGCCATAGTTGGATAGGACCCTGTCTCCCAGCCTCTACATGCAGGCCAGACTTAACTGCCATAGGTGTCAGCCACGAAATGCAACCAACCCCCTTTCCTGCTTCCTGTGACTTCTCACTTCCCTGACTCTGCTGAGCCCCCATTCAACCTCCTTATTCCCTCATCTTCCCTTTAAAAGACTCTGTTAGGGCCAGGGATGTAGCTTAGTGGCACAGCACCTGCCTGGCAAACCCAAGGTCCTGAGTTTGATTCTTAGTACCAAAAAAAAAAAGACTCTGTCTCCTTTCTACAGGTGTGTGCTGTGTTCAGTTTTCACTGTGCTGTTTTCCTTATTGCAGTGGGTATTGCTGATTAAACTCTATCCTCACCACTTTTACTGGTGTTCATGACTTTATTTGTCTTTGTCCCCAGTGAGAAGAGGCAGAGAAGTGGCAGGGACCACCCCCCACTGTAGCAAGGAGGAGCCAGCCCAGCCTCCAGAGCTGTAACCAGCACAGTAGCACAAGGTCCTGGCTCAGAAGGACCTATACACAGAGGTTCAGTGCTGTATGGCAGTGACAGCAAACCTTTTAGAGACAGGGCCCAAACTGCAACCCAAAACCCACTTGTTTATCACAAAGTGCCAAAACTGCAATTAAAACCTGAATACTGAGGTTTTGGTTTAGAAAAAGCAAGTTCTGCATCAACATCTTTTGTCTTTAAAAAAAAAAAAAAAAAATGCGTGCCAAATGTTTGCCACCACTGCTCCATGGCCACATCTCAGAATTCTTAATTCTTAATTTGACCTTTGAGAATGTGCTTGGGAAGTGAAGTCTTTGAGATGATGGAGGACACTCTGGGATCCTGAGTTCTTAACTTCTGAGGTCTCACCTCTTACTGTCTCTCCAGAATAGACCTTAGATGCTTGTTTCCTGGTTCCCAGGTGCTGGTCTGGGGCCTGCTTCCCCTTCATGTCCCTGCTTTGCAATCACTGACCACTCACAGGTCCTGTGCACAGGTGGTACAGCCTGCAGCATCTCAGGTGGGGAAAGGGAGGCTGTCTAACTGCAGAGAAGCTGTATCACCTCACACCAGCTGGCAGGCAACTAGAAATCACCTCTGGGCTGGAATGACACTCTTATCCAACCAGGTAAAGATCCAGGTAATGACCCCTGTGGGTGGTCCCAGCAGAATGGGAGACACCCTAGCTCTACTTCCTCGGATCAGCACCCAGCTGGAGCCCAGCACATCTTCCCATCAGCTGTCCAGTAGAGCAGCCACAAAGCCAAGGCATTGCCAACAAATTAGGTTGGGTAGCTATGGGGGAGGGTGTCCCTGGAACAAGCTCTCTGCCTAGGGATTCTCTCCTCTCCCTTCCAGCTTCCTGAGTCTCACTGTGGTCCTCCCTCTGGCCAGCTCAAACAAACCTCCAGGGACCAGCCAAAGAACATCAACTGTGCCATCTCAGTGGTTCTATGCACAAATCACATGCTCTGATATTTTCACACAAAACAGATTGTATAATATAAAAATGAGTGATAAAATTAATGGCAATTTGAATTTGTTCTTTTTCCTTAGAACAACTTTAAATAGTAAATTAAACCACCATTAGACATGGAGGCGGGGAGAGGAAGAGAAAGAAACGGAGAAATAGGTAGAGAAGGAGGAGTGAGGGAAGGGGAGCAGAGGAGAAGGAAGGAGGGAGAGGGAGAGGCAAAGGAGCTTTCAGCATGTCTTTACTGGCACACTTTCCTTTGGTTTTGAACAAGAGGCTCTGCATTTTCACCTTGCTGTGAGCTCAAATATTATGCAGCTTACCCTGGAGGAAGTATATGTCTGATGATATCAATGTTTGGGCAGCAAACATGTCTAGAAAGGCCTTCCAAACCATGTGCAGCTCAGGCCTCATCTTCAGGTCAGTGTGGAGCCACAGCAGGCTTCAAAGAACAGCTCTGATAAGAGAGGTCTGAGCCTCTCTCCTTTCTTCAACCTGAAGACAAGAAACTAATCCTCAGGCTGCCCAACATGCAGTGGCCAATCAGATGCTTTCTCTTAAAAATCTAAATCAAGGGAGAGAGGGGTTGAGAGATAAGAAAACACATGCTGGGCACAGTGAAGTTTTGCAAAAGCCAGCTGTTGCCACCTGCAGCCCTGCTCTGAGAGCTGTTCCTCTGGGGACTGGCTTCTCAGCTTTTCCATGCATGGCCAACTGCACCCCACTTCTGTCAAGTATGGAGAGCAAAGTACAGCCTCCCTGGGATGCCTGTGCCACCACACCCCTCAAGAGCACCACTGACCCTTGTAGTCCCAGTATTTGTGCTCTCAAGGCTCTGGAGAGACACCTAGATACAAACCGTAATGTATAGTGAAATTTCAAGCCTTCCACCTTCACCTGGTGCAGCATACCTGATCCTTCTTGTTCTGCAGCTTCCATCTTCTGACTTTATTCCTCTAGAGAAACAGCTAATACACTACCTCTGTGTTCCTCGTAAAATAGCAGAAGTAGGACTAAAAATTACTTTAAAGTACCAAAATATGATTTGAAGTACCACAGCTTTGGGGAGTGGTTGCACTGAATCCTCCTCCAGGGATCGGAGTTTCCCTGGAAAAATGTGCACCATAGCCTCACTTTGTCCATGCGGTAGGGTCACCATGGTCACAGCAGTTGGTCACTCACATCGCTTCATCATGGCAGAAGCCCTGCAGCCCACAGGACCTGCAGTCATTCCCAGCTCACGGAACTCTGTAGAATGACTTCCACCCCTCCCTTCAGTTGGCTGTCTCCCTAGCAACATGCTTGCCCTGCCAAACATAGTCAGGCCAAAACATGGACAGACAGCAGCTCAGTGCAAAGAGAAAATCTGTCACAAGAACTATCTAAGAGTCCAGCCCTTGTCCTTCCCCTTCTCAGGCCTGCAAGGAAGCTCCTAGAAATACGAGAAATTCAGCTGTACTGGTGCAAACTGAAATCTGCCACAAATGTGTTACTGGCATTGTTCAAAGGAACACCAGTACAACTCAAGTAAATGAACCAATTCTCAGTCTAAGGATGCAAGTAGCAATGAGCATCCAACAGCTCAGGAAATATGGATCTGTGCAGTGTCTATCATCTGCAAATTTTTCTATCAATTTTAAGCCCCTTGTTATGGTTAGGATTGAGAATGTCCTCCCAAAAGGCTCATTGTGTTGAATGTTGGGTTGCCAGTTGCTGGACTTTGGAGACGTGATTGGAGCATGAGGGTTCTAGCTTCATCAGTGGGTTAACTCATTCATGAGTTCAGAGCTCAATGAGCTCATTGGGAGCTGGGGCCTAATTGGATGAAGCAGGTCATTGAAGTGTGGCTTTGAAGAGTATATTTTGTCCCTGGCCCCTTTCAACCTCTCTCTGCTTCCTATCTCCCATGGGGTGAGCAGATTTCCTCCACCATGTCCTTCCACTTCTGCCAGCTGACCATGGACCAAAACTTCCAAAACTATAAATGCAATAAAACTTTCCTTTTTAATTTGCTTGTGTCAGGTATTGTGTAGCAATGGAAGCCAAGTAACACACCCCCTCTTTGCCTCCTCTAGATGTGTATTATTACTCCTAAATTTTCCCTGTCCAGGAAGGGCCAGAGGAAGCATTCAGGACAAAACAAGAGACCAACACAGAACTCAAATTCTATGCAAAGCAGCTATTCCAGCTCATAGGAGCCTTAATTTTTCAGGTATTTTGTGAGTGTCATGCTAAATCATTAATAGTTCTTAGCTGGTCATTGCGGAGCATTTGCACCACAGAAACACAAACAGGAATTATTCATAAGGGGTTGCTTTCCAGAAGACTGGCTGTTACACGGTTAATGGCACATTGCTGCCCATCTGCCTCTCCCCAGGTGGGCTTGACCCATTTCTTTGCTGTCCCAAATTATATTTTTCTCTATTTATAAAATTGGAGCCACAATTCCATCCCCTAAACACTGTTTTTTGAAATGAGAACAACGAATCAAAATCACTTTGTAAATTACCAAGTAACAAACTTTAGCTGCACTTCTTCACCACAAGCCCTGTTCCTTAAGACAGACAGTGAGAAGCATTTGGCTTTCTGTGCCTCAAGGAAACTAGAAATTTCATTGTGATTTTTAAAAAAAAACTCCTACCTGTCTTAGTCCATTTGGTGTTACCAGTAACATATTACCACAAAATGGATAAATTATAAAGAAAAAATGGTGTTTTGGGGTTTTTATTTTTTCTCACAGTTCTGGTCCAAGGTCAAGAAGGTTTCCCTAGGATGACCTTTTTGTTGGCAGAGTTCCAAGGAGCTGTAGAGCATCACAGGACAAGAGACAAGGAATGTGATTTTCTAAAAAAAAGCAGCAGACCCACTTTCAAGATGACCCCTTTTATCCATTAATTCATTATACACATGATTAATCCATTCATGTGGGCAGACTTTCAGTGGTCTCTTACAGATCTCCCCTGGCCCTCTCACTTAAGGCCTCTTAAAGAGAGTGAAATTTCAACATAGGGCTCAGAGGGAAAAAACTGTTTTCAGACTACAGCCATATATGTTCCTAGTTTCAAATTAAAATTGAGGATTGCAGACTTCCAGCTCCTTCTTGAAGAAGAATATCAAGGTGAAGTATAGTGGTATTTAAAAGGTACACAAAAGGTAATAGGGGACAGGAAAATCTTTTGCAAATGGGGAGGCAGTTATGGTTGATACACTGTGTCAACCTGAGGAATGCAGAGGCTTGACTAAGTGACTCAGCAGTTCTGCATCCTGGGGTGAAAAGGACACGCCCTTACCACTCTGGGCTGTTGTTCATTGTGTCAATTTGAGAAGTTTAGAAGGTTAACCATGTGACTCAGCAGGGAGCCAGGGTGCTTACTTTGTATTCATCCTGAGGCTGTGCAAGAGGAGGGCAAGGAGATGGTGTGCGTATAGAGGAGCACCCCACCCCCAGGGCGGGTAGGCTGCATACAATAAAAGGAAATTGAGAAAGGACTGACTGCTGGTTCTTTGGAGGAACCCTAGTCTTCACCTTCAGCTTGCCCTGGAACTCTTGAGCCTCCCAGTATAGACTCTTCTACCTTCGTTGTAGATTCTTCAGCATTCCATCAAAGACCCATCAGCCTCTTGTTATGGACTTGCACGGACACTGCAGTGAGCTCCAGGCCTTGGACTGGACTCTTTAATCTCCAGCACACAGACACACTCTGCACGCTTCCTCACCCAACTCTGTGGCTGATCATTGTGAGCCACACTTGTAATTTCTTATACATTTGTATATCTTGTGTTATATCTGTTTCTCTAGTAAACCCTGACTGATACAGGAGGGGAATATGAGATGAAGGGAATAGGGATGGAGGGGAACTCATCAATTCCCCACGATGAAAGTAACCATTATGTAGCTGCAAACATGTACTATTAAAGTCAAATATTATAAAATGTAAAAAAAAAAGGTACAGAAAAGGCTAAAGCCCTTCTTCCATTTACTGAGCTCTTGCCAAGTATGAACAGAGGGCCTACTAGGGGACACAGATAATGCACTATGACATGTCTGCAACCCAGGGAGTTCAGGCCAGAGCCAGAGGTGGCCTATGGACACACTTTGAAGCAGAATTCAGTCACTTTGTCCATGTAGCCACTCCCTCATCCCATTCCAGAATGGTCTTACCTCTACTCTTCACAAGTCCAAATCTACTCTGATCAGGTGACTTTCTCCAAAAGGAAGGCATTTAGTCTGCCCTTATAATTTTTTTTGTGACTGCCTACCTGGATACATAGATGTTCCCTACACCAACATGAAGGAAGCAAGAAGAACCCTTGAGGAGAGATCAAGGGGATGGGTGAGCTCCCCCCAAAACTCCAAATGGAGACACAAAGAAGTCAGAAGTAGGGCTGGTGTGATCCAAACATGGATGGCGTTAAAGAACCTACAGAAGACTAGAATGCCAAAAACAACCCAGAAGCCTAAAATAATGACTTTAGGAAAAGATGGCAAAAGCTTAATGGGGTTATGCCTCAGAGGTGAGATTTCTGGGGAGTCTCTTTTTTTTAGATTTTTTTATAATATTGCTAAAACTCTATCAGGAAAGCATCTACATCTTTCACGTTTTATTAGGTTAGTCTGCAAGAAAATTAGGGATGAATTGTTAACTGCCATTTTATTATTCTTCCAGCTCTGAGTCAAAAATAGCGCCTGATGTTTTCTGAATAGAAGCAAAATCTTTCGTGGCAGTGGTAGAATTTCTCAAATGACTCAACATTCAGAAGTTACAGCACTGATAGGATCAACCTATGCAGGGGTAAATGGGGCCAACAGAACACCACTTACAGTGCACAGTATTTGAACAAAAGCTTGAATGGCATACAGTCATTCCATCTAATTAACATGAAATTCCATCAAATTTTAAATGAACCTGTCATAAAAATGGTTACACACGGCCTTTCTGTCTCACACGTGTAACCAGTTCCCTGTGTAGGATTTTCATATCTGAATGAACATTTAAATGCACATGAATCCCTGCATTTGAGAAAAAAAATAATTGGTTTCCAAATGCCCCGAACATACTTGCCAAAAAATGCAATATGATTTAGGTTTAAAAGTCAATCTTTGTGCTAGACTCTTTGAAATGTAAAGCTGTCACAAACATGCTTCAAAAAGATTTTTTTTGAGAGTCACAAAGCATTCATTTCTTAAACATGCTGAGAACGACTGCAATTATTTCAATGAGAAATTCCTGTGCACCCCGCCCCCTGCGCCTATTCTCGCTTCCTTTCCAAAAGTCACAATGTGTTTCCATGGCAACTCTGTTGCTAAGGGGGGACCCCGTAAGTACATCAGCATGTTCTCTGCCGCTTGGAGATGGTGTTAGCCTGAGCGGCCGTGCTAGCTGCAATGTTTAGATTTGATTTAGGGCTGCTTTTCTCCATCTACTAACAATGAAATTCCCAGTGGAAGGGAGAGGATAGACCTGTGCCCTGTTACCCTCAGCTTGTATGGCCTTTTGAGTACATCAGCCTTCCCTTTAGGACCTTCACATCATCCTCCTGTGACTTAGACACTGGAATCATAAGACTAATCAATAGCAGCAATTACAAACATCACTAAAATGCCACACAAGACTGGTTTTGTTGAACATTTAAAAATGGCAAGTATACACCAAACATAAGTTGTCAGAAATAAACAGCATTTTGAATCATTAATCTGAATGATTTTAAACAGTAAATGTTTAGAAAGCCCCAAATGAAGCAAATCAAAATATTTTTGGACTCTCCCTTTCAATGACTCTGAAATCATCTTCTGGCAAGCAGATTGTAACATTCCATCAGAAATCCTCATTGGAATCCAGAATCTTCTACCAAGCCAACTTCCATGGATTATTTTATTTGCCATGGACACATTTTGTTATTGTAAGAAGCTATAATTCCTGAAAGGGGCCTGTTCCCTGATTCAAGCTTCCTTAACTCTTGAGGACACAGGAGGTGGATGTGGTTCTGAGCCATCTCCTCTGGGGGGGGGGAGGGAAGGGTAAGTTGTGCATATTAGGCCCTATTGGATTATAAGCTGTGGTGGGCTTCATGCCCTGTGCATTGCAGGGTAAAGGGAGTCCTCAGTATGGCTCCCTTTAAGAGCCTGACTTACACTAAGGTGGAGTTATAATGAGGCTGGTCACCAGGGCCAAGGTTCTCCCTTGAAGCTCATGATGAAGAGAACATTCCTGGGGGTATCAAGGTGATGGTGCTTGGCAAAAACAGAGGGGAAAGTATGCAGACCCCACTGCAGGACAAATCAGGAGCAGTGCTGAGGAGGGAGACAGATAATTGGTCCTGGTTGCCATGGACACTCACTCTCCTAGGATGGCCATTCTGGCCATGTGTTATGGTTTTAATACGAAATGTCCACCCAAAGACTAATGTATTGAGGGCACTACTAAACATCATCAATGGATAAACCCACTGAGAGTTCACAGCTGAATAGACTCTTAGGAGGTGGGGTCTTTTGGGAAGAACTAGGTCACGGGGCACACCTTTCAAGAACACACATTCTCTGTGGCTCTTCCCCTTCTCTGATTTCCAGCAACCATAAGGTGAGCAACTTTCTTCCACCACATTCTCCCTCCATGATGTTTCAGCTTTGGAGTCAGCCAGCCACAGACTGAACCCTCTGAAACCATGAGCCACTATAAACCTTTTCTCCTTTAAGCTGTATATGTCAGGTATTTTTGTCCCAGCTATGAAAAAGTGACTAATAGCTCATAACTTCACTCCTCTGGCCATTGTCTTGGTTATAGGAGTTAGACAGCCACAGACCACAAAACTTAATGGCCGGACACATCTCTAGTGGAGAGCCTGCTCCCAGGCCACATGGTAGAAGTAGAGAAGGGTGGACAAATGGTCACAACTGCCAGGGGCAAGCCTAGGGAATGTCAGGGTAGATGGACTAACTTGGTCTCATCTGACCCAAGATGAATGCCAGTGACCCTGGTTCCCTTCCAACCCTCAGTTGATGGTTTCTTTAGTGAGCAGAGTATAGAGTAATGAACACATGGCATTTTTGATAGGTTCCAGGAACCTCATAGCTATACATCCATCACAGATTTATCACATTTCAACACATTTTATTCATTTATTTTAGAAAGGCCACATAATGACAGGAAATGTTCCAGGCATGAATAACAGGTCCTACTTTATCCTTTGAGTGCAAATCTTTCCCAACTATATGAAAGAGTGAATTATCTTCTGCTAGTGCATCCATATGTCTCTCTAAATGTTCTCTGATGTGGTAACAGGGCTTTATGACTGATACATAGATATTATTAGGGAGCGGTGCTTCCAACCTTCCCCTTGGAGGCGTCTTGTAGGGAATGCATAATGCAGCAGCTGCCACCTCCTCCCTTACCTTTAATCTACACATTTGAGATGCGTTTTCTCAGGCTCGACTTCTTTGCATTAGAAATAACACACTCAGCTAATCAACCAATGCCTCACTGACAGTTTCTTTCAGCAAGGAAATACAGGACAGTAGAACACCCGTGTTAACTATCCTGCATATGTATGTCTATATGTGTTTTCATGAGAAACTACATTGAAGATATCAATATGTAATACAATAAGCATTGTTAATTCCCTACCACTCTGTTTGTAACTCTGTAATGTCTGTACTGATCCTATGCTATTTTGTAAAATGTTGTCGGTCTGTTAGTATTTTCCTCCTTTAATTTCTAAAATAAAATTAAAAAAAAAAAAAAGAAAGAACACACTCAGAAGGAAGGCCTGAGGTCTGTCCCCACTAAATAGAACCCCAAAGAGCTCAGGATTTAGGTATGAGATTTAACTCTGTTTCTCATCCCTGGATCACTGTGGTCCAGGTAAAGACAGGCATAGAGCTCCCTCATCTACGCTGGCTGGGGAGGGAGTCATAGGAGATGACTAACCTCGTAGTAATTATGGACAGTGGTCCTTCCCTGCAGGCCGGCTTGGATCTAAGGCCCTATCACTTTTGCTTTTGTCTGTGTAGCACGAGACAAATTAGGTGAGGTGGCTTCACAAACCCAGTCTGGATCTACAAGATCTATGAGGGTCTGATTGAGTTGAAGTAGCGCAGCAGATGCCCAGAGCCTAATGCTTTCTTCCCACAGGTGCTCACTCGTGGAAGGCTACTTTCTGGGTCTCTCTTAAGAGGTCCACTCAGATCCAGAGACACTCTTCTCTGTCACCATGTACTTCACCTATGTGTAGCTTTTTAGATCTGAGTATCACAGTTAGAGGGACAAAAGGGAGGGGCTGTTACCATGGCAGCCTAGCAAGCAACCATGTAGGGTAGCCCAAGACTCTGGCTCGTGTCACGCAGGTGACATGTCACACAACAATGAGACCAGGGATATAGTTCAATGGCACAAGTGCCTGCCTGGCAAGTACAAGGTTCTGAGTTCGATTCCAAAAAAAATCACAATGAGACCTTCCAGCCTTCTGCAGGAACACACCTGCCCCTTCTCTCCACTTCTAAAGCCAGTGGACCCATCAGCCTTTTTCTGGGTCTGTGTATAACCTTTTCTTATTCACTCACTTACAAGGCACCCCTTACTCTGCCAACACATTGAATTCCCTTCCAGTTTATAATATTGCCTAGTTAAGAAAGGAAAAATGCCCAACAGAAACCTTGGGACCCTCGAGGGACCCTCATGCATAATGGCACTGGCTGGCTGATTCTTGTGCAGGAGCACCTTAGAGCTCAGTGACTGTTCTGCAAGGCAGGGCATGAGCAGTTGGAAAATCTACCTACAGGCCCAGCAAGAGTCAAGCCAAGCATCTCTCAACATTCAAACAAGGGGCAGATCCAGCCCAGGGGGTTCCACCATGATCCTTGAAAGTGGCCCAGCAGCACCGGGCAGCCCACAGGGGAGCCTTATTACCCTGCTGGTGACAAGGTGAGGGATGGTACAGGAGTTGCAGCAATACTAAAAGATAAGGCAAACCAGAATATCATTGCAGGGGCTTGGAAAACAAAACTGCCACTTGAAACATGGCCACAAAAGTAGGAAGAACTGACCTGCTCAGCTTAAACAGGACAGCTGTGTGCTTGACCGTGGGAGGTTTGATCAGGGCCAAGAGTCTCCCTATATGAAAATCACAATATCTACACACAATCAGAATTATTCATCATGCCAACAGTGAGGAATGACAATTACAAATTATCTTGAAAGAAGTTTTAAAAATAGAAAATTTCAACAAGAAATAGAAGCTATAAAAAGAATCAAATGGACATTATACAATGAAAAACACAATGCTTAATTTTTTTAGAAAAACTGACCAGATGGACTCATTAGTGGAACAGAAGTGGCAAGATAAAAATCAATGTGGTATTTTTATACAATGTAGTATTACTCAGCTATAAAGAAAGATAAACTCGAGTCTTTTGTAGGTAAATGGATACAACTAGAGACCATACTCATGAGTGAAATAAATCAGACCCACATGTGTAAACATCATATTGTCTCCCTAGTGTCAGAAACTGAAAGAATAAATAAAACCCAAAAGGTACAATTGATATTGTGAAAGGGAAAGAAACTGCTCAAAAGGAAAGAATAAATGGGATAAGGGAATGGAGAAAGGAAAGAAAGAAAAAAGAAAAAAGTATATATAAATATACACAAGGTAGCTAAGATAATTGTACTACTAATTTCTATTGATGTATTGAAAGGAACAGTTAATGCCTAATTTTTATTTTGACCAATTTTGCATGCTTATATCTGGTAATCTAAACAACTACTTGGAAGACAACAATATGCAATATAACAAGCATTGTTGAATTTCTATTATCTTGTTTTTTGAAATTCTATATCATTTCTAATGTTTTTTATTCTCTTCAAAATAAAAAATAGAAGAAAAATCCATGACAAGTAAAACAGTTCAATATAATGTACTCAACCAAAGAGCAGAGATAAAATACACTGAAACAAATGAACAGGCTTCAGGGATCTATAAAATGGTAAAACAGACACACACATGCATGCACACACATACACACACACACTAACACTAACACACTAATATTATTGGACTCAGCAGAGGAAAGAATGTAGAAAAGTTTTCACAGAAATAATGGCTGACAACTTCCCAAATTTGTCAAAAGACATATCTAAATTTTAGAAGTAGAGAAAACCCTAAATTTGATAAATTAAAAATTCAAACCAAAGCATATTGTAAACTTTTGAAAATTAAAGACAACGGAAAATATCTCACCTGTTTCCAGAAAGGGAAGAGGGAGCCCAACACTTATAAAGAGACACAAACTCAAGTGACAGTAGATTTCTTATATAGACCTACAGTAGCCAGAAGGAGATGAAAAAGTTTTTTCATATTTTGAAAGAAAAGAACAGTCAATTGTTAATCCAATATTTGATAAAAAGGAAAACTAACATAATTTTTTGTTCTCAGATGTATCCTTTTAAAATAGGTAAGAAATCTATCCACACAGAAAGAAAATGGCAGCCAAACCTTTCCAAACTCTGGGACCTTCAAAAATGAAAAAAGAGCAATAGAAAGGCTGAGGGTGGAAGCAAACGTAATTGACTATGCTTAGCCTCATGGATTTCCATAACCATGTTTTGTGATTGAAGCAAGCCTTTTAACATTTTCTGATGTAGTGCTCAGGATAGGCAGGGGAAATGTTTAAGACAATTATATTTAGAAAGTGAGGAAGGCAAAGGGACCTTAATGAAGGTAAGGTTTCCTAAGTTGAATTTGCATATCAACAGCAGCAGGCTGGGTACATTACCCATAGCAACCAGTAAGTAAACTGTACTAAGTGATATATTACATAAACAAATCTCTATGGAAGTAAAATTTTTAAATAACCCACAGAAATACAAAAAAGGGGGGGGGTAGCACACACCTGTAACCTCAGCACTCTGAAGACTGAGGCAGGAGGATCACTGCCAGTTCAAGTCCTGTCTGGGCTACAAAGTGAGCTCAAGGCCAGCCTGAACTGCATAATGAAACCCTGTCTCAAAAAGACAAAGAAAGAAGGAAAGAAAGAAAGAGAAAGAAAGAAGAGAGAGAGAAAAAGAGAGAGGGAGGGAGGGAGGAAGGGGAGAGAAAAAGTCAAAGGATTGAACAGAAAGCAAAAAATTAAAATACACAGAAACCCTATCAGTAATTAGTTCAAGGGTAAATAACCTAAATACACCAATTAAAATACAGATGGTCAGAGTGGATTAAAAACCATTAAAATTACATGCTACTCACAAGAAACTCCTTTGAAATAATGACCTACCTTGAAAGTAAAAGGTTAGGATAAGATATACACATCACTATGTTGGAATGTGTTCTCCAAGCTCCCTGTACACTACATGTCTATTTTTATGGTTCTTGGAGGTGAGGCTGCCAGAAAGCAATTAGAATTAAAGGATATCATGAGCATGGGGCTCCCATGATGGCATCAATGGTTTTATAAGAAGAGTAAGAGAGAATGGAGCTAGCATGCTTCCTGTGTCTTGCCATACAATGGCCCTTGACATGTTATAGCACAGTAAGATGGCCTTTGTCAGATGTAGAGAAAATGCCAGTGTCATGTTTTCTGACTTCCAGCCTCCAAAACCACAAGCTGAATAACCTTTGTTCTTTTGCTGCTGTTGTTGCTAGCTTATTTTATTTTGCATAAAGAATCTCTATAGGTAATCTTCACATATTATCAGTTGTGTACATATTAAACATATTATTATAACCCTTAGTTCTCCTATAGTTTATATCTAGATGGACCACCAAAGCCTCATGTGCTCATAGTTAAGGTTTTTGGGGGTAACTGGATCATGGGTGTGTGATACTGAATCATGGGTATGTAATTTTGGTTTAGTACAGATTGGTTTAGCATTGTTCTGGGTGTGGCTGATGAATATATCAAAAAGGGCAGACCCACCTTTGTGTGGATAGTACCAACCAATATGTTTGCATTCTGGATGGAATAAAAAGGAGAAGGAATGTTTGCTGCTTCCTGCCTGCCATACCATGAATAGTTTTTCCTCTGCTATGCCTCTCTGCCTTGCTGCCCTGCCCTGGAACCAGCTGATTATGGACTGAAACCCCTACAAAATGTGAGTTAAAAATAAAGCTTTTGTCCTTTAACTTGTGGTTGTTAAGTATTTTGTCCCAGCCACAAGGATGTAACTAACACATATTTTGGTACCACAGAAGTGAAGTCATTGCTGTGATGCTACCTGGTCATGTGGTTCAGAAGATTTTGGAATGGCTTGTGGGAAGAGTTTGGAGAGGTTTGGAGATATCAGCTGGAGAAGCAGTCCTGCAATGATGTAAGCAAACCTTGATGGGAGAGTCTGGTCAGAGCTAAGAGGACAAGAATGCTTATAAAAATGCAGCTGGTCAAGGGCATGCTCAGGAGGTTTCAGTTGGAAATAAGCACTGAATTGGCAGTTGGACTCCTGGCCAAGTGAGTTATAAACTGTTAGAAAATTTGTCTACATTTTGCTCATGCCCAGAGACATTTCAGGAGACTGAAAGTAAAGGCAACAGACTAACTAATCTGGTGGAAGACATTTCAAAGTATTCCAATGTCTAGGCAGTGTTATAGCTACTCTTAGGAGCTATTAGCCAGCTGTATTTTTAGAATAAAGAGCACATAACCCAACGGAAAAATTTTAAGTTTTGAGTTTGGCCAGAAAGGAAGCACCAGTAAAGTTGCAGCTTGCAAAAATGAAGCAGAGGAGAACTTGGCCGCTGAAAAGATTAGCATTAAAAAGCCAAGTACCATAGTTTAGAATAGAAAAATAGAAAAAATGGCGTGAGAGCATCACAAGAACCAGCAGGATCCCACCTTTTCCAGCCTTGAAATTGCAAAGATGAAAAAGGGCTTTGAGAAGAGTGCCTCAGAACAACATTTTCCAGGATGGCAGCATCCTAAGGATTTTATTCCTCAGCACTGTGTTCAACCCAGGTGCTCAGCCCCTATAGCTGAGAGAGAAGGAAGCTTGGTGACTTACCTTTGGAAACCTTCATGGCTATGTGAGAGAGACAAGAGAGAGGAGGGCCATTGAGAGGAGGACAACTTTCACTATTACAAATGGAATCACTGCTACCTAGTGGCTCAGTGGAATCCTTTTCTTTTTATGCAGTTTTAACAAGGAACCTATCCAAGGACACTTGCTTTTGTCTCCTTTTGCAGATTTTACAAAAAGTGTGACATTGCATTGTCATTAAACAGATTCATCACTCACACTGCTATAGCCTTATTTGGGTGGTGATTTTCTACAAAATTTTGCACTGTTTCTCACATTTTACACATCTCCCTAATCTCATTTGAAGAAGGGATTCCTTCCTCCTCCTTTTTTCCTCCTCCTCTGCAGATGAGATCTCCTCTTGCTGTTAGAGAAGATCACCCACAATCCCACAATCCCACAGTGAGAGGGGGAACCACTGACTCACTTGTGATCATATGGTGTTCAGCATCATGTACCACATGTATTGCAAGACATCGCTCAACTATCAACTTAAAATTTACTAGAAATGTTTGCTCATTTTATGAGACTCACAGAACAAGTTACTCACAATCCAAGGTTCTACTTACTGTACTTATTCTGAGGATCTGTGAAAAAACCAAACTCCATTTTTACCCCTATGCTCTCAAAACAGGCCTCTAACACCAGATAAGTACGGGATTTTACACGCACACACACCACGCAAGCAAGAAGTTCTGCAGTACATATCAGCTGAGTGGCCTCTAATTCAACTCAGTTTTGATACAATCTACTTGGAGTTGATGTCAAATGGTATAGGATGAGGGCTTGATCCCCAAACTATCTCCCCACCATGCATACAATTCTTGTGTCAGGTGCCGGTTGCAAACCTTTGCTTCTGACTGGCTATAAACCAGAGTTCCCATAATGCTCTCCCCAGGTATTTGCTAGAATGGCTTCCAAAACTCAGAGAAACACTGAAAAGGATACAAATGAAAGGGAATACATGGCAGGGCACACAAGAAGGTCACAGAGCTTCTGGCCACCTCCAGGCACACGACTTCTACCCTCAAGAATCTCCACCTCTTTGGCACCAGGAGCAATCTAAACTCTATCCTTTCGGGTCCTCATGGCAGTTTCATTACATGAGTGATGAAATCATTGTCCACTTTAACCTTCTGCCCCTCTTCCTTCCCCAGAGGTTGGGAGTGGGGCTGAAAGCCCCAGCCCTCTAATCCCTGGGTCTTCCCAATAACCACCTCCCATCTGGAAGCCGTCTGGAACTGCCAGACACCATGAACTCATGCACATAGCAATGACATTTAGTGATTTGCAGACTAGGAATTTTATGCCAAGAAACAGGATGAAGACCAAACATACACATATTTCACACTGTCACAGTACAGATCCAACAAAATTATGTGCAGCTCTATAACATGAAAATTACAAACCACTGACAAAAGAAATCAAGGGAGACTTAAGGTTTGGAAAGACATGCCATTGTGTGTGAATCAACAGACTCATCACAGAAAAGGTGCCAATTCTCCCTGAATTGATCTACAGCTTCAATGCAATTTCTATCAGTACAGCTTTTTTGTATATACACATAATCTCATTCTAAAACTTATATGGAGATGAAAAGATGCTAAGTTACTCCAAAACAATTTTGAGAAAGAATACAGTGGTAGGCCACACTCTTCCTGATGTTAATCTGCTACAAAAACTTGTACAAGGAAGGACAGATGGGAAGAGGAAAGGACAGAGCAGAAGACTTGAAGTTCCACACAAGGAAGCAAAAGCCATTCAACAGAGGAGGAGTAGTCTTTTCAACAAAGAACACAGTACATTGAGTATTGTGTGAGGGAAAAATAGAACTAAACCTCACAATTCATTAAAAACATTATCACATAATGAATCATGAATTTAAATATAAAATATAAAACTTGTAGGAAATAAAGAAAAACCTGTAGTACTAGAACTAGACAGAAAGTGGTTACATTTGACCTGAAGAGCACCATCTACAAAAGAAAAAGAGTGGCCACAGGGCAGTGGTGGGGTGGGGGTGAGGGGTTTCATTGTTACTGGGGGGGGGGCGGTACACTGGCCTCATCAGTGCAGAAATTCCTCAAAAACCAAAATTAGAACTTCCATTTGGCCCAGGTAGTCCTCTGCTAGCTGTCTTCCTGAGTTTTCAGACATCATACGACAGTGATATTTATGTCAGAACTTGGTATTTCCACACATGTACATATTGTGTAATGACCAAATCTGGTGTTCAACACATTCATCACCTCAAACATTTATTATTTCTTTGTGCTTATAGCAGCACAATTCCTAATACACTATGTCCCTGACTTACTGTTATGATTTGTGTCTAGATGTGCCTCCAAAGCCTCATGCCATCATCAGGGTGGGCTTCTAGAGTTTTTGATTGATCCATGGTCTAATACTGGGATTATGGGTGTGAGCGCTACACCCAGCCTGAAGCAGGGAGCCTGCATACCACAAAAGGGAGGGAAAAGGCCTGCCTGCTGCCACTCCTCTCTTTTGCTGTTGCTTTTTTGTTGTTTTCTGCTGCCATGAACTGTTGCCCTCTGCCACGTGCCGCTCTGCCTTGGAGCCAGATGGGTATGAACTAAAACCTCCACAAACTGTGAGCTAAATAAACCTTTCCTTCCTTAATTCTGGGCATCACGTATTTTGTGTCAGCAATGAGAGACACCAAGACACTTATGAACATTCTAGTTTTGAACTTTCACAAGTAAGAACAGACCTTGAATTTTGAGCATTTGTAGAGTGAACAAATCTGAAAGTAGCTACCATGTCTGCCAGACATTGTCACAGGTGTGCCACTGTGTGCATAGCTCAGTCAAAGCCCAGGATGTCCCGGAGTCAGGGGAAAAGCAGTGGTGATATGAAGGGGCTGCTCAGAAGTACAAAGTAGTGTACATTGTATCTTTGTGTCAAAGATATATAAGACACACTCTGTCAGACTTACAAATGAATCCAACTTACGAATATTCTCCCAGAATTGAACATGTTCATAATTCAGGGACTTATTGTAGCTAAATGTTGGGAGCAGTCTATTCATCCTTCAACAGATGAATGGATAATGAAAATTTGGTATTCATATATAATGAAGTATTACTCTACCACTAAAAAAGTAAACTTGAGTTTATCTTTGTATGAAAATGGTCTCGAGACCATAATATTAAATGAAGTGAATCAGACACATAAGCTTAAATATCACATGGTTTCTGCTATATCAATGCCCAATATATAAGTAAAGTATAAAATGAAAGGCAGGCAATAGGGAAAAAGTTATTGTAATCTAGCATGACCAAGTATCTAAAAGTGTACCTTGATTAATATAATTGTTTTATGTGTTCTGTATCTTTTTGGCCTATTAGCCTGGCTGTTAATCTGTGCTTATAATAATTAACAGAATAAAGACTTAAATAAGTCTGATGCTGGCAAAAGAAAGAAAGGAAAAGATTGATAAGATGTATCTTATCTAAATGTAAAATTTTGTGCTGAAAAAAGCCAGGTAAACAGAATGGAAATATAAGTTACTCTTGTGGTGGGGTGGGGAGCTATTTGCAAATTGAATATCTAACAAAGGAGAAGAATATATATATATACAGCTCTCAATAAGTAAAACATTAAATTGGCACAGTGACACATGGGACTTGAGAGGCTGAGACAGGAGGATCACTGACATGCATAAGTCTGAGGCCAGGCTGGGCCAATGGCAAATCTTGTCCTGGAAAAAAAAAGTAATATTAAAAAAAGGCAAATGGGACTAGTGATATAGCTCAGTGGCACAAGCACCTGCCTAGCAAATGCAAGGTCCTGAGTTTGATTCCTACTACCAAAAACAAAGGCAAATAATCTAATGAGAACATGGACAAAAAGACAAACTTGTCACTGCAGAGAATACATGTGTGAAAATCAGCACATAGGAATGTGTCCAATTCATTATCAATAGGGAAATGCAAAGTAAAACCATGAGGAACTGTCAGTACACACCTATGGTACGAAATTAAAAGTATAATCGAAAGCTGCTTTTTATATCTACGGAGGCTTGCAGGCCTGGCTACTGAATCTAATATACTAAAATTAAAAGTAGTACTAATGCCAAATGCTGCTGAGGATGCGGAGACACCAGACCATTCATACGCTGCAGAAGAATGGGACAGGCATTGTGTTAAAAAGCCTGGCAGTTCCTTACTTTCTCACAGAGACTTGTACACAGATGTTCACAACACACAGCAATGGTTTGGTTTGGTTTAGTACCTGAAGCTTAAATGCTTTATTTTGCTTTTAATTGACACATAAATACATATTTATAAGGTAGAACTTGATATTTCCACAGATGAATGTATTATGTAATGACCAAATCTAGTGTTTAACATATTCATCACTTCAAACATTTATTACTTCTTTGTGGTGAGAACATTCCTAATCCTTCTAGGTATTTTGAAGCATACTTGTGAGCCTGTGTGTGTGTGTGTGTGTGTGTGTGTGTGCGCGCGCGGGCACGCCCGCACGGTTGAGGTCAAGCCCAAATGTGCTCTCCCACTAAGCTATAACCCTAGATCTCTTTCTTTTAACTTTTTATTTTGATACAAGGTCTCAGTACATTGGTCAAACTTGTAATCCTCCTGTGTTGGCCTCCTGAATAGCTGGGGCTACAGGCCTGCGTCTTTGAACTTGAGGAAATACACATTATTATTAAATATAGTCATCTTACTGTGCAACAGAACACTAGAGTTTATACCTCTCTACTGAAACTTTGTATCCTTTGACCAATAGTTACCAGGGCTTGGGGAGTGGTTAAAGGTGATAGTATTACAGACAACCAAATTAGAGATTAATATGCAATCAGGAGAGACAGGGCCCTCCAGGAAGTCAGTACAAAAGCTGAGACACACCAAGACTGTGGCTGGAGGCAAATCTGAAGCCCCAGGCCTCAAGACAGAGATTCAGTAGCCAGACCTGCAAGCCTCCGTAGATATAAAAAGCAGCTTTCGATTATACTGTAATTAGCACCACCTGCTCCAGTGGGACCACACAGGCCTCAGACGCATAGGTGGGGACCAGAACGTCTGGACCCACCCCTTTCCAGGAATGCCTTTGTTCCTTCCATGAATCCTTGCTACACGTCTCGCTTCCCTAGAGGATCAATATTAGCTAAGTGGCTGTACTTATAATCTTATAGTTCGACCCATGTTGTACCATGCTGTGACTCTGCTCTATAAATTACCCTGACAAAGGACTCAAGGGCTTCCCACTCGGGACTCCTCCTGGAGACCCAGGAGCAATTCATCTCCTTACTTCCAGCAAAACTCTCCGAGCTTCCTCCCTTGGTTCAGAACTTCATTCCTTAGTGTGAGACCACGAACTTGGCACATGTGACATCTGAGAGAATGAGAGTTATTTTTCCCCTATCAACAGAGAAGCACAGTACTTTCATTCTCCATAGCCCTAAAGAGGCAACTACTAGGATGTTTTCCAGTGTGAAAGGTATGAGATTCACAGAAGAACTCAGGCAGTCCGAGGCAATCATGCCCACACATCCCTCAGCCATTCCCACTCTAGAGACAACAGAAAAGCAAACTAAAATCACATTTTTGTCACATTGCCCCAGCTGTGCTTGTTGAGTTTATTTTATACACACATCCAACACACACACAAGGTTGAAAAGGGTCTCGAATATATACACACACAGGACTAGGCAGCACTTCCAAATAATATGCTAAAAGTTCTATAGATAAAATGCAAACCAATCTCCAAAAAGGAAATATTCAATGTTTTTAAAAATCCCCTAGTAAATAATTCTTTTGAAACCTATGTCGATGTCCTGCTGCATTTCTGACACTGGCCTGATTATCTGTAAGGACAGGTTCTCACACACACCAGGGTAGCAGAAGCCCAGGACAGACAGGAGCCGCTGAACGCAGGCGAGAAGCAGAGAGGCCATGTCAGGCAATTTCTAAGAGACATTCAGAGTGTGATACTCAAATTTACAATTTTCTATAATGTACTTAAAGACATTAAATTGTTTTATCCACATTTTATAAAATGATCTATTGTCTTTTTAGATTTTTCAGTAAGTAGAATTTTTAAAGCCTGTCCCATCATAAACAAAAAAGAAAAGTAATAAAAATTCAGAGGAAAGAATGAAAATTTCCATTCAATAGAGATTGATCCTAAGCACAGATATAAGGGAAATTATAAAAGTAGACAGCAGGGCAAGGTGGTGCATGCCTGTAGTCCCAGTGTTGGGGAGGCTCAGACAGGAGGATTGCTATGAGTTTGAGGCCAGCCTGGGCTACAAAGTAAGTTCAAAACCAGCTGGGGTTGTGCATGATGGTGCATGCCTGTAATCCCAGCACTTGGGAGGCTGAGGCAGGAGGATCATTGCAAGTTCGAGGGTAGGCTGGGCTACAGAGTGAGTTCAAGACCAGCCTGAACTGCATAGTGAGACCATGTCTCAAAAAGACAAAAAAAAAAAGACCAGCTAGAACTACATAACAAGATCTTGTCTCAAAAAAAATTAAATTAAATTTAAAAGTAGACTAACTTCACATCTTAATATGTAGTTTTTCATACTCTGCTTACACAGATTGAGTTTATGTAAATTATACATATTTTTTTTATTTTTATTTTTTATTTTTTATTTTTTTTGGTTTTTCTCCGGCACCGGGAACCGAACTCACGACCTTGCGCTTGCCAGGCAGGCGCTTTGCCGCTGAGCTAAATCCCCCGCCCCACATATTTTAATATACTACTTATTTTCTCCTTAACCAAACCATCAAACTAACCTCATAATTAAAATTTTAATTTTTTTGAAATTACAAATAATTTAAAAAGCTATTCTAAGACAACTGCATTACACGTACATTGTTAATACATTGCCAAGGCAAATCTATTTTTAAACCCTCACTGAGTATGCTTTCACCAACTCCTCATTAAAAAGAGAGCAGCGTGACAGTGCAAAGTGGTTAAACTGTTTGCAAGGTGTCTGAGCTGCTTAACCGGCTTGAAGTAGAATTACACCTAGGTACAAATGTACACTGGTTTTATTGTATTAATGACACTTTG
Source organism: Chinchilla lanigera (assembly GCF_000276665.1). Classification (NCBI taxonomy): domain Eukaryota; kingdom Metazoa; phylum Chordata; class Mammalia; order Rodentia; family Chinchillidae; genus Chinchilla; species Chinchilla lanigera. The sequence goes on along the minus strand of NW_004955515.1, from coordinate 2,815,905 downwards.
GTCACCGGCAGCAGTTTTAAAGCCAGCCCGTTTGCAAGTCTGCGCGCTTCTCCGAGACTGCGTCCCCGCGCCAAGGGCGGGATGGGCTGGAGCCGCGCCCTATCCTCACCGGTAGCGCACGCGGTCCAGGTCCGCTCGCCTCCGGGGAGGAGCCCGCCCGAGTCCCACGCGGGTCGGACCGGCCTCGGGTCGCTTCTCACGGAGCGCGTCCCGCGGACCTCGCGCTCCCCCTCGAGGCGGGGTTGGCCCTGAGTCGTCGTCGTGGAAACGGAGTCAGTTACCGCGGCTCCGGGAGGCCCTCCCCGAGCGGTCGCGCGGGCCCCACTGGCTACGAGCAGACTCCAAGGGCCCGTCGCTGGGCAGGGAGCTTCTTGCGCTCTAAAACTCCTGAGACGCAGGAAATGCGCCAACGAAATGTCCTGAGAAGCTGTTCCATCATTCCCAAAGGGGAAAATCAATGCTACTGGGACGAGAGAGCGAGGACGGGGCAGGGCGCCGTCTGCCCGATTACTTCAGATCATCTCCAAGGACTTGTCGGTGGCCCGAGCCCCTGCGCAGCCCCTACGCCCGGCCCAGGAGGAGATGAAACGCGAGGGCAGTGCAGGAAGAGCTCCGCTTCTGAGCTGTGGACGTGCAGGGTCCTCGCGGGAAGAACGGTCCGCATTCCTTCACCCCAACAGCTCACATATGTTTGATTGATTTATTTAAATATTGCATTACCGGAACTGCAAATATAAAATGCCCCTCCCCCAATCACATCCGCTCCTGCCCACCGAGAGCGCGCCTAGATCACAGGGACCCTATGGCCAGTGAAACTCGAGGGACAGAAGCCGGCACAGGTGAAGGAGGCGGGATCTGCCGTCTGTCTTCATCATATTTCGCATCCTTCCTCTGAATTTCTTGAGAGATGAGACACTAAAAATGTAAACTCCTTCATCAAACCTTCCCCTCCACAGAAACAGGAGTTTTGCGCGGTCATTTATCAGGGAGGCTGTTTGAAGCATTCCAGTGATGCATGGAAGCTCCAGAGCCATAAATTCCATTCATTTCCAGTACCTTAATTGCCTAACACGTGGACAGACCATGCTTGAGAAGAGGGCAATGCACAGCAATACCACATCACAAAATTAAGTGGGTGCACCCTGGGAAAAAGGACTTTGTTTTTCGGGATTTTGAAAATACTGAAGGCAGGAGGTGGGAGGGAAAGCAGAGGGGACCACTGATCTTTTTTTCCCTCCTGGGCTTTTCCTTCAACTTCTCAGCCTCACCAGGACTTTTCTCAGCATTTTCACCCTAACCCAAGGCGGAATTTGGCTTTTTCAAAAGGAATCATGCTATGGTTTTTTGGGTGTGGTTTGTCCCCCAAAAGTTCATGCATTGGAAATTTGGCCCCAGGCAGGGGATGCTGAGAACTAGTGGAATCTCTAATGTGGGCCCTCTGGAAAGATTGCTAGGTCACAGGGCCCACATTTAGGGATGGATTACTGGGACTAATGCTGTCTGTGGCAGGACGTCAGGTCTTGTAGGGGTGGACTAGCTCCTGCCAGAGCAGGTTGTTATAAGAGTGAGCCTGATCCCTCCCTGGCTTCTCTGTTCCTTGCTTCCTGTTCTTCCAGCCTCTGCTTTCTCTTCTGTCTCTGCCATGTTGTGAAAACCAGAGGATCCTCCTTAGGATACTGCATTGTGCTCTGGATCCTCAGAAGTGTGAGTTAAGTAAACATGATTTCTTTATAAAGTATTCCACCTAAGGCATTTTGTTGTAGCTACACAAAGAGTTCACATTCAGATGGTCTCAGGAAAAGGTGCACTACTGAGTTTGTAGAGTCTCCTTCTGAGCAGTTAGCTCCAGGTGGGCTGGCTTACCGAGCCTGGATCCTTGTCCTTGTTGTGGGCTCTTGGAACCACCTTGCCTAAACTGTATTCACTCCCTTCCCCCTATCTCTGCCTGAATTTGGTCATTTAGTATCCAAGCTCTCCCAAGGGCCTAGTGTTTGCGCTCCAGGCCATTTTCCCAGTTCTCCTGCATCCTGCATCAGATATGTTCTCTACCTCCTCTCTTTCCTTCACAGGCCTCCTGAGAAGTGCTTGCTCACTGTGTTGCTTTGGGGGATATTGCAAGGGGGAATAATATAATACAGGACACATATTTTATAAGATTATTTATAATAGTCACCCAAAGAAGGCTATAGAAAAGACTGCAGGAAATCTGTCCACACACTAAGACCAGGGTAACTAGCTGACAGCCTAGATCCCATAGAAATGTCCTGCATGAGTCCAGCTGAAGACCTAGAGCTCATAACAGTACCTCTCACAAGTCCAACTGGAGGCCTAGAGCCCATAACAGTACCTCATGCGGGCCTGTTCTGTGCTGTGAAGGCCTGAAGGTCATTGGTAGAATCTAGGCAGCCTGTGCCAACAGGATGAAGGATATGCTAGCAGGCTGAGGGATCTGCATTGGAGCCATGCAGCAATGCTCAAAGTAAGAACCAGAGCTTCCCTGGAAGGTACCACAGCCATCCTCAGCAACAGTGAGGTCCTGAGCTCCTCCAATGGTGAAGACAGGTAAATTCCCATTAGGAAAGCCAATGCAGCAAGCAGCTGTTACCTTCTTCCTCTCTGGAGCCAGGAAGCGATGCTCAGAGTGAGGAACAGAGCTCCCCCAAAGTGAGCTGAAGCTATTCTCAGAGCTAACAAGCTCCCAAGATCCGGAGGATGAGAACAGCTACGTTCATCAGGAAAGCATGACAAGCTCCTCCAAGAGAACCAACAGCTTCTTACAGCTTCCACTAGCTCCCAATAGCCTTTTTCAGCTCCCAACAGCCTAACTTCTCCTCCATTTCTGCCTCTTATGCTGCTGGTAACAATCCTCAGAGAGGCCTCCCACACCCAGCACCATGCTTACTCAGTTCAGCTGGGGGTTATAAACTGAGCACTAGTTGTCAATCCACTACACTCACTCACTCCTTGAAGATGGCTCCTTCAGGCTCCCTCTAGTGATGTACTGTATACCCCATCCCTTCACCCCTGCCCACAATAGAATAAGCAACAGCAAATGGCATCTCTTCACTGTAGATGTTTGGTATCATGTGACCATGAAATGGCCCATTACTCTCCCAGCAGGTGGATGCCCCAGACTCCTGCACTCTTGCCTATAGCACCTTCTACCTTGAAAAGCAGTTCCAGTTACTGTTATTGAATTTTAAAATTCCCCCAAACTTGGTGGTATGAAACCAAAACCATCTAACTTTGACCATGATTGCATAGGTAAGAAATAACATGCCAACAAAGATCAAAACAGATACAGTACTCCAACCCAGGACTCTGGGAGGCTGAGGCAGGAGGGTGGCTTGTTTGAGCCCAGCCTGGGGAAATTCACAACTTAGTGAGACTCTGTCTCAAAATCTAAAAATTTTAAGAAGGACTTGAGATGTAGCTCAATGATACAGCCCTGGGTTCAGATGTTGCCAAAGGGTCCAATTATTAGAGAAATATAAATTAGAACTATGAGATACTACTGCATACCTATTTGAATATCTGCAGTTCAGAAAGATTACAGCAGAAAATCTCCCCCTGCCCATTGCCCAGGTAACCTCCAGTTTGCTTTAGTTCCTGTTACTTCTGTTTCCCAGAAACAGCTGGTCAGTATGCTGCATGGTTGGTCACTATGAAGCATGCTGTAAGAACCAATCCCCAATTGACCAGCCACTCTGCCTCTGTACTTCTGCATTGCTAACCCATAAAAACCTTCTTCCCTGAGCCTTGGGGCCTGACTTCTTTGGGAGTGATTGTTGGGAGTGGCTGGAGCTGGAAATTGGTCATATGTGTGGGCCAAGATAAGACCACAGTGCCTGAAGCAGTCAAGCTACCTCAGTCTTGAGAAGGACATCCTGCCTGGACAGTTCAGTCGTTAGTCAGTAGGCAACCTTGTGTCTGGTGATATTGACTTTGCAAGAGTATAAATAAGCACGCTTATTGCTATTGTTCAATCCTCTTTTCCCATGGGGTAAGAGGCCTCCGCCTGACCTCAGCTCTTGCCTCTTGTCTTTATTTTCTAAATTCCCTCACCATTTCTCCCCAGGACCACCGATAGCTGCACTGGTCATGACAAGCGATCCTAATCAGGTCTGTTGGCATAATAAAGCTGATTCTTGGCTCCAAATCTGGTGCCGCTCGGTTCTTGGTCACAGCTTTGCTGTTGCAAGATGACCATAGCAAGTGTTAGGGAGAAGGTAGAAAAACAAACTCACATACCTTTGTGGAGATGTAAAGTGGTATAACTGCTTTGGAAACAGTGAGGCATTTTATCAAAGAGCTAAATACACATGAACCATATAACTGTAATGTTACTGGTAGGTATTCACCCAAGAGACATGGAGGCACGCACTCCGCTAAGGAGGTTCATATGTGAACCTCTACTGCACGTATATTTGTGATAAGCAAGGGTGGGACTAAGTGAAATGTTCATCAACAATGCATTGATGAGCAAATTATATGTCCATACGATGGAAACATTGCCCAACAGAAGAGAACATGGCCTACTAATACACATGACATTACAGATACATCTCAATCAGGTGACATGAAAGAAGTATGAGAAGCAAAAGTTGCAAGTATATAAAACTCGAAAACACAAACCTTTAGTAGTGATGAAAAACAGAGTCATGCTTTCCTGGGGATGGAAGAGAAGGAAAACACCAGAGTGAGATCATGAAGGGGAGATGATAGATGAGTTCATTATCTTAATTGTAGCAATGGATTTACGGGTGCATTCATATGTCAGAGTTAATAAAATTCTGCAATCTAATCATAAACTAGTGTATGTCAATTATGCTTTATATAACTGTAATTTATTGTATAATGCATAGATAAATGATAGATATTTAGATAGATGATGGATAGATAGATAGATGATAGACAGATTTTTGTGGTACTAAGTATTGAGCTCAGGGAATTCTGAGCTACATCTCCAGCCCTTTTTAAATTTTATTTTGAGACAAGCTCTCACTAATTTGCCTGGACTGACCTTGAACTTGTGATCCTCTGCCTCAGCCTCCTGACTAGCTAGGATTACAGGCATGTGCCCCTAAACCTGGCTGTTTCTTATATCTTTTTAAGAAAAAGATTGTATATCAGCCCCATGGTTTAGGGAACTGCAGTTCATCTTGTGTTCTCCACCACTGTTTCTAGAAAATAAGAATGCATGTTCCTTGAATGTTGATAAAATCCACTCAAAATCATGTGCCCCTGGCTGGAGGGTGAAGAGTGAAAGCTATAGGGACATTCCTTTCTACAGAATGCATTTCTTAACCATTTACAGGACTGCTGAAGTTATTTCTTTTTCATTGTGTCAATTTTGGTCATTTGGTTGTTGCCAATTTCATCTAAATTTTCAAATACATCAATGCACAGTTCATCCTGCTAGTCTTGTGCTTTTTTGTCTCTCTTTTATACATCAGTTATGCCTTCCTCTCTTTACTAATAAAAATGGCTTCTGTGTTTTAAATCTTGATATATTTAGCCATATATTTTTCTACATTATTACTTTTGTTCAAAAATAATTTAATTGTATCTTCTCTACCATTCATCAGCTTTCTATTTCCTTAGTTCACACATTCACATGTATAATCCCCGTATCTCTCTTCTTTTGAGTTTACTCTTTTGTTCTCTGCCCTGCTTCTTGGGTTGGAGGCTACACATTAATATCTAATTTTTCTTCCTTTATAAATACACTTTGAACTCTACAAAGAGTTCATTGTAGTTTCATTGTAGTTCAAAATATTCATAATTCCAATGATAACTTTTCCTCTCTCATTACAAGTGTGCTTTTACTCTCTAAACGTATTGACTTTTCTTAGCTATCTCTATATTAAACATGTGTGTGTGTATACACACATGTAGTCACAGTTTCATAACAGTCAGTGTATGTGGTGTGCTTGGTGTTGATCTGGTTCTCAGGTCCTTCGTTGCTGTCTGGCATGTGCTTGATTTTTGTGACATTTTTTACAAATGCTAAAGTAACTGCATGGCAATGATACAGTCTAGTACAGAAGTCAAAATAGAGCTCATAAGCTCAACACCATCAATATTTTCTCTGTTTTGGTAAATGAAGTGTTGTTGGGCTGCAGTCTTGCCCTTTCATTTATACATTTTATATGGCTACAGAGTTGAATAGTATGACAGATACTATGTAGTCTGCAAAACCTAAGGTACTTTCCAGGCTAACAAGTAAGGGCTTTGCTTCTACAGACAGATGAGCTCAGGCTTCAGCACTGTCACTTACTAGCTTAATAACCCTAAGCTAATTATTCAGCTTCTCTCTGCCTCAGTCTCTTTACTCTGTTCTGAGTTAACACTGCCTAGACATGGGAAGCAGTCCACAAATGTTAGCAATTATGTGCTTGGCACAAGGATCCAAGAATGTGCTTTAGTTCTAGCTCTTACTTTTGTTTTTCAAACATTTTATATACCTTTATTAAATATCTAATTGTTCTGTCCATTCATGAAAGAGACTTGTTAACATCTGCCACTGTCTTTGTGTATTTGGGCTTCATGTGGCTGAGGCTGTGTCACACCTAGGAAGGTGGCACATGATTGACATCCTTGCCCAGAGTCCCTGGCATAGACTGGAGATCCATGTCCAGAAGAAGGTCTTCCAGCAGGTGTCCACCACAGCGTGACATAAAATCTGTGACAATGAAATTGTACCTGGACATAAAAGTAGGTGAACTCATGTACATTCATACAAACAATTCTCTAGTGAGAACTAAATCACTAGAGTTACGTAGCATTAAAATTGCATATTGTGATGAAAATGAGAATTTATGATCAATGAAAATAAAGTAGCTTACAGTTGGAAATGAAAGTTTTCTATGCTTTAACAGCATATATTTCTGCTGTGTTTGGCAGGAAGTTCCATCTCCAATGAGTCATTCTGCAAGGCCTCCTTGAAATAACCTGCAGTGGTCCCCAGGCAGGAGGTGACCCCATTTTTAACCTATCCCAAGTGCAACTGAAGGTTCTTGCGTTTGCAATGACCACATCCTCCTGGGATCAGCACTTGTGCCAAGCAGCATTTTCAGGGCTTCTATATTGAGTGAGACATAAAAGCAGAGGGAGGAACATAGCTTGTGGTTTCAGCTCCTGCTGGGCCCATGCAAAGGACCCACAGTCTCTCCCTGTGGGCAGCCGGACTCAGCAGGCTTCCCCACATCCTATGTCATGGCATGTACAGAGCAGTGGATGCTCAGCCGAGGGAAAGCCAACATGACCAAAGCAGGGATGGTAAGACCAGGATAAAGTTCAGAGTTGGCCTTAGGGCATGGCCAGTGATGCACTGGGTGGTTCTTCCAGGTGCACTGTTGGCACAGCATAGAGCACACTGTACCTCTGAAGAGCTCCATGTACTGCCCAATATCCTGGACATACACCAGCCAGAGTGGATGGCTTGCAGATGGTAGAGGGTCAAGGTGGGTGGTGTGATTAACTTTGCAGGCAGCAATCCAACTCCAGTTCCCTTACTGTGTGTGCCAAGCTCCCATGTGCCAACCAGAGTCACCCCCAGCCCCCTGACCAGCCTCATTCCTCATTCAGTTTGTTCCTCCAGGTATGGCCACCTGTGACTCAGCCTGAGTCACTGGCTTTGTCTAGAAGTCTTCTCTTACCCCCCAGCTGCCATGGCACTTCTCCACACGGCTCCCATGGTGCTCAATGTGCACATCCACTATGCACGTGTCACACTGGTGAGCATGACCTGTTTCCTGGCTGAGTGGACATCACAGAACCAGAGGCAGGCCAGGCCAGAGGTGAGTAATCACTCAACGGTGTGTTGCTGGGGATGGGACTCTGGGCCTTGTGCATGCTGGGCAAGCACTCTACCATTGAACTATACCCCTATCCACCAAACTTTTCAAAATAAAATTGAATTCATTCAGTACATTGTGAGAGCTCTGCAGAAAAGTGTATCAATAAGATATGCATGTATGTGTGTACATACATAGAGAAAGAGAGAGACAGGATTTAGCTTACAGAATCAGCTCATATGATTGTGGAGTGCAGGACAGGCTAGACTAGGCTGCAACTTGAGTCCAAAGGCAGAATGTCCTCCTCCTGGGAAGAAGTAAGTCTTTTTCCAAGGGCTTCACCTGATTAGATGAGGCTCACTCACTTTACTCAAAGTCTACTAATTTAAATGTTAATCCATGAAAAAAGTACCTTTGCTGTAACATCTAGACTGATGTTTGACTCCATAAATGAAAATCACAGTTTAACCAATGTGACACAAACAATAAACCACATTCACTAGATAACCTTTGTTCAATATTCAAGAAGGGAAGTAAATATTCAAGAAGGGAAGGAAAGGGGGAAGAAAGAAAAAAGAAATTACCCAGTTCTGAAAATGTTTTGGTAAATCACAGAAATGATCATGATTTAAACTGCATTTTTAAATGCCTACTTTAAACGGCAATTGCTTTGATTATATAAATTCTGATGGAGTCACTGACAATAATCTGTTTAATTTATGAAATTTACTCATATGAAGCAGGACTAAAGAGCTAAACACACATAGCATCATGTGAACAGCATCAGATAAAGTCCAGATTATCCAGGAAGTATTCAAGGCTCTCCACTGGGTGAGCCCTTTCTACTCTCAGAAACAAGGCAGAGAAGGCCAAGAGAGAGCAGGGGAAAACCTTCGCCCACCCTTAACACACCTGCTTTTATTTGTCTCCTATTCCAGCCAGCCAGAAAGACTTCTGGAAATTAAAATGAAGAATACAAGAATGCTAAATAGAATGCTAAATCCCAAGATGTAAAACTCTAAATACACAAAATCATCTCTACAGACCCATAGTCCTCCTGTTCTACCCACTTAAAGAACAGATAAAATTGTCAAGGGAACTCCATGTTGGGAGGCATAAAATGCCCCCAAAAATATAACATTGTACTGGGAGAAAAAAGTTTTCACAGCCTTAAAACGTTTAGTTGGAGGCTTTTAACATAAGCATATTAAACATCCATCATTTTATACCATTCAGGCTCAGTGCTAATCTTTTTTTTCCTTTTGAGACAGGGTTTCACTATGAAGTTTAGATTGGACTCCAACTGACTTTGTAGGCCAGGCTGGCCTCAAACTCTCAGTGATCTTCCCACCTCAGCCTCCCCAGTGCTGGGATTACAGGTGTGCAGCAATGCAAAATTGACTGACACACCATGATTTAACAAGTGTCATGAGAAAGTTTTTCTTTAACATTGGCTACACATTGGTTGCACCTGGCTCAGTACTAACCTTTAATAACACACATGTGCCTGTAGACCTCTGTAATTTGCCAAGCTATGTCACTGCACAGTAGCTGGAGAAACCATTTCATAATGTAAGTACAGCTTGAAGACTTACAACCAAGAATGGACTCACTCCCTCCCACTCAGCAGCTGAACAGGAGCTTTCGTGAATGGCCATAGCTTTGCAGAGGTCTGGGAACTGCAACTGGTCACTCTGCCATCCTCCCGCAGTGGTCAGATGTGCCAATGCTAAGAGAAGCCAACCAGTATGTGATTGTGATGGTCTGGATGTGTCTCCACAATTCATGTGTTGGAAGCTTATTCCCCAATACAGCAGTGCTGGGGGTGGGACCTGAGAAATGATGAGGTCAGGAGTGCTCAGCCTTCATGGATGGATTAAGGTCATTAGGTGGGGATTGTCATTTACACAAGTAAGCTCAGCTCCTCTTGTATCCAGGGATCCTCTCCCACCACCTTCCCTCCCTCCATCTCTGCCTGGAATATGCTTTTGCTCTTGCACAGTCTCCTATGGGGTGACCCAGCAAGGAGGTCCTTTTCAGATGTAGACCCCTCCACCTTGGAATCCCAGGACCCAGAACTGTAAGAAATAATCTCTGTTCTTTATAAATTACTCAGTCCCAAGTATTCTGTTACAGCAGCATAAAGTTGATTGAAACAATAACCCATCAAAATGTGTAGCCAATGTTAAAGAAAAACTTTCTCATCACACTTGTTAAATCATGATGTGTCAGTCAATTTTCCATTGCTACATCAAAATCTCTGAGGCTGGGTCCTGCATAAATAAGAGATTTGCTGGATGTGGTGATGTGTGCCGTAGTTGTGGCTACGCGGGAGACAGAAGCAGGAAGACTGGAGTTTGAGACTAGCCATGGAAGCAAAGGCAACAACTAGCTCAAAAAATAGTTTATTAATTCACAGTTTGGAAAAGTGAAAGTTCAAATAGCACAGAACTGGCTCTGGCATGGGCTCCTCCACTTTGTGATATTATAGTGGACGACACAGCATCAGGAGTATGAGAACGGGAGAGGTCACTCTTCGAGGCAGGAAGCCAGAGGTACTGAGGAGGAGTAGGTCTTGCCCTTTTAGAAAAACCTTTCAAAAGAACTAACCGAGATTTCCCAGGAGCCACATTAATCTCCTTTGACGACAGCGCCCCCATAACTTCATTACTTCCTACACAGCTGCACCTCTTTAAGATCCCACCTGCTCCTAACTCATGACACTGGGGACCCAGCTTCCAGCACAGGAGCCTAGAGGGTTTCCCGCCCCCCATAGCCAAATCACAGCACCTGGTGGAGTCATTTATTCTGGGTGCACTGTTGTGCAAGGTGTAGGGGTTTTGTTACAAGGAAAAGAGATTGGACTTCATGTTGTAACTTCAAATACAAAAGGAAACATGGAAGGTGACAGCCAAGGAGCTGGGTGGGGGTCAGTGGATGAAAAATTCCTAAGTGGAAACATCAGGTGGGGGGATTCTTGTAAAACCCACCTTGCAGGTTCTTGCTGAAGGTGGCCAGGGCAGCCAGACATGATTGGGGATGGCAGGGGGTAGGACCCACTCAGATATCAAAGATGACCATATCAAGCATGAGGGAGTCCAGCTCACCCAATCTGTTGGGATTCTTGCTAAAACTGGGCAGTGTTAATGGCAAGAGGTCCAGAAGTCAAGGGCTAGCTGGAAATAGTGTCTGGATGGTGTCTGATCAAGGAGGGAGTCTTTGACACTAGGAAAAATACTCTAAGAAAAGGGCATTTTCTTTTCCAGTTTTAATTTTCTGACTTTCCTGGTTCTGAATAAATGGCAAGCTTCCTTGGTCTCCTTCCTCTAAGATGGGCCTGCCCCGCTAGGGTCCCCACAGCGTAGCTGGAGCAATCATTAAGTTCTCCCTGCTAGTCAACTGGACTCTCTGGGCAGCAATTTGACTGCAAACCTGTACCTTTGGACAGAATTTCCAATCTGCACTGTAAATTTCAAATTCTGGGCCATTTTTCAAATCACTATCTGCTTCCAAGTCCACAAATTGAGGGGCCTCACCAGCAGTGTCCAAGGGCTCTGAGGAAGGACTCTCTCTAGAAGGTACCGGAGCCCCAGAATTTCCACACATACCACAGTGTCTATAGTCTAACATGCCCAAAAGCCTCACTCAGAACAGAATTTAAAACACTGAATCAACTCTTTGTGATGCAGCAACAAAAAACTTGAAAATAATTTAGTTTTGACAGACACCATCAGGGGAAAAAAATCTAATTTTAATTTTCACTTTCTGTTACTATTTACCTCTTCTAACTGTTGCTTTACATTTTTTCTCATTTGGGAGCTACTTTCCACCACTTGTGCCATTGTGTTTCATTCCTCATTCTTCTCCTAGATTAGCCCTATTCTGAATTTTCTTCCTGCTTCTAGAATAAAAGAGGAAAAGAAGGTATCTGCAGAACAACAATGTTCCTAACTGAAAGTATGAATCCCATAACAGTGGAAATCTTGTTTCCTAGGATGGAAAATATTGTAGGCAAAGAGATATGTTCTGAGTTGAATCCCTCCCTGATATATCTTGGGAGAGGATTATCATGAAGGGGCTCTGGTCTTTGAGGCAGAAGCCCCCACTGCCCAGGCCAAGGTCAGATTCCCTTCTCTGAGGAGACACCTCCTTATACCACACCCCATGCTTTCTTGGAAATGACTCCACTTACCCAAAGCAAATATCCCAACCTCAATTTCACATCTTCCGAAGGCTAAAGATTTGGTGGAACAAAGTATAGGCACGCTTGCCTATAGGCCACTTCCAAAGTCCCACCTGTAACGAGTGGAGATTCTTCCCTCACGTGTGAACACATGCTCAACTGGATGAGGGCTTGGGGGACTTGTTGTGTCATTTGTCCAGGGTCATCCCAAGCTAAAAACTGAATGTCAGAGCCAGGCATAGTGGCCCATGCCTATGTTCTCAGCACTCAAGGGGCTGAAGCACGAGGATTGCCGTGAGTTTGGAGCCAACCCGAGCTACATATTGAGTTCAAGCTTGAACTACATAGTGAGACTTTGTCTCAAAAAAAGGAAAAACAAGCCAAACAATGGAAAGTCACACATGCCAGGCACACACTCCCAAGATAAGCGATTGTGACAGGTGCATTTTGTTCATTTTGTTCACCCAGCCGACTCCAAACATAACTCCTTGAACTGTGAGCTAGTGGCTTCTTGCACGCCATTCCCCTACCCATACTCCATATCATACTGATTCCCATTCCTAGTGGTGTCTAAGATGGTAGAAAAACAAAGTACATGCTAAGCAGGTGTAGGGATCCACCTTGACCTGCAGCTATCTTGAGTTGTAAAGGCCGCAATTGCTCCTGAGAAACTCTGATAACAGTTTCCCAGTTTACTGTAAATAAACAAAGTCATTTGAGTGGTGTGTGGAGCTTTTGTACTGGAACCTGTCAATGCCGACAACAGGAATGTGCTTGACACCTTTGATATCAGGTGCCAGATACCTGGCACCAGGTACACTGTAGCTTGTATGAAGTCATTTTTGTCCTGACCACTCTATAAGTCCCTTCTCTCTGATCTAAATTATAGGGAGATACCTGTCTTGCTAACTCCCAAGACATACTTCTGTCAGTAAGTCCTAAATAAATTGCAGTTTGTGCAAGCCTGGGCCAGCGTACATATCCTGGGTCTCACAGCACCTCACAGCTGCTTCTTTTTTTTTTTTTTTTTTCCGGTACCGGGAATCAAACTCACTAACTCGCGCTTGCCAGGCAGTCGCTGTGCCACTGAGCTAAATCCCCAGCCCCACAGCTGGTTCTTGTACAGTGGGACTTGGTTTTTCCAGAATACCAGGAATCTGAGTTTCACCATTAGAACTGCAATATTGATTATATTCTTCAACAAGAGCTTGTTAAGTACACCAGTTACACTTGGGCTCCTCTGCAAATGGCAAGCAAACTCCAGTTTCCACTCCCTCTAGGCAGAAGTTGATTTTCCTCACCCAGAAACTAAGCCCAGAAGCTTGAGCAGCAACCACATCCCAGAAATTGAGAGGAAGAAATGAATGAAGAAGACAGCCAAAGATGCAGATTGCTGGAGCTTAAGGAAGACCCAAGAAGGCAAAATAACCTGACCCATATTGTGACATTAGTCACATGACTATGTACAGCTGCAAGGGAAGCTGGAAAATATAATCTTCATTCTGAATAGTCATGTGTCCAGCTAAAATTATATTACCCTGGGGAGAATATATTTTGAATGATAACAAGCCACTGATTTTAAATCTCATCTCAGAATTTTTAAATGTTTAATATACTCTACACAGATCACCTAAATTCTGGTAATGATTTATATTCCCTCCATCAATTCATTTCAACATTTTCAAAATGTTTCAATAGTTTATAATCATCCACAGTGAATTCTAAATAAGTTCCTGCATTTCATCTTGTTCTATTCAACACTCTCTAAGTTTAAAAATATTAGTAACTAAAATAAAAAGATATTATAAACTAAACTTTGGAGCTGAGTTTGCTACTTTTATGAGATATATATCAATTAACAATGTTTAACACAATAATTAATATACCACCATACTGTTGGCAATAATAAATTGTAATTTTAAGTGGCAGGACTTTCTAAAATGTGTTTATTTTAGCTTCAGTTCTGCTCCAAATTTCTACACCAGTAAGACACTCTCCTCTCAGTAGCTCCATCTGCTAATTGAAATTTTGTTTTAAGAAACCATGGTAACACATGTTTTGCCATAACACAGAGTGGAGGAATTAATTCCAGGTTCTTTGGGCAGAATGGAGCCTTCTACAAAATACCAGGCAATAAAAATATTGGAAGAGGTATTTATAAGGAGGTCATCCAGATATTTTATGGTTGATAGACTACTACCGAACAGTACCTAGCATACCTCTATAAAAATGCATAGTGCAAACCTCCAGGAAAGTGAGCTGAGATCTTCAGTGTGTGGGATATAATTAGCATCGTCTGTGAGGATGTCCCCTTGCTTTGTGCTACTGTCCCCATCAAAGCTACCTGCCTCCCTGTCTCCTCCCCACCTTCCTCCTCAGGTACAATTTTTGAATGTTTAAAATAACCTCACAGGTCACATAAATTCTGGTGATGATTTATGTTGCCTCCATGGGTTCATTTCAACAATTGGGGTGGTTCTTAGGCTTAGAGTGCTTGCTCTGTTGCAGTGGCCTTGTATGTGTTACATGTGGAAACAACGTATGTGTGCATAGTCCTGCGCTTTCTTCCTCTGGCTTTGTCCCTTGAGCACCACACTATTTTATCCCTCCCCTTGTATTTCAGGACATACAACTCCCCATTTTAATTATCCACCCCCTCCAAAGTCAGCACACTGGCTGTTCTAGCTCCTTGCCTACCCTCAATGCCATAAGCAGTGTCACATGTCCCTTTCTCAGCCAGCTCCAGGATTGCTCTGGGACACACAGCCCACAGTGGGTCTGGGACACACAGAGACAAAGCTGATTGCTCTCTTCATTTCGCTCAGTCTTACTGGTCAGAGTCCCCATGGTTGAACTGCCTTCCAGTAAGGTATTGGGAAGAGGGGTTCATGAGGAGATTATGCAAAAATCATGGCCCAGAGAACCACAAGAGCCATGTGATACCCTGAGGCTGCCGCAGTGCTGCTGTGACCACCCCTGTGGTGGTGTTCAATGGGAGGGGTCTCACAGAGCTCTGCCCTGAGGGGAGCAAGGGCCAGCCTGGGACAGGGGCCCTACCCCACTGCCACGTCCAGTGTTCGTAGCATCAATCTACTGGTGGGTGGCTCGGGAGGGGTGCAGTGGTAGAGGTTTGGGAACCCAGGAAAGGCAAGGGCCTGGCCGTGCTCTGTGTTCTAAGCAGCGGTAAATCCTAGCAGCACTGTCAACTCACTGAAATCTCAGCATGCCCACAGGCATAGAGACACACACACACACACACACACACACACACACACACACTCAAGTGGGCTCCCAGGACCTGCTGCTGCCGAAACCAAACTTGAATATTGTGTAGGTTTCCACCGCCAATACAGTGCTTTACTGTGGACAAACCTGGAAAACCTTTGAGCAATCTGTAATATTCCTGCTCACGCAGGAAGTGTCAGCTATTGTATGCTAGTTTCTGGCCAACAGGCTGCTCTGGGTCTTGGGCCCCATGTGGCCTGCACAGTTCTTAATTGGTAAGGTGCTGAATTCCAGAAATAAGAAATATACATTTCTAAGATATTCATTGCGTATTTGACTTTTCTAGAAAATAATAATAATGATAACACCCAGATCCTTCTCTAATTATTTAAATCAGAATCTCTGGGGCTAAGGCCTGGCACTGCTGTTTGTGTGTGAACATAAGTGTGGTTAAGTGGTTGTGTGTACACACTTGTTAGTGCCATGTGCACATGCGTGTGGGCATGCATGTGTGTGTATATCTTCCTGTGTGTGTGCACAAGTATACATGTGCATGTGTGAGTTGCTTCTTCTATTAAAAGGGCTCGGCGTGGAGGCACATGTCTGTAATCCCAGCACTTGGGAGGATCACTGTGAGTTCAAGGACAGCCTGACGTAGAAGTGAGAGCCTGTCTCAAAAAATACATACATACATACATACATAAATCTCAAAGAAAGAAATGTCATTTCTAGACACACTCATTGGCTTCAAATTCCCAGCAGAAGCTAACTCAGGAGAATGAGGCCAAAGCAAGGGAGACCACCATGATAGGTCCTGAGTTCCTCTTCCATTTTCCTCCCAAGCTGAGTCACCTACAGATGAGAGCCACCAGCTGGAGAGAAGAGGCACCTGCCTGGCTCTGCAGGTAGTGACTCAGCCACCAAAGCCACCACCCCCATGGGGAGGCTGGCAGGCTCCATTCAACCATTCAACCAGGTGTCGAGAAAGGAAGGTGACACAGTGCCAGACCTTTCCCTGTAGGAACGCCAGGCACTGAGAAGTCACAGACTGGCAAAAAACCTGCAATGCATTCCTTTCAACAGTTTTTGTGAGTTTTCCAAAGTAAAATCATTCACTTGATCTTTCTGAACTCACTCACTGCAGCCACATGAAAGTGCTGGTTAAAGAAATACCTTCTGGTAAGTCCCAGATCAAGGCTTTTCTCTACCTTGGACTCTGTAAGGGGAGTCCAAGATCATTGCTATGGGTGAAATTTGCCTGTGTGTGTGGTGTTCAGAGTGCACGGCCCTATGTTCTTGTGTGCAGCTTGAGAAGCAGGCACCCATGCGTTGCTCCGCCATGTCCTGGCCACATGCTTTCTAGGACTTGGTCTTTTTCACCCTCCCAGCCATGCCAAGATGCAGCGGGTGTGATCCTTTTACAATGAAGCAACAGAGGAGGCATGAATCTGATGCCTTGGACAGAGGCCCCATTCCTTGCCAGAGCGGGACTAGATCCTCAGAACTATGCTTTTGGGCATAGTGAGTTGATTGAAGGGTACAAAATAAGAGACGACAAGCTTCCCCAAATTAACCTAAGATATAAAAATTACCTTCCCTGGAAATTAGCTACTGTACTGTTGTAGTAATGGAGAGTCTGAGCCAGGGAAAACATTTTAGCACATCTGCAGGTTGGCACCACCTGAACCCTTTTGGTAACCATGGTAACTACTGATATGTGGATAAAAATGAAACAAAGGCATTAAGTTTTAATGCCTGTATAGCTAGTTTAATCAGTGTTTGCATGAGCACCAGGCAATTTTCCATAAAGAAAAAAAAGGGAAGAACTGAATTATAGAATTTTATTTTTTTTTCAGTTTATTTTATTTTTTTTTATTTTAAAGATAAAAGGAGGAATTATAGAATTTTAATGAGGTCACTATAAATTACAACAAAAGTCAGAAGCTGTGGATAATTAAAATCAATATGTTTCAACCTTGAACCAACCAACAGTGTGGACTCTGAAGTTTCCAAAAACAATTTTAAGGAAAGAATATTAATGAGAATGAAGACACCATAAATGAAAATACAATTTGGAATTATGCATTACAATAAATCTGTTTCAGTCTTGAAATGGCTTACATGCAATACCATGGACTGTGAAGTAAAAAAAGAAAGACAAGAAAGGGAGAAAGAGGAGTGTTACACCCAGATTTCTGGAGGTAAAATTGACAAAAATTGTATATATTTGGGTATACAATGTCATGTTTTGATACATATATATGACATTCTAAAATGGTTGCCATAAGTAATCCAATTAATATATCCATAACCTCACCTAATTACCATTTTTGTGTATGATGAGAATCCTTAAATTCTATGTGCTTAGCGCATTTCAAGTACATAATGCACTACCCTCAGCTGCAGATCACCATGCTGCACATCAGGCCCTAGGACTCAGTCATCCAGCATAACCCAGACTTTCTACCCTTTGATCAATAGCTCACCTCTCACCTCTAGTCTGTGGTGACCATCATTACACTCTCTGCTTCCATGAGTTCAACATGTTTTTATTCCACATGTAACTGAGGACACATAGGATTTGTCTTTCTCTGTCTGGCTTATTTCACTCAGCATAATATCCTTCTCCAGACTCGTTTGTGTTATCACAAATGGCAAAATTCTCCCTCTCCCCCACCCTTCTCTCTCCAGTACTGGGGACTGAATCAAGAGGGGACTAAGCTACATCACCAGCCCTTTTTATTTGGAAACATAGTTTCACTAAGTTGCCCTGGCTGGCCTCCAACTTGTAATTATCCTGCCTCAGCCTCCTAAGTAGCTCTCTTTAACTTTTGGAGGAATCTTTTTACTGTTCTGCATCTTACCAGCAGTTGGCATATTTTCATCAACAGTTGGCATCTGCTTTTTTTTGGTACTGGGAATCGAACTCAGGACCTTGCACTTGCCAGGCAGGTAAGCTTGTGCCACTGAGCTATATCCTCAACCCTGGCATCTGCTTGTATTTGAATGTAATTTACCCTATTAAGAGCTTTACTTCATTGAGATGGTGGAAGCTGTAAGAGACTGGACCCAGTGAAAAGCAAGTAGATCATGGGCCTTCACATTCATGGATGGTTTAATGCTGTTCTCATGGAGTGGCCTGGTGCTCTCAAGAGTGGATTAGCTCCCAAGAGAATGGGTTACTGTAAAAATGTTAAGCCTGGCCTACCCCAGTCGCTTATGATGCTGTCTGCTTTGAGGACCTCAATAGAACTAAGTAGATGTCAATGCCATGCTCTTGAACCAACGGAGCTGTGAGCTAAAGAAACTTTTTTTCCTTATAACGTATGCAGCCTCTGGTCTTTTGATATAGAAACACTGCATGGGCTAAGACAATACCTTTTTTCTTCTTGGTCATACAGTTTAGATTTGCATTTCTCTAATGACTGTGATGTTGAGCACCTTTTTATATACTTGTTGCCATTTGTAGATCTTCTTTGGAAAAAATGTCTATTGAGGTGTTTTGCTGGTTTTTAATCAGTTTTTTTTTGTTTTGGCTTGGCTTTGATTTTTTGCTATGAAATTATTCATGTTCTGTATATATTTGGACACTACCCTTTAACAGATGTGTGTCTTGCAACTTTTTTCTCCCATTCCATAAGCTGTGTTCTCACTCTGTCAATGGTTTTCCTTTGCTGTGCAGAAGTGTTTTAGTTTAATGCAACCCCATTTGTCTATTTTTGCTTTTGTTGCCTGTACTTTTTGAAATTATGTTCAAAAAAATTATTGCCCAGACTAATGTCATGAAATATTTTTTTCTGTTTTCTTCTAGTAATCTTATAGTGTTAGGTCTTACATTTTAATATTTAATCCATTTTCAGTTAATTTTTGAATATTATGGGAGATGAGGATACAATTTCACTTTTCTGCCTGTGGACCTCCATTTTTCACAGCATCATTTATTGAAGGGAATACCCCTCGCCATCCACATGTCTTGACATCCATGTTGAAGATCAGTTGGCTGTGAATGCATGGGTTTATGGTTGGGCTTTCTATTCTGTTCCATTGTCTGCATGTCTACATGTCTGCTTGTATCCCATTACCATATTGTTCCTATCACTGTGGATTTGTTCTTCTTGCTTAGGTTGCTATGACTGTGTAGGCTCTTCTATGGTACCACATGAATTTTAGGATTTTTTCTATTTCTGTGAAAAATGCTATTGGAGTGTTGATAGTGATAACATTTAACCTGTTATCCTTCTAAGTATTATGGACATTTTAACAATATTACTTCTTCTATTACATGAATTCAAGATATTTCCCCACTTATTTACCTTCTTTAATTACTTTTATCAATATTTTAAAATTTTTCATACATACCTTTTATGTCCTTGGTTAAATTTATTCTAAAGTGGAAAAGGTGAATTAATTATTTCTAAGTGTTTTGTAGAATTCACCATTGAAGTCATCTAATCCAGGGATTTTCTTTGTTAGGAAATTTTTGATTAGTGATTCAGTCTCTTTACTGATTATAGGTCTGTTCACATTTCCTACTCATCAGTCAGTCTTGGTAGACAGTTTCCAGGAAGTTATCCACTTCCTCTAGGTTATCCAGCCTGTTGGTATATAATTTTTCATGGCAGTCTCTCATGATCATTTGTATTGCTATAGTACTGGCTATAATGTCTCCTTTTTCATTTATCTTCTTATTTACCTGAGGTCTCTCTCTTTTTCTTTGTCTGGCTAAGCACTTGTCAACTTTCTTCATCTTTTCCAAAAAACAACTCAATTTTGTTGATCTTTTCTATTCTTTCTGTAGTCTTTAATTCATTTACCCTGGTTCTAGTATTTCTTTTCTTGTGATCATTTAGGGCTTAGTGTGTTTTTGTTTTTCTAGTTACTTGATGTATAAAGTTGTTTATCTGAGATATTTTCTTTCCATTAATATAGGCAGTTATCATTAAGAACTTTCTCTTAGAACTGCTTTTGTTGTGTCCCTTACATTTTAGTGCATTGTAGTTTCATTTTTGTTTGTCTTTAGATACTTTTTATTTCCCTTTTGATTTTTTATTTAACTCATAGGTTTTCCAGGAGTATATTAATTTCCTTATAGACATGACTTTTCCTCTTTTTCTTTATTTTTAGTTGTGTACCATTGTGATCACAAAAAATATGTGTATGATTTCAGTCTTAAATGTGTTAGTAACAATAATTTGTTTATTTATGGCCCACCATGTGATCTATTTTAGAGAATATTTTGTGCGTGCTTAAGAGGAATATGCATTCTGTGACTGCTGGATGGAGTGTTCTGTATGTGTCTGTTAGGGCACGTTGGTCAACAGCATTATTTAAGCCCATTGTTTCCTCATTCATTTTATGTTTTTATGATCTCTCCATCATTAAGAGTGAGGGATTGAAGTCCCTTACTATTATTGAATTGCTGTTTATTCCTCTGCTTTGTTAATTATTGCTTTATTTATTTAGGTACTCTGATTTTGGGTGTATATGTATTTATAATTAATTATCCTCTTAATAAATTTATGCCTTTGTCATTGTACAAGGCATTTTTGTGTCTTATGGCAGTTTTTGACTTAAAGTCTTTGTCTGATATAAGTATAGCCATTCCCATACTCATTTGGTTACCATTGGCATGGAATATCATTTTTATCCCTTTACTTTCAGTCTGTGTGTGTCCTTAAAGCTAAAATGAGACTGCGCCCCTTGTTGCCTTGCTACCTTCTGGCTTCCATGAAAAAGTCCCTCCTTTGCTGAAAAAAAAAAAAAGCTAAAATGAGTCTTCTAGAGGTAGCATTTTGGTTTTGCTTATTTTTTTCTTTTTCTCCATTCACAGCCATTTTATGTCTTTAGTTTGGAGAGTTTAATCTATTTACATTTGAAGTAATTATTGATAAGCAAGGACTTACTAATGCCATTTTGTTAATTAGTTTTTATTACTTTGCAGTATCTTTGCTCCTTTCTTCCTCTCTTCCTCTCCCCCTTTCTCTCCTCTTTCTCTCCCTTTCTCTCCCTCTCTCTCTCTCTCCTTTCTGCTGGAGATTACCCTAGGGCCTCCTGCATGCTAAACACATGCTCTACCACGTCTCCAGGCCCTTGTCTTTCTTCTTCTTCTCTTGATATCTTCATTTGTGATTTCATGTTTTTATTTTTTGGTAATGGTACAATTTGATTCCTTTCCTTCATATGTTGTATATCTATGAAAGGATTCCCTAATGTTTACCACAAGGTTTATATAAGACATCTTAATAACAATATATTTTAAGTGGATAACAACAATTCATTTCATACAAAATAATCTACATTTCACTTTTCCTCATACCTGCAATTTATTTCATGATGTCACTATTTATTTATTTCATACTGTGTATCAATTAATACATTATTGTAGTTATAATTATCTTTAAATACTTTCATCTTTTAACTTTTATGGTCAAACTGGAAAGTAATTTGTACAAAATCAGACTATTCTGAATGCAACTATATACTTGCCTCTACCAGTCAGTATTAAACTTTCATATTTCATATTACTAATCAGCATCCTGTTATTGAAATTTGAAGAACTCTCCAGCATTCTTCAGGCAAGTCTGGTAATGATGAACTCCTTTGGCTGTTTTAGAAATAGTTACCTGTCCTTCATTTCTGAAAAACAGCTTTCCGAGGTGTGGTATTCTTGATTAGCACAAGATTGAATATGTTATCTCACTGTCTTCTGGTGTACAAGGTTTCTGCTGAGAAATCTGCTGATAGCCTTACAGACTTTCCTTGTTTACAAAATGCCAATTTTCTCAAAATTCTCACCGTCTTTGAATTTTACCAATGGGATATAATGCATATTTGTGTGATTTTATTTGACTTGATCTTATTTGAAGACCTTTGAGTTTTATGAACCTCAGGTCCATATCTTTCTCAAGATTTGGGAAGTTTTCAGCCATTATTTCTTTCTTTCTATTTTTTTTTTTCTTTTTTTTTTAAGAGACAGTTTCACTATTTTGGCCATCTTGCCTTCAAATTTGTGATCTTTCTGCCTCAGCCTCCCAAGTGGTAGGATTATGAGCATATGTCACCATTCCCAGCATCCATTATTCCTTTAGAAAAGCTTTTTTTCCCCTTCTTTTTCTCTTTCCCTTTTTCTTGTGGAACTTCCGTAATGCATGTATTATTTTCCAGGCTAATATCTCATAAATCTTCTGGACTGTCCTTACTCTTTTTCATTCTGTTTTCTTTTTCCTCACTGATAGATAATTTGAAAGGGTTGCTTCTTCAACTTCACAGATTCATTCCTCTATTTAATCAAGTCTGTTGTTGAAGCTCTCTCTGTTGCATTTTTTAATTTTCATTTACTATACTCTTCAGCTCCACAATTTCTGTTTGGTTCTTTTTATTAAAGATTTCTATCTCTTTCTTAAACTTGTAATTTTTCATGTGTTAAGTTCACTGTGTTCTGTAGTTGTCTTCTCTTGTAGCTCCCTGAACTTTTTAAAAATAATTCTCTCTCAGGCAATTTTAGATCTCCATTTCTTTGAAGTCATCTGCCAGAAAATTTTAATGCTTCCTTAGTGAAACGACGTTTCCTTGACTTTTTGTGTTTCTTAATGTCCTGAGTTGCAATCTTCATGTTTGAAGAAGCAGGCATTTCCTGTAGTCGTTACTGAGGGAAGATCTCTATTAGCTCAGCTAGGGATTCTGAGGGCTCACTCTCTCTCATCGTGGTGGTACTGTTGGGGGCCTTCTGCCTGCTAGGCAGAGACTCTGCCACTAAGCTACTCTCTGACCTCCCTGACCTTCCACTCCACTTGTCTTCTTCCCTCTTGGGGAAAAGTCTTATAAATGTTTGCCTTTTCTCAGCCTCACAAAACCAAACCAACTGCTGAGGGCCTCCTTGTCATTCTCTGCAGGGCCCTGAAGTGTTCACAGTTAAGACCATTCTCCCAGTCTTGCAGAGTTGAGCGGGTTGTCTATATGAGCTTGTGCATGATCTGCAGTCTTCTGAGCACCGTCTGGAGACTTGCACAAGGAGCATGTGCTATGGGTGCTCCACAAGCAAAGACGCACTCTATAGTACTAATGTCAGGCCTCTTGACAGAGTTTGCAAGGAGGTTGTTTGAACCCACGGCTCCTTGACAGTGCCATAGCCTGGCTGCCATGTGCCCCTACCCTTTTCCTTGCCCCTCGCTAGCCCAGACCACTTATCTATACCAACCCATTCAGTGTCTTTGGGAGAGCAAGAAGCAGTGAGTCTCAGGCAATACCCCAGGTGGCCAGGAAAGCTGGGTGCTCATAATGTTCTTTGGCCCCATGGAAGAAACCTCTGTCAGGGGGAGGCTCTTTCATCTCTAAATTGTGGCACTGAGGGTTCACTGCTGCTGGTAAAGTGGACCTGCTGGTCTTGTCCTCTCTAATGTGTCTGTTCTCAGATTTTTTTGTTCCTGTGGAGCACTGGGCCCTCTCTCTGGACATCCAGGCTCCCACACAGGTATTCACACCCGTGAGAAATTCCCAGGGCCAGTGTATCTGAAGGAGGCTGGACCTAAAACCTTCTACTCCACCACACAGCAACATCACTCTTCAGTATGTTGATTTGTAAGTAATGAAATGAATAACTTCTTCTTAATTTAGCCTAATGTTTTCCTTTCATTTTTTCTGTGTGTGTGTGTGTGTGTGTGTGTGTGTGTGTGTGTGTCTGTGTCTGTATGTGTGGTACTGGGACTGAACTCAGGGTCTTTGCACTGAACTATACCCCTAGTTCTTTATTTACTTACTTATTTTTGTGACAGGGCCTTGGTAAGTGGCTAAGTTACCCAGGTTGAGCTCAAACTTGTGATTCTCTTGCCTCAGCCTCCTAGAGTACTGAAACTATAGGTATGTGCTAGCACAACTGGCTTCATTTTTATTTTTGTTTTAAATTTCACATGCACTCAGTTGACAAGGTCAGCCAGATGTAGTGGTGTATGCCTATAATCCCAGAATTTGGGAGGCTGAGTGAGGAGGATCACCACAAGGTCTAGGTCAGCTTGGGCTACATAGTGAGTTCAAAGGCCAGCCTGGACTATATAGTGAAACCTTGCTTCAGAAAACAAAACAAAACAAAACAAAACAAAAACAGTTTACAAATTGAAACCAGGTCTTCTGCCTGCTAGACCGGGACTCTGCCACTAATTAGAAAAATCCAATCAAAAAAATTTCTTTTCACTAACCGTATTGAAGAATTTTTAATTGTACTGATACAGCAAATATATTTGCTATTGTGCATTCTCTGAAGATCTTCAGTGATTTAGCTACTTATCAAGCCACTAACTCAAAATCTGGAATAAGTCTAATTATGATGACAGTACGTGTACATGATTCAATAATTTTAATAGTACTTATTCCTAGGAAGAACATGCAATTCAAAGAGATTATTTTTATATTTTTTCTGCTGCCTCTTCACTGGTTCTTTTAGACTTTTTTACTAGTTTAAAAGTTATTAAAGAGAAAAGCCAACATGCAAGATAACACTTTTCCAGCTGTCTATTCTTAATCACAATCCTGTTCCCTAAGAGTATCTGCATATCTTCTGCCACCTCAGCTTACTGCTGGAACCCACAGCCAATGTCGTTCTGAGTCAACCCCCAGAGACCTGTTTTCCACAAGGCTAAATTATTCCAAAACCTATGAGACTTGCTAAACAGCATTGTGGAATCTCATGCTGGGGAAGTATTTACACCACAGAAATTGGTAACTGTTACGGGGCTTCTTCCACCCTTCCAGAACTAGTTGTTAAATGCTTACTTAGAGTCTCACTGCCTACAGACCCTCAACAAAAAATAGAAAAATGAAAGAGAATTCTTATTTTGGAGCAGCAGTTTATAAACATCAGGAGAAGCTGGTCCTCTTGTGGCCATTTGTGGAATTGCAGAAGATAAGAAGATGAGGGCTTCAGGATTCCACCCCAGTATGCTTTATACAAGGCTTTATAATGGTAGTACTGATTGTTACAGCTCCTAGCCACTTCTCTCTAACCAGGCTCTCCTAAATCACCCAAGGAGCACCCCTTAAATATATACCCACAGACGTGTATCTTATCAGTATCATTTTCTTTATGCTCACATAGCAGGCTATACTATTTCTTTTTAAGACCATGGATTTTCTGTGGGTTACTGCGGGCACATTACAGGAAAGGTGGTATGCCCCTGGCATTGTCTATGGCTCTTAGCTGTACAATTAACCCATATGAAGATGCAAGCCAGTCAGTACTGCATTTTAAAATGCAGATGCCATCGGGCCACGTCCTACTTACCCTGTGACACTTTCCCGTTGTACCTAAAATAAAGTCCAGACTCATCACCAGGTCCCCAGGGGCGTGAGTAACCGTGCTCCTTCCAGATCTCGTGCCTGTCCTCCCCTGGCCTACCTTCACTGTAACAACACAGTGTCAGCCTAAGGCCACCCCAGAGTAGGCCTTCCTAGTACCTGCTCTAAGCCAGCGCCCACACATCCATCTGTCCATTGGTCATGTTACCCAACATGGTCACCTCCATCTGAAGCTGCAGTCTGATAATGTGTCTACCATCTGACCGGTCAATGGAATGGAAGCTGGGCACTTAGTGCCTAGTGAGCCCTGCCTGCCTTACTCACTGCACTTTCCCCACTAGAGGCCAATCCTGGTGTGAACTATTGGAAAGACTACAGGCACAAATTCACTGACAGCCCAGCACCCACCCTTCATCCCTCCCCAGCTGTCATTTAGGGGTACAGTGACCAACTCCACCCACCCACTTAATCTGGACAGCTCCTGTGTTAGCACTAAAAGCTGCCACCTAGGAAACTTTTCTGCCTCAGACAAAGCCAAATGGTGGTGTTTCTGTCTGTTCTTGTTACTGGGATAGAATACCTGAGGTTAGGTAATTTACAGAGGGAAGAGACTTTGGTTCATAGTCCTGGAAGTCCAAGAGCATGCACAGAGCTAGAGTGTGCTCAGCTCTGGGCGAGGGCCTCGCGTTGCTCTGCAGAAAAGCAGAAGGGTGAGCAAGTGCATATGTAAGAATCCATTGGGTTCTTGCCATACCCTGGGAAGGAATGGCAGAGAGAATGAAGAAAAGATAGACAAGAGACAAAAAGCTGGGGTCAGGTAGAGGTCCTCTCTCTCCTGAGCAGAGAAGGGAACTGCCCAAGAATAGTACAGCGTTTATTTTATACTCTAGAGAGGTTGATTAATTTCAGCTTCTCTGCCCAGCAATCAGTTAACAAGTTATAACGGCTTGTTTATATGCTTCAAGGAGCTCCCATGTTCTTGGGCTGGCTTTATCCTGCACGTGCAATTACTTTCCACCTTCAGCCAATCCCAACATATCTCTCTTCTCTGTTTTGTAAATGGTGAGTGTTTAGCTGAAGCTGAAAAAGCTGTGCTTAGAGAATACAGTCCAAATATCCATAAGAGTGGGCTGTTACCAGTCTAGCTAGCAGATGTCTGAAGTAGTTGGAGATTTGAACCCTTTACAGCTAACATCTTACTAAGGCAATGTTTATTTATACATCCTGTGGTTATGCATTTCTGCTGGATGTTTAAGACAAAGTTAAGGTGAGACCCATATTCATCACTTTTTCCTATCTGTTGAGGTCAGTTAGGTCTCCTCAGGATTACTTTGGAACCATGTACAGAACCTCTACATCCTCTGTCAATGTCAGCCATCTGGACAAGTCATGGCCATTGTTTGACCAAGCTGCTTTCTGTGAAAGCTTGAGAGACCTTTTCTCTCCTGGTGACTCTCCTTAGGCATACTATACAATGTCAAATCACTTTCCTCTGTGGTCCCATAATTTTTGATTAGAAAATTAGGGACTCAATTGAGTTATAGGATGTCATAGTACAGGTTCTCTTCTATCCTGGTTTTACTCTGACCTTGGAGGGCTAGGACCAAAATATTGGCTATCCTCCCAAGCCATTTATCTACCTCTTTGGTCTCTAAATCTCAGTTGTTAAACATCCAGAAGAGAAGCTTAATGACATTCCACTGTACTAGAGGCAACAAGCCTAACATTGCTTCTTATCTGAGCATCAAACACATTAGAACATGAAATAGAATTATTATTTTCTTTTTTTTTAATACCAGGAATCAAACTCAGGACCTCATGCTTGCCAGACAGGCACTTGTGCCACTGAGCTATATCCCTGGCCATGAATTATTATTTTCTTAACAACCAAGGTCATCCTAATATTTGATCCCTATAGAATTTTAACAGATTACAGTTACATATTTTTATATTGATATTAGGAATAAAAACCATACATAACATTGCCACATGACAATCATGATGACATTTTGTAACATACTTAAATTTTCATTTTGACATAACCCCTTTAACCAATCATCTCCATCTAATACATAAGAAGCTTTTTTCTAACTTGTTATCCTTTAATGGGATATACATAAGTTTTTAAATGCAAAGGTCTGAATCTAAACAAAAAGTCTTATCATAAGCAATCCTCACTTTACATTTGGAAGACCTATACATCCGGAATCATAAATACATTTTAACACATCATGAGATTAATAGTAATGAATTACAATACATATGTGAAAACCTTTGTTTCTTAATTTAGTTTCATACTAAGAGCATCTTTTGTTAGAACACCTTATTTTTTATTTTTCTGGAACACTTTTAAGCATGACCAAATTATTGGAGGTGTCTCCAAAGAGACTTGAGATCACTGGGGGTTCCATATTAATGAATAATACGGAACCTTTCCTCTATTCACTAATGGGAGTTCTGCCCAATAATTTCTCCTCATCTTAAGGACTGTGGTCAAGAATCTTAATTTTGATGAGCTATGAGAAAGCCAATTTTGCTATTATTTAAACCAGCTGGGAACTCAGGAGAAAGCATGCTTTTAAATCTATAATCCAAATTGTATTATAGACAAATGATAAAAGGAAAATGGTTGAGCTCAAAATAAAGGGGAACAGCTGTTCACAGAATGACAAACAAACACATAACAAGTACACAGAACACACACGCATCTTACAAAATCAGAGTGTACTCAAATATATTCTAGATCAAATTGAATTGTAGTAACTCTTCGAATTTTTAGAAAGTTATAATTGTAAATAGACTAGTTAGATTTTGTTGTTCATTAATTAGCAGAGATCTCTTATCAGAAAATATTGGAAGGAATATAATTCTTAATCTATAATGGATATTTCTTTTTCTTTGTATTTTATTCTGTCTTAAGAATACTGGTAACTTTCAGCTCAATTAGCCCTATATACTACATAACTTATTCAAATCTTTAATTCCCATTTTGATTACTATTTCCTGGGCTTTCTGGATCAATTTCTTTAGTTGGTTCCAGGTTTAGCTGCATCTTATCTACCAGCTGTAGAGCTGAGGTGTCACTGTCACAGGACTGCACACTAGCTCCTCAAAATGTAGAATCAGCTTCTTCTCCAGATCTGAGTTCATGATACAGCCTGACAGCATGCTCTGGTATGCAAATAGGTCACTAAGAACAGTTTGGGGTAATTGCCCCTTCTATCCAAAAGCATCTGCAAGTTCTATGTTGGTAATTTTTTCAGAATCTTGAAATTTCAAGAAATCATCCTCATCATGACCTGTCCTATAACTAATAACATTGCTTCTATATCAGAAAGATATTTTTGACCTAGGAGTACTAGGTAGAATTCTCCCAGTTAATTTCCATAAAAAAAATCTCATGATCACCTCATAGCTTCCATAATCCACTTTTATGTCATCTCTGTATGCATTTAGTTCCATACACTTGTGACTAGCTGGTTTGGAATTTCTAAGATTGCAGACCATATTGTTTGCACGCATCAGGACAATGTGGACACCTTCTGTGATTTCTGAGTACTGTCACATACTAATAATCTCTGTCATAATTTCCATTTTCTGTACACTTTCAAAGAAATTAATTATCAGGACATTTTTAGTATCCCTTTTTAAAAGATCAGTGCAATGTCTAGCAATAGACACACAAAGACTTTTGGGATGCACTTGTAAAATGTCATTCAACTTTAGTTTGGCTAGCTAAATTAATTACCTCTAAAATTCCAAAATATTAAATGTACATCTATCCATAAGATGGACTCTAATTTCATGGTCTCATTGATGCAAGAGGGAATCTTCTCTCACTTAGCTACTGGCTAGAGCCATTATGTTAAAAAAAAAAACCACTCACACATAGACACTCCTTGGCAAGTGTCAATACTAAGCAGTAGCTCATTGCTTTATTATCTGGAACAGTGCCTGGGGCACAAAGTCCTGCAGGAAACAGTGTAGCTCAGGGAATAGGCCTTGCACATCCCACAGAGGGGTGACTGCAAGTGTCCCTTCTGCCTTTGAGACACTTGCCACAAAGGTCACAAGGGACTCAGCCCTGGCTCCCTGCTCCCTGTCACTGCTGCCAGGTCCTGCCAGCTTCTGGGTCACCTGGGCCTTGGTTACCAGCCACTCAGCCTGTGTTGCCCTCCTGGCCCTGCTACCACCCTTGCCAGGTGGTGACACAGGGTACAG
The DNA here is from genome assembly GCF_000276665.1 of Chinchilla lanigera. Lineage (NCBI taxonomy): Eukaryota > Metazoa > Chordata > Mammalia > Rodentia > Chinchillidae > Chinchilla > Chinchilla lanigera. The sequence continues at coordinate 2,786,190 of NW_004955515.1, read as the reverse complement.
TGCCAGCTAGCACAGGCCTGGCATGCCCAGGCTGGTGTTGGGTGGCCCTGTCCTTCCTCATTGGGGCCCAGGCACTGGCTAGCCACCACTGGGAAGTCCCCTGGCTGCCTGGAGCTCCTCATGTGCCCAGTCCTGTGCCACCTTTCCATCTTCCACAACCATCTCCTCCTTGGCTTCTTGACCAAGGTTCCCAGTGTGTCTCCACAGCTCCTCATCCCCATCCTTGCTGCCCTCTCCATGCCCATCTAGCTTTAGTCTTTTGCCAGCTACTCCCTGGGTGGCTTCCTCTATCCCTGCTCTGGGACTTGGCCTCTCTGTCCCCCATTCTATCTGACCCCCAGTGCACCTCCTGCAGCACCTGGACCACAGCAGCCACAAGCTGGGGGAAGGGTGCTGTGGGCAGGAGAATGGGAGTGGCCATGACCAGTCAGGCAGGGGAGTGTTGCTGCAGAAGTGGAGGCAGCCACCAGTCACAGCCTAGGGCAGAGCAGTACTGATACTGCAGGCCCCAGCTTTCATTTTATCACCTCGGGACTGGGTGAGCTTGCCGTTTTTCCTGCTGTGACCACTGGACACTTTGTTCCTGCCCGTATCCCAAGTACCAGTGCCATCACTGGACAGGCATCTGCCCCTGCATCTCTCACACAGGTCTTGATGATGGGGGTATTTGGAGTCCATGCAGCAAAGTCTTACTGCGCAGCAACATCTAGTTCTTTTACAATTTTGACAGGTGATATCCTCCACTTGGTAAGGGTTGTAAGCATATTCTGCAAAACTATTTGAAGTAAACCTTGTTCATGCCTTCTACACACCACACATATGCACTTTCCCAGCAGATGTTACAGTCCTTGCAGTGATAATAACCATATTTCTGCTGAAAGAGAAGGCACTCCTTGGCTGGCTCAGCACCTGGTGGCAAGCTCTCCTGCATGGCTATGGTCACGTCCCTGCCGTCCCCGCTGTCCCCAGCCCTCCCTGCCAGCAGGGGCCACTTCAGCCTCTACAATACGGGCTGTGAGGCTGCCTCACTAGTTCGAGCCTTCTGCTGCTCCTGCCCAGCCCTTGGACATGGGGACGCCTTCCTCACTGCCCCCCATCCTCCTCCAGCACCCTGTGTGCTCACTGGAGCCTCCACCAGGCAGCCAGTGAGGCAGTGGGAGTGCATGGGCGAGCACACAGTGAGGAAGCATGGGAAATGCATAGGGCTGGCTGGGCTTTCTGAGTCCTGGACCCTGTGCACACTGCACCAAGGTATCATGCCCTGGTTTCACCTGCACCCCCACATCGTAGCAGCTGGGCCTGTGGGGGCACAGCCTGAAGCCCCAGCTCACGTGCAACAGATGACAGATGTGTGGCAGAGGAGAATGAGGCAAGAGGGTGTTCCCCACTGTGCCAGCCATTGGTGTCCTTGGCATCAGGCAGGTAGGGGAAGAGATAAGAGTAGAGAGTGCATGCTGGGTACCTGAATGCGCCCAGCACCTCGTCCCCCACTGCAGCCATCTGGGTGGCTCCCGTTATTTGATGGGGCCAAGGCAAGCTCCAGTGGGGATTTCCCAGAAAGGTCCAACTTTTCCCAGCAATTCTAGGTCTACACTCATTATTCCAGGGATACCCTAGTTGACACTTAGTACAAGGGCTGCAAGGCTTAGCTGAAGAGACTGAGGCTGAGCTGCCTTTATCGGTGCAGCAGAGCAGTTTCAGACAATATGTCCCCTGTCCCCACAATGAAAACAAATGGCTTTTTTTTCCCTTCCTCCAGGATGTGGGTGAATAGTTTGAGTAATAGCTGCTGCCAAGGCAGCCCCCTCTATATATGAGGGACCAATATCTGCACAGATCTGAATCATCTCTGGCAACGTAGCCCATTTTTTGTGAGCTCTTAAAGCCTCTTTATACCATTTACTTGCATTTTCAAAGGCCAGCTGTTAAACTATTGGTTTTCTAGCTTCTGTGTTACTTATGATCTTCTCACTAGCCTGCAGTAAGCGTGTGGCAAAATCTTGAAAAGGCTCACTGGGGCCCTGATAAATAGAAGCCAAATTAAGGGATGCCTCCCCCTTGGAAGGACATTCCCTCCAAGCCCTCATGGCAGCTGTCTTCATTTGCTCATATGCTGGCAGTTCAAAGGTCAGTTCATCGTTTGTGATAGCAAAGGCACCTTCTCTGCCTAACATATCCTTGGTAATAGCTATGTTGTAAACAGCATTAAAAATTGCCTGGTCTGTACAATATTCAAAAAAATTTCCTTTCCACAGCAAGACTTAAACATGCTTTAGCTATTCCTTTCCAATCATTTGGGGCCATAAACTGTTATACTAGAATTCCACTAAATTCAAAGTAAAGAAAGCAGCAGGGCCATAAGTAGCAATAGCTTATTTTAACTCTTTTAGGGTTTTAAAAGATGTAGCTTTGTAACAATATATAACTTGTCCTGGATTTTCAGGGACTTGAACTTCAGTTACAGGATAGATATGCTGAAAACCCTCCATGGTCTCCCCAACTCCTCTAGCTTCTTTTAATGCCAATTGCAAAGGAGACAGAGAAAAAGGCCCTACTCCCTGAGAGGCAAAAGACACCTGTGTCACAGCCAAATTTCCTCTAGCTAAAAAGGCCAAGATAGCCAGCCACCTATGGCTCAGTCAAATCCATTGGGTATTGTGAAATAGAGTTCATGGGGGGAACACTTCTCTGGTGGGAAAAAGTCCCTTTTGTCCCCCACGACTTCTTCCTTCTTAAATTGAACCAAGCTAGAGGGCTCAGGCTCTATCTGCAGCTCTGTTGCTCCACCCTTCACGTCCCACTCAGACTCAAGACTGATTTTAACATAATATTCTGAGCCACATCCTTTGGGGTTACAAAACTCCTTCAAACCAACATCTAGAAAATTAAATACAGGAGTCAAACTTGCAACAAACACTTCTACAGACACATACCTACAGGAGTCTTGAGCCTGTATTTGGACTTCAATATCCCTTTCTCTGTTGGATTCTTTGAAGCTTGTATATTTTCAGGCCCTACAGAACACGTATCCCCATGTTTTACACCTGATATGTCAGTACCACGCACTCTAGTGCTGAAGATTAGCTCTCACAAATGCGCTTCCTTCCTTCTGCTGCATGCTCTTGGAAAGCTTTCTTACCACCTACAGGGGGTCCCTTTGTGATCACCAATTGTGAGGATACATGGGTTCTTGCTGCACCCCAGGAAGGAATGGCAGCAAGAATGAGTTAAAAATAGACAAGAGACAAAACCTGAGGTCAGGTGGAGGTCCTCTCTCTCTCCTGAGCAGAGAAGGAGAACTGCCCAAGAACAGTAGAGCATTTGCTTATACCCTCAAGAGGTTGATTAATTTCAACCTGTCTGCTCAGCAATCAGTTAACAACAGTTGGTTTACATGCTTTGAAGAGCTCCTGTGTTCTGAAGTTGGCTTCATCCTGCATGCACAATTACTTTCCAGCTTCAGCTGCTCCCAACATGTGTAGAAAAAGGACCAAGAAAAAGCCAAAGAGAATCACACTCACTTAAAACAATCCACTGGCCAGAGTAAGAAAGGCACAAATTTTTGGTGGGGGGCTCCTTGCATGACCCAGACCCTCCAACTCGCTTGAGCCCCCTGCACAATTTCCTTGGGAAACTAAGCCTCATGTGAGTTTTGTTGGGGACAAACTGTATTCAAGCCATGGCCACTGGTCACCCTACAACTGAGTTATATATATTATCTAGGATTATTGCCTTCTGGGATGATTTTGAAAAACGGCTTAAGTGACATTAAATTTTTTTAAATATAAAAACAACCTCTGAATGACAGAATTAAATACGTAGATTATTTTTTATCTTTCTGGGGGGATTATTAATATTAACAGTTTATCATACCACATACATTTGTATTTTTCCTTTTTTTCTTTTTATTTTTTTGAAGATTTAACTTCTGGTTTGTTTTATTTTATTTTATTTTATTTTATTGGTACTGGGAATCGAACTCAGGACCTTGTGCTTGCCAGGCAGGTGCTTGTGCCACTGAGCTATATCCCCGACCCCTCATTTGTATTTTTCCTACCACTTAGAGTATATATGCAACGTATTGTTTAACACAAAGACTCATATTGTATTTCACAGGCAATGTTTTCAACTTTAAATGTCATTGCAGAAATGATGTGTTACAAATACTGCATGTGTGAAGCACTGCCAGTAGGGTTAAAAACTTCCTACATGAGGTTACAGTGAATCTTAAAGTAATTTTATTCATATCTTTCTTTCATATCTTTCTGATTTTTAAAAAAATCAAAAATTGAGCCTTTCTTGTTTTATTTTTAGAAGAAATATTCTTCAACATTTCTGTTTAATTGGAGCGCAACCATGATAAACAGAAGTCATTGCACTAAAAACATTGGCTGAGCTATCAGAGACATCATGAAGGAATTAAGTTTGAATTTATTACAATGACTTGATGAAGGACTGAGCAATTACAAAAGATAATTTTTTATTTTAAAGAGAAAAGAACAAAAACAAAATAACAAAAACAAAGACAAAACCAAAACAACACAAAAACTATAAAAATGATACAGAATTTCAAAACAAGATGATAGGAAATCAACAATGGTTGTTGTATTACTTATTGTTATCTTCAAAATAGTTGCTCAGATTACCAGATATAGGTATGCAAGATTGAACAAACAATTAAACATTAACTATTCCTTTCAATAAACCAATAGAAATTAGTGGTACAATTGTCTTAGCTATCTTGTGTATATATACATATATTTTTTTCCTTTCCTTCTTCCTTTCTTACAGAAGATAAATTTAAAGTCTCTCTTTAGTGAATTAAAATGCAACCACATGTAATCTGAGGTCACCCATATTGTACAGAAGAACTTGTATTCTTTCTCTGTCATATTGCTGGAATTGTACTAGAGGCCTGCCAACAATTTCTGACTGTTGTTTGTATCACCTTACTGGCCAGAAAACAACTGACACAAAGGGATGTGAACTTTGGTGGTGGTGAAAACGTCTATCATGTCGCCTGCTTTCTTGATTCATTTTCTTTCCACCTCAGGGGAATAGGTCCGGGGCTGTGGCTCGGCATGTTGGTGTGCAAGCTGAACAGACGCTGAGTTATCCTCTTAAAACTGATCATACCAGAGGATTTTTCCTTCCCCATTGTCCATCAAAGCCACCTGAAATGAGTGCTATAACTCTGCTACTCACATCATTAGGTAGCTATATCTCTAACTTGAGCTTCTTTATTTCTCTTTTTAAATTTCCTCTATGTGTGGGTTGAGGAGAGAGGGAAGAACAGAAATCTAAGTACCCTAAGAAGGAAAGAAGAGGAGCAGGGCACTCCCATTTCTTCAGCTGTGCTTTCAGGGACTTCTCAGACCCAGTCCAGTATCGGGCACCTCCCCCTGGGACTATGGGCTCCCAGCCACCACTAACTTTCTGCCCAGGTGAGCAGCTCCACCTCATTCACAGCAGATAGCCCGTCCTACACCAGCTGGGCCAGGATTCCAGGGAACAACTACTCCCAAGTGGATGCACATAGCACACCTCTATTCTGTTGTTTTAAAATCCCAATATTTTATGCCAGGTTTTTGGCCCTGTAATGTCATGTTGCTTGAATGAGAATTTGGTGTAGGCTGTGACAGATGACTAGAATTGTACCAGCCACAGGTGAGAGCTGTGGGTATAGAATTTTGGTGAGAACATTCATACAAACCATGCTATCCCCATCCAAAATTAGGGTTTGCCCTTCTTAGTTTCCTGCTCTCAAAAATCGCTTTCTTAAATTGTGGATTCTTGCAATTCATCCCTTTTCACCTCTGATTCTATAGTCTCTGATTCATGTTTGAATCTTGTTGCTTAGCTAAATGGCAGGGCAGTTGGAGCAGCTGGGTAATACCTGACTTTGTCTATCTGAGCAAAACTTCCCCAAGCCAGGGGACCACGGGGCATCTGAAATGCCCCCCAGAGGTCCCCAGTCTGTGACAGTATGCAGGGGTGGGATATGTATGAGACGAGGCCTGCTGGCAGGAAGTTAAGCCACTCTGGTGTGCCCTTGAAGGGGACCCTGAGATCCCGGCCCCTTCACTTATCTCTTTCACCTCTGCTGCCACAAGATGAATAGCCCCTCCTCCATGAAACAGCCCAAGGAGACTGCAGCCAAGTGACCACACACGAAGACTTCTGGGAGCAGGACCCTAAATAAACTCTTCCTCCTCTAAGCTGGTTGTCTCAGGTGTTTGGTACAGGGGTGGCAAGCTAACCGCAGAAGAGTGTGTGAGGGAGGCTTTAAGACTTGTCCTAGTAATATTAATACCGACCTTGGGAATACATCTTCCTATCTGAATCAGAGCTTCTCAGGAGCCTGAGACAGGGGGAGTATAAGTTCCAGGCCAACCTTAGCTTCAGAGAAGGACTGTGCTTTTAAAAACAAATGGTGAAAAACTCAAGTCAACTTACACTTTAACTCAGGAACCCACAAAACCAGTCTGTGAGACTGGTTTGCCAGGGCCAGGCCTGCAGAGAATTTCTGAAGATACCAAAGAAGGCCTGAAGAAGACGTTTCATGTCTTATAGGAGCATTGACAGTCAATGGGTTTTTCCTACTTAAAATCATCTCTTGAGTAGGAAACAACCAGGAACTCCCATAATCTTGGTTCCCGTCTCCTGTAAGTGCTCTATAAAGCTACTGCTTTATAATCTCAGCCGCTCAGCAGGCTGAGGCAGAAGGATCACAAGTTCAAGGCCAACCTGAACAGTTCAGTGAGACTTTATCTTGAAACAAACAAAAAGGGTAAGGATATAGCTCCCTGGGTTCAGTCTCCAGCAACACACACACACATACATTCACACACACTCACAAAAATCACACTGGCATAACAGTCCCAGAGGGGTGAGCCACAGTCCTCAGTGGATCCTGGAAATAGTGATTGGAATTCCTATGCTGGACACATCCCCCGTGTCTGTGTAGACAGGTCAGATGGACAGTCTCTGAGAGATGTATAGCTGATATTTTCACTCAGTTTTGGGTCCCCTGGGCAAGGCCAGAGATGGGCAATCCTTGAACTTCCTCAGGGTTGGGGCAGTATCAAAGCAGCAACAGAGAAAGTGTGTGAAAGAGGTGTAAGAGATATCTTAATGTATCTGGTTTTCATCTGCAGTTCCAGGCTTTTCATTTCCTAATTGATTAAAACAGTAAGGATATCTCCTGTTAAAGTACTAGACCCTTTATTATGTATCACAGATACTTTCAAGTGCACCTAAGTGTTTGTGTCAGTGAGGTGAGTTTTAGAAAGCCTCTAGTAAGCAGGGAGGGCTTATCAGGGGAAACAGTCCTATGCTCCAAGGGCAGCAGCTCTCAGTCCAGCCCCGGCCTCTGGGAGGGGAGAGAGGCTGATGATTTCATCGGTCACCTTTATGTAATGAAACCTCCAAAAAATTTTAAAGTAACCAGGGCTCTGGAGAGCATCCGGGAAGACAAACAAGAACATATACTCAAGTGTCAGGAGGGTGGTGCACTCCACTCCACCAGGACAGAAGCCCTTGCACTAGGGCTTTCAGGTCTTGCTCCTCATGCCTCTCCCTTTCACCTTGCACTGACATCCTTTAAAATAGCTTTTACTGTTGATTGTGGTGGCGTGTGCCTGTAATCCCAGCACTCAGGGGCTGAGTCAGGGGGACACCAAAAGTTCAAGGTTACCCTGAGCTATATACTGAGTTCAAGGGCTGTCTGAACTACATAGTGAGACCATGCCTCCAATAACAAACATGTTTTATAATAAACTGGCACACATAAATGTTTGCCTGGGTCCGTGAGCTGCTTAAACAAGTTAATCAGACTCACAGAGGACATTATGGGAACCTTGATGTATAGCGAGTCACAAAAGCACAAGTGAGGCCAGGCGTGGTGCACATCTTAATCCCAGCACTGCAGAAGACTGAAGCAGGAGGACAATTCAAGCTCAGCCTGACCAACTTAGTGATTTAACAAGAACCTGTCTCAACATAAAAAAAATAAATAAATAAAAGGGCTGGGGATATAGCTCTGTGTGAAGGTCCTGGGTTCAGTGTCCAGAATAGGGATAAGGGAACACAAGAGAAACCGCCTGGAAGGGCAGGATTGGGCCAAAGCTGTGGGATCTGCAGCCATCTCCAGGGTGGGTGTTGGGGTTGAAATGGATTAGTGGACACCAGCAGAATTGATTGCTTGCTTGCAGCTGAGGAGTAATTCCCACACCTTCTGGGGTGGCAGGAATCCCGTTGATCATGGCTGAGTGAGCATATAGAGGAAACAAGTTTGAGTTTGCTTTTTTCCTCTATTCTCAAACTAAGGACTGAGAGTGGGATCTTCCCAGATACAGGAATGAGGAGACTAAGGTCATCCTGTCCCACAGCCTCCTTGTTCCTTACAAAAGTACTCAGAGAGAGAGAAATTCTGTGAGCTATGTCTTCAAGTAGATAAAACAGCGGAAGTGCACAGGATTGTTGGCTTCCACTCATTGATGCAGGAATTAGGATGTGGCCAGCCAGATGGGCCAGAGTGGGTGACCTGTCAATCATGGAGATCCAGGACACATGTGCAGAAAAACAGTTCCCAAGTCCTGCATGAGGGACCAATCAGAAAATGCTATCTTCATTTTTCTGATATGAGATCAAGCAGGTTTTTGATAGGGTGGTCTAGGTCTGACGTCACAATGTGGGATACAAAAGATGGCTGCCATTAAGCTGGTGGGCCCTGTGCTCTTTCTCTCTCTTCAGAGCCTACCCTCACCCTGCAGAGCGTATTTCCTTTCCTTCCTTTAATAAATGTAAAGCCTCACTACCCATTGCGTGTTTCTTGTCTAATTCTTTATTCAGGAAAACAAGAACCTGGAAAAAATTCTCTAAAAGGAATCCACAGCTCCCCAGCAACATCACAGTGTGAGACAGGGCCTAACCTCTGCAACATTTGTCAACAGGGCTGGGATAAGGGTGACACCCTGGACCTGGGACTCTGTTGTGATTGATACATTGTGTCAATTTGAGTCTAGAAGCTTGGCTAAGTGATTCAGCAGTTCTGCATCCTGGGGTGAGAAGGACACACCCTTACTGCTCTGGGATGTTGTTCATTGTGTCAATTTGAGGAGTTTAGAAGGTTAACTAAATGACTGAGTAGGGGCCATGCCCTTACTTTGTATTCATCCTGAGCCTGTGCAAGAGGAGGCAAGGAAATTATGTGAGTGCTACATGCCCCCAGGGTGGGGGTAGCTTGTTTACAGTATATGGGAGAAAAAGAGGCTTGATTACCACCTGCCTTGTGCTCTTGTTGCTTTTGCTGTCTTGTACCACCTTGAAGTGTTGCCCCTGTGCCTTGCCAGCCTGCTTTGGAGCCAGCTGATTATAGACTGAAACCTCCACAAACTATCTGCTAAATAAATCCTTCCTTCCTTAATTCTGAGCATCAGGTATTTTGTCTCAGCAACAAGAGAAAAGTAACCAAGACAAAATTTGGTACCAGAAGGGGGGCTATTGCTGTGACTATGCCTGACCATGTGGTTCAAGAGCCTTTGGAAATGGCTTGTGCTAAGTGTTTGGAAAGGTTTGGAGATGTGACCTGAAAGAGTAGAGCTGAAACACCTTCGGCTGTTCTGTATGGGAGATTCTGGTCAGAGCTCGGAAGACCAGAAGGATGAGAGAAATCCTTCCAGTAAAAACTAGGCTCGGGAAGCTTCTGCTGGGAAGAAGGACTGCAATGGACACTGAACTCTAGATGATGTATGTTATGGCTTGGCAGAAAGTTTGTCTGCCTTTTGCTTGTGCCAGAGACTTTGTTTAAGACTGAGATTTAGGGCAGTGGACTAATTAATCTGGCAAAAGAAATTTCAAGGCAGTTGTATGTTAAGGCAGTGGCAAGGTTATTGTTGGGGGCTTTTAGCCAGATTTATGTTGAGAGTCAAGACCAAAGAGCCCAGCAGGATTCATTTTAAAACATTGTGAGTTTGGCCAGGAAAAAAGCTCCAGTAAAGCTGTGGACTGCAAAGATAGAGCTGAGAAGATTGTGACTGCTGAGAAGGAACAGGAAAATGTAAAAGATGGCCTGAGGGCATCACTAGGAACAGCAAGTGTCCACCCTTTACAGCCTCTAAACTGCAAAAGAGTGAGACTTTGCTTTGAGAAGGCAGCCTCAGAGCACCATGTTCCACAATGGCGGCAGACAAACTATTTTCCAGAATGGGGGCAGAGGCCATACCAGGTTCCAAAATGGTGGCAGTACAGAGAATTTGTTCTTCAGAATCAGCTTCAGAGTGCCCAGTGATCCAGGCACTCTACCTCTACAGCCAAGAGAGAGGGAAGCCTGGTGACTGCTCCAGTTGGCAGCAGCCCTTGGCATCATCCACATGGTGCTGGCTTTAGGTGCACACAGAATACAAGAGTTCTGAGGTTAAAAGGGCTTCCACCTAGATTTCAGAAGGTCTGGGTGTCAGGCAGTGTGCCCCTGAGAGGGCCGTATGTAAAGCTGTGAGTGGAAAGCAAAAGGTGCACTGTAGACTGCAAACATTTAGGAAAGCCAGGAACATAGACTGTCTAAGGAAAGCTGCAAGGAGAGAGCAAAGCAGGCCTAAAAGAGAAGCCATGGGAGCTGTAACCATCAGAAGTGCCATAGGGGTGGAGTCATGCAAGCCCTTTGGAGCTCACAGTGTATCACGGATTGCTTCAGGTGCTGGACATGGAACTACAGGACTTAATATTTGCCCTGCTAGATTTTGGACTTCCTTTGGTTCCATTCCTTTGTATTCCCCATTTATAACTTTTGAAATAAAAATGCTTATTTTGTGCCATTGAATGTTGAAGTGTTTGATTTTTAATTTGTGCAGGAGCTCACAACTAAGAGTTTGCCTTACATGTCAGAGGAGACTTGGGACTTTTCAGCAATGCTGAAACTGTTAGGACTTTGGCAACTCTTGCTGATGGACTAAATGCTTTTTGCATAAAGGGATGTACATGAGTCTTTGGGGGTGAAATGTTATGATTCTAATGTAATATAATGTTAATAGACTTAATACTGGTTCTTAAGGATTATTAAACCTGTGTTAATGTTCAAGTTGTGAAATGATAAAAAAAAATATCTGGAAACTGGTTTTAAAAAAATGTGTCTTGACAAAGGGTAGATTGTTGTGGTTGATACATCGTGTCAATTTGAATCTAGAGGCTTGGCTATGTGACTCCACAGGACATGCCCTTATGGCTCTGGGATGCTGTTCATTGTGTCAATGTGAGAAGTTTAGAAGGCTAACTAAGTGACGGAGCAGGGCCAGGTCCTTACTTTGTATCATCCTGAGCCTGTGCAGGAGGAAGGTGTGGAGATTATGTGAGTACTACACTCCCCTAGGTGGGGGGAGACTGCCTACAATACAAGGGAGGAAAAGAGGCTTGTTCTCCCGCTTATGCTCTTGCTGCTGTTGCTGTTTTATGCCGCCTTGCAGTGTTGCTCCTGTGCCCTGCTGCCCTGCCTTCGAGCCAGCTCATTATAGACTGAAACCTCCACAAGCTGTAAGCTAAATAAACCTTTCCTTCCTTAATTCTGAGCGTCACAAAAAGTAACCATGGCAAACTCCCTGTATGTACATGTTAAACTCCTCAAACCCATGCCAGTTTTGAGATAGGGCTTTCTAGTGCCATATTACTATAACTTATTTTTATAAAACCATATTTGAATTTATAATTCATACTGGTTTTGGAAAATGTCTTATTGTGAAATAATTTAAAATTTACAGAAACATTTCAAGAATGGTACAAAGAATTCCTACGCCTCCTTTACCCTAGATTTGCCAATTTTCTACATTCTGCAACATTGTCATCCCCATCCCACCACCCTCACACTGAGAGCTGAACCCAGAGCCTTTGCACTGAGTTATATCCCCAGCCCCTCTATTCACTTATTTATTTATTCTTTTTTGGTACTGCAGATTGCACTCAGGGCCTCACGTTTGCCAAGCAGGTGCTCTGCTTGTGAGCTACATCCCCAGCCTTTTCTTTGAGACATGGTCTCACTCAGTATTCATGCTGGGCTCAAACTTGTGATCCTGCTGCTTTAACCTCCCAGATTTCTGGGATTAGAAATATGTGCCACTACACAAGGCTCTGCCACATTTGTTTCATCACTCATTTTCCTCTTTCTCTCTCACTGTCCTTCTCTCCCCACATACACACATGCACACACTCACACACACAAATGTCCTTGTTCTTAGGAAACACATGATATACATACACTGTATGTTAGTAAATGTGCAATGGTATATACCTAGGTAGTACCCATGTGATAATAGGAATAGTCCTTTGAACGAGGACTCAAGAAGTGAAGTGTTTGTACCCACTAATACTAAAGTGTGTAATAGTCCTAGGCCCAGGACATTCTTTCACATACTACAGTACACTTTTCAAAATCAGGAAAGATGCACATATCCATCACCCTTTAGCTGTCTCAAAAACACCCTTGCAGCAACTTCTTTTTCTGCTGTTGTCAGATCACATGCCACGTGCAGTCATTTTGGCTCCTTTAACCTTGTACTTGGTCCTCAGTTCAGTCTTACATGTCACTGGCATTTAAATACTACCATCTAGCTCTTTGTAAACCACCCTTCCTTCTTTGGTTTTCTCACAGTTAGAGTTATGATATGCACTTTTATTGGAATATAGCCTAAGTGGTGACATGACCAACACACAGAGTGTGCCCCAGAAAGCAGGGAGATTTCTGTTTTTTTTTTTGTATCAGTGACAGTAATGTTCATTGCTTAGTAGGGTGTTCACTTTCTTCTCTTTATAATTATGTTTCCTCCTCTTGTAATTTTTACAAAATTTGGTCAAGTGTTGTATCTTAGTTACTTTTCTCTCATTGCTGAGACTAAATACTTGACACCCAAAATTAAGGAAGGAAAGGTTTATTTAGCTCACAGTTTGTGGAAGTTTCAATTCATAGTGGGATGGCTCCAAGAGTGGCACATGGCAGAGGGCAACAGTTTATGGTGGCAGAAAAACAGCAAAAGCAACAAGAACAAAAAGGGAGGAGCAGCAAGAGCAAACCTCTTTGCCTCCCTTATATTGTATGCAGGCTTCCCAATCCAGGGCAGGTGTAGCACTCACACCCATAATCCAGCATTGGACCATGAATCAATCATAAACTCTAGAAGCCCACCCCGTGACTGCATGAGGCTTTGGGGAGACATCTAGATACAAACCATAACAAATTATCACACATTTTACCAAACTACCAAAACAAAAAAAATTTAAAAAAAAACCTTGCTGGGGATATAGCTCAGTGGCACAGCACCTGCCTAGCAAGCTCAAGGTCCTGAGTTCAATTCCCAGTACCAAAAGAGAAAATAAAAATAATAATAAAATAAAAAACACCTCTGTAGGCTGGGCACAATGGCACACCATAGCTATTCCAGAGGCATACGGTTACAAGTTCAAACCTAGCCTGGGCAACTTAGCAAGATTCTGTCTCAAAATAAAAAGGCTGAGGATGTACCTCAGCACTTCCTGGATTCTGTTCTATGTATGTCTTGGCATACAAGAACTACTTCTATAAACATTTAATAGAATCAGGCCTGGGAATTTAGCTCAGAGATACAGTGCTTGCCAATTCAATTCCCAGCACTGTAAAAAGAAAGAAAGAAAAAAACCTAACAGAATCAGGAGTAGAGGCATAATTGTATCGAAGTTGTAGATTCCCAGAGACATGGTTCTGTGGCTCTGTATTTGCAGCATCTTGCAAAGTTCAAATAAAAAAAACACTTCCTTTCCTCCCCCTCCTAGTTTCTAAACAGTGTCACTCGGCTAAAAGTTCTCATGACCACGGAAACCTTTTCTTTATAAAAAAAACTTTTGAATAGAAAAACAATTATCAAAAGAAAAGAAAGAAATTGGGATGGTGCCACATGCCTGTAATCCCAGTACTCCGGGAGGCTGCAGCAGGAGGATCACAACTTCCAGCCCAGCGTTGCCAAATTGGGGACTTAGCAAGATGTTCTTACAAAATAAAAAAGTTTTGGGTAGCTCAGTATGAAGGAGCTACCCATCCCCAGTGACATACACACACACACACACACACACACACACACACACACACACACACACGGTAATTGTAATCTGAGTGGATCTTCACTAGATATTTGATAACACAATGAAATGACAATCAACACTTACTGAGTAACTGCTGTGTGAAGGTCTGCTGTGTGCGGGAATATCTGGAAAGTGCTTGATATTCATTATTTCACTTAATCTTCATGACAACTCTGTAAAATAAGAACAGCAATCAAACCCACAGGATGAGATTGAAGCACTGTGTCCAGGTCACAAAGCATGAGCACATATGCCTGTGAGCCCATGCTTGGCTCCAGGGCTGCGGCTGCCCAAACCCACTCTTGGCTCTGCTATGTGTCTCCTTAGTTTATGAATGGAATTATTGTCTAGAAGTTCATTTGTAGGCTGGTAGCTGGAACTCAGACTATTTTTCCTCAGAGTTTTTTTCTTAAGTAAGTTTTGCCATGCAAGACAGTGTATAGGGGAGGCTGACACTGGGTGATTAAAAGAAGTTACCCAGGCAAGGACAGGAGTGAGGTAAGAGTGTATTTGAATCAGAATTCCCTGTCCAGAGGGACAGAGATCACACTGGCAGGGCAGTTGATTGGGATCTTTATAAATCTGAGGCTGTGTAAGGAGGCTCTAGGTAGCAAACGTGATTATCTAAAGTCTTTCCGGGTCACCTAGCACCTCATGGATCTTCTGGAAGCACCTTCATTGCATCTAAAATTATCTGTTGAATGTTGCTATATGACAAGACCATTTCCTCCCACCTTACAAAGAGAGGCTGTCCGAGGTCAGAGAAGGATGTCTGCACAGGTTAACTTCAGGAAAAGATGGATGGGAGCTCACAGGGAGGAACGAATGAGTCTTACATCACAGGTTTACTTTATCTTCTGTCTTATGCCTGTTAGGTAGCAGCTGGGCAAGATGACTTTAAGTGAGTTCTGCAGCAACTACAAGTTTCTCTACAATTTAACAGATTCTATTAATGGAAAAACAAACCAGAGAGGAGGTGCACATCTGTAATCCCAGCTACTCCAGAGGCTGAGGTAAGAAGATCACAAGATCAAACCCAGTGTCTTAGCTACTTTTCTTATTGCTAAGACAAAATACCTGACACCCAAAGTTAAAGGGGGAAAGGTTTACTTAGCTCACCGTTTGTAGAGGTTTCAGTCCATAATCAGCTAGCTCCAAGGCAGGGTAGCATGGCAGAGGGGTAACCGTTCATGGTGGTGGAAGACAGCAAAAGCAGCAAGAGAGGACAGAAGCCACTTTCTATCCTTTATCCAGTCTACCAGTATTAGGGAGGTGTCAATCCAGCAATACCCACCCTTAATCCCAGCAGTGGGATTAACATATCAATCACATGCTTTAGATTCAGCCACCTCCAGAAAAACTCTATGACTGCATGAGGTTTTGGGGGAACATCCAGACACAAACTACACACCCAGTGTGGACAACTTAGGGAGACTTTATCTCAAAGGAAAAAGTGAAACAGGCCAGGGATAAAGCTCAGTGGTGGAGCAATTGCCTACCATGTGTGATTCCTCAGTACTGAAAAGAAAATTGTGTGGGGTAATTTCTAAAGGATTCTTTGAAGTACATGTTCACATCCCTAGTTTGAAATACACTGATTTAGTCTATAAAAATGTTTTATA
Source organism: Chinchilla lanigera (assembly GCF_000276665.1). Lineage (NCBI taxonomy): Eukaryota > Metazoa > Chordata > Mammalia > Rodentia > Chinchillidae > Chinchilla > Chinchilla lanigera. The sequence goes on along the minus strand of NW_004955515.1, from coordinate 2,770,471 downwards.
GATGCAAATTATCACCTATTAAGACAGAGATTTTAGCCTCTCAGTAATGTAAAACTATAAGTAAAACTCATAAGTAAAACTTATGTAAAACTTATGTAAAACTTATGTAAAACTCATAAGTAAAACTATGTATATATATATTTTGGATTATCATTAAAATAATGATTGTTATTGTTTTAGATTATTGTGAAAATCTTTGAGTGTTCTCAGAGATCTCTTGAATTTCCAAGAACATATCCATGGAGCTGTGTCAAGGATTGTGGTCTGGAAACACACTGCTACACATGGGTCTTAATTTTCCGAGATCATTCATTAATATTCCTTTCCATTGAAAATAACAGAACTTCTTCCTCTAGAATGAAGACAAGTGTTGGTTTTTCTCATTTGACAAGAAGCCCAGAAATGGTCATTCTGTGGCTGATGTAGGGCCCCCAAGACATCAAGAAGGCTGTTGTCCTTGATGTGTGGCCTTGGAATTGCAAAAGGGATGGTCTACATCCAGCCAGAACCAGAAGAGCAGCACAAAGATGTCTACATGAAACAGCTTTGCTATCAGTTTCCATTGGGTTCCAGTGGAAACCCCTCCCGTGGAACACCGCTTCAGCCCAAGATCCTGAGTGAGACACTACCCATTCCCAGGTGCAAGGCAAACTGGGGAGTTTGAGTGATTCAAGTCCCAACCCTCAGCCTGGAGGAAGGCAAGGGAAAGGGGTAGGCTGGTCCAGAAACTCACTGAGGCCGGGCTCACAGCCACTTCTGAACAACATGCCCCTTTGGGCCTCTGAAAATGCCTCTGAAGCCCCCTTCCCAGATGGCTATTTTCAGTACAGAAAATAAAAGACATACTTAAAGCAAAACTGTGTTGAAATACAGTGGCTCTAGTCAGTGTGGGCTGCAAGACCCTGTCTCAAAATTTTTTTAAAACATTGTTTTAATAAAACAAAACAGGGGATGTAGCTCAGTGCAAAGGTCCTGGGTTCAATCTCTAGTACTGGGGCTGGGGATTTAGCTCAGCGGCAAAGCGCCTGCCTGGCAAGCGCAAGGTCGTGAGTTCGGTTCCCGGTGCCGGAGAAAAACCAAAAAAAAAAAAAAACAAAACAAAACAATCTCTAGTACTACGCAGACGCGTTCGCGTGCACACACACACAGACAATCATAGGCCGAGGGGCTGAAACTACCAAAGCCCCCACGGAGGGTCCAGACACACAGATGGAAAAAAAAAAAGACAAAAAGAGGAGAATCTGCAGTTCCTGGGCTCTGGGATGACCCAATGCTCTCAGTGGAACAAGAGTCAGAATGCTCAAGGCTTTTATTGGTACCAATCAGGGAGGTGGGTAAGGGTTTGAGACAGAGTGTTAGGGAAAAGAAACTTGGCAGGCATGGTGTGTAAGGAGAAACACAGCAATTTTGCACCAGGCACAGAGGCCCCTCAATTAGTGATAGAGAAGATAACTTGATGTATGCAAGGCTGGCACCTTTACTACCAGGAAGGTATAATTCTTTTTGAGTCCCAGGGCCTCAAATGAGATGTTATCTCAAGTCTTAGCCCTGGAATTTCACAAGCTTTGCTTGAGCCTCCATTTCTGTCAGTTGGGGGCAATTTTGACCCACTTTGCGATGCTGAGACTCATCAATGCTTTGTTAGAACTCAATCACATTCATTCGACCAATTAAGGGAACATCTGCCTCTATATAGCCAGTTCTGCCTATGTCAGTGAATAGGGTTGAAGTAAAAGTCTGGAGGCAAGTGGCTTCATTTCCTAGGGGAGCGCAAGTTGGTGGTTTTCTACACAAAACAATAGAAATTTGTTTTCTCACAGTTCTGGAAGGTGACAGTTGTCCTCTTGGTTTGCAAAAAGTGGAGATCTTGCTGTGCTCACTTGGCTTTTCCTCCATGTGGCGAGGGGGAGTCTCACTCTCTTTCTTCATCTGGTAAGGCCATTAATTGTATTGGATTAGGGCTCTATCCTTGTGACTTAATTTAACATTTCTAACCTCAGCACATTCCTATCTTTAAACATAGTAACACTGGGGGTTAGGGGTTCAACTTATAGATCTTGCAGAAGATGTAATTCAGTCTATAGCAATGGTTTAAAAGTACTTACAAACCAAGTGTGTGAGATAAGAATACAGTTTGTATACTTCTTCAGTGGACTCTATAACAAGAGCTACCAAAGGTCTTATAAGCTCTGTAGTTCTAAAGTAGTAACGAGTTAAAATGGCATCTCAGCATTTCTGAATAACTGTCATGTAGCTAGTGTTACTGTGCCTCACCCTTCTGAAAGTTACCAAAATTAAAATGGAGCCACTTGTATCAACCCTAAGAAAAGAATAAAGGAAGCCAGGAGATTATGCAGGAAGACTTCTTATGCACAATTGCCTCACAGTAATATATTGCAAAGGACTCTGCCGGAACCACAAACCTGCAGAAAGGCCACCACACCATGGTTCAGAAATAGTTCCATAAGGCCTTTCAACTGTCTGTTCAACCACAGACGGATGCCTCTCTTGTGATCTCTCTTGAGATCAGGCATTACTGTGCCAAAATGTCTTATCTAACCCTTCTCACTTTTGCCTTTTTTAAGAGTCTCCTTAGTTGGGTATGGTGGCCCATGCCTATAATCTCAGAGCTCTGGGAGGCTGAGGCAGGAGAACTGGAGGTTTAAGCCCAGCCTGGGTAAGTTATGAACTTAGCAAGACGCTGTTTCAAAATTTAAAAGGAGGTGGAGATGCAGCTCAGTGTGTAAAGGCCCTAGGTTCAATTCCCAGTACCACAAAAGAAACAAAGAGAAACTTCTCCTTTCCTCATCCTCTTAAATATGCACATAGTTAAATATGTAGCACACATGCTTCCATTGCTATGTTCTGCTATTTCCAACTATATGTCATTAGTTGGGGACTGTCTGCTTAGTTGTTATTTAGGTTGACATACACAGCATTTATCATTTTTAAAAACTCTAAGCTTCAGTTAAAGATCAGTGAAAACAAAAAGGACACTTATTTTTCCATCCTAAGTCATGAATTCCTGAATCCTCTTCCTGTATTCCTTAGGGGAAGCCTTGCTTTCCCAAGTTGAAGACACCTGGTTTTAAGGACTCCAAAAGAACTACTAATTCCAGATGGAGGACTCTTGGGTTTTGTTTTGTATTGCCTTGTGTTGTGTTTTCCTTGTACTGGGGATTGAACCCAGAGCCATCACACAGGGCTACAACCCTAGCTTATTTTTTATTTTGAAACAGAGTCTCAACTACATTACCCAGACTGGGTTCAAGCTAGGGACACTTCTGCCTCAGCTTCCCACGTTGCAGAGATTATAGGCATACACCACTGCACCCAGCAAGGACTCTTCATTATAAGGATCCCAAAAGACCAAGGGATTATAAAACAAATAGTACTCCTCTATGTTCTGAAGGTAGAGAAGGCTAATGGATAAAGGGGAAGTGAAGGAAGCACAGGCCATATTTTCTAAGAAGGAAGTTTGTTTCTACCACTGTCTTTATTTCTATTTTTAAAATTTTCTCCCTGCAGCACTCAGGGACCTCCTGCTGCTTGTGCCCTGCTGAACTGTCCCCTGCTTTGAGCAGTCCCCTCTCCAACATGATTTCCTTCAGACCATCTTCAAGTTAAATCCTTTCCCACACAAGACTCAACTGGGCCTGACTCTTAGGAAAATAATCAGATGAATGAGGGTCTTCCCAAGAAGTCAGCTCCTCCGCCCTACAGCAGTGTGTTATTTTTGTTTTATGGGTACACTTCGTAGATCATCATATCGATATTCCTTGTGTGGAGTTGGTGCACATACGTGACACATCTTAACTCCTTTCTTCATCCCCTTCACCTCCCCTCCCTCCATCTCTTGATTCCCTTCCCATTTAGGAAAGACCTAGGTCACTATCTCTTATTTACTTTATTTTGCTCCGTAGTTATAATTTGGATTATATAAGAGAAATCATGTGATATTTAAGCTTGTGTGTCTGATTTATTTCACTTAACATAATGGTCTCAAAGTGCATCCATTTTCCTACAAATACCTCAAGTTTTATCTTTCCTTATGGTAGAGTAGTATTCTATTGTGTACAGCCTCTCCAGCAACTGTCATTATTTGTTTTTTTGATGATAGCCATTCTTTCTGGGGTAAGATGGACTCAGTGTTATTTTAATTTAAATTTCTCTAATGGCCAGCAATTTTGAGTATTTATTGATGTATTTATTGGCTATTTGTACTTCTTCTGTAAAGTGTCTATTCATTTCACTAGTTTAATTTTTTACTGGGTCTTTTATTTTGAAGAGGTCTAATTTTTTTGAGTTCTTTATATATTCTAGATATTATTCCTAGATCTCAATCTAAGGAATAGCTGGGAAAAATTTATTTTATTCTATAAGTTGTCTCTTCACTTTGTTGGTAGCATATTTTGCAGAGCAGAAGCTATTTAATTTGATATAATCTCATTTGTTGATTCTCAGTAATGTTTCCTGTGCCACCAGGATTCTTGCCTATGCGAATGACTTGAAGAGTTTTACCTATCTTGGCTTCCAGGAGGTTATGTTTCTTTTTTAATATTCATTTTTTCAATCCATTTTTATCTTAGTGAGGTACATACTGAGAGAAAGGGGTCTAGATTCAGTCACCTGCTTGTGGATAGACAGTCTTTCCAACACTACTTATATAGAGGCTATCTTTCCTCCAGTGTATGTTTTTGGCCCTTTTGTAAAAGCTCAAATAGTTCAATGCAGTCCAGGTTATTTCTGCATCCTCTATTCTGATCTACTGATTCTCATTTGTGTTTGTGTGTCAGTACAATGCTGTTTTTATCCCTGCAGATTTGTAATATAATTTCAAGCCTGGGATTGCTATACCTCTTGCTTTCCTCTTGTTACCCAAGATGCCTTTGCTATCTTGGGTCTTTCCTGGTCCTATACGAATTTCAGGATTGCTTTCCCCAGTTCTTTGAAGAATGCTGTTGGTACTTCGATTGGGACTGTGTTAAATCTGTACATCAGCTTTGGAAGTATAGTAATTTTGACTTTTTTGGTTCCACCTATCCAGGAACAGGGGATATCTTTCCAGTTTCTGATGCTCTCTGTACTTTCCCTTTTTTCAGAGCACTGTAGTTTTCATTGTAGAGGCCTTACACTTAGTTAGGTTGAATTCCTAAGTAAGATTTTTAATTCTTCTTAGTGCTATTTTTTTGAGACAAGGTCTTGCTATGTGGTTTAGAATGGCCTTGAACTCATTATGTAGGCTAGCCTGCCCTCAAATTCACAATGATCCTCCTGCCTCAGCCTCCCAAGTGCTAGGACTGCAGATACACCCCACCACCACGCCTCAATCCTTCTTGGTGCTATTATGAGTGGTATTTTTTTACCCATTTCTTTCTCAGTGGGTTCATTATTAGTGTACTGGAATGCTATTGATTTTTGTATGTTGATTTTGCATCCTGCTACATTACTGAATTTGGTTATTAATTCTAGGAGTCTTTGGATAGATTTTTTGGGATGTTCTCTGTAGAGGATCATGTCATCTGCAAATAATAATTTGATTTCTTCCTTCACTATACAATCCCTTTTCTTTTTCTTGCCTAATTGCTCTTGCTAAAGTTTTGAGTACTATGTTGAACAGGAGTGGTGATAGTGGGTCTTGTTTGTTTTGTTTTGGTCTGGCTTGGTTTTTTGAGGTAGGGTTTTACTACCTAGTTCATGCTGTCCTTCAACTCACTATGTAGCCCAGGCTGGCCTTAAACTCGTGGCACTCCTCTGGCCTCAGCCTCCCAAGTGGTGGGATTACCGGTATGTGCCACCATATCTGACTCTTGTCTTTTTTTCATTTTAGAGGGAAAGCTTTTAGTTTCTCTCCATTTAATATGATGTTGCAGTAGGTTGGTCATAATGGCTTTTATCAGATTGAGGAAAGGTGATTCCATATCTATTTTCTTCAGTGCTTTATCATGAAAGATGCTGTACTTTGTCAAAGGCTTTTGGTGCATCTACTAAGGTGACCCTGTGACTTTTGTTCTGTTTATTTTTGCTTCTGTTCATGTGATGCATTACATTTGTTGATTTGCATATGTTGAACCATCCTTGCATCCCTGAGATGAAGCCTAGTTGGTCATGATGTATGACCTTTTTCTGATTTGTTACATTCTGTTTGCCAGTATCTTGTTAAGGGTTTTTGCAGTTGTGAATATTAAAGAGATTAGTCTCTAGTTCTCTTTTCTGGTTGGATCTTTGTCTGGTTTCAGAACCAGAGTAAGGCAGTTTCCAGGAATAACTTTGGGAGTATTCCTTTCCTTTCAATTTCAGGAAAGAGCTTGAGGAATATTGGTATTAGATCTTCCTTAAAGTATAGATCTTCCTTTTTGTATAACTATTAGAACAGGGGATATCTTTTTTGTATAACTTTTTTGTATATCTTTTTTGTATAACTATTAGAACAGGGGATATGTTCCTTTTTGTATAAGTATTAGATCTTCCTTTTTGTATAACTCAACATTAAATCCATCCAAGGCTGGAATTTTCTTAGTTGGTAGGTTTTTTATTACTGCTTCAATATCATTGCCTGTTACTGGATTACTCAGGGTTTTTAAATCTTCTTTGTGAAGTTTCAATAATTCATACGTATGTAGGAATCTGTCCATTTTTTCTAATTTCTCCAATTTATTGGTTTTTTACAGGTTTGTAAAGTACTTGTTAATAATCTTTTTATTTTAGCAGTGTTAGTTGTGATTTCACCTTTTTCTTTTTTAATTTTATTAAATTAGACTTCTCCTTTTATGATTAGATTGGCTAAGGATTTATAAATTTTTTCTATTATTTCAGCATATAGGTTTTTTATGCCATTTGTGCTGTCTGCTGATTTTTCACTAATTGCAGTTAATCTTGATTAGTCTTACTTGCATCATCTAGGAGCTATTGGATCCATTTTTCAATTTTTCTGTTTGTTTATTGTACTGTTTTTGTTTTTGTTTTTCTTTTTCTTTTTTTTTTTTTTGGTTTTTTTCTCCGGTACCAGGAACCAAACTCACGACCTTGCGCCTGCCAGGCAGGCGCTTTGCCACTGAGCTAAATCCCCAGCCCTTGTTTTTATTTTTTGACACAGGGTCTCACCACGTAGCTCAGGCTGGGCTTGAGCTTACTACATAGTCTGGGCTAGCCTCAACTCCATGGCAATTCTCTTGATTCAGCCTCCTGAGTACTGGGAATATAGCATGTGCTACCACACCCAGCACTCTTGTTTTCCAGCTACCTCTCATTAATTGATCACCAATAACAGCCCTGACTTCCAGTTCTGACATCCTGTCCTCACATTGGTCACTTCTGCTGCCCATACTTTTGATAGAACTTTTAATCTCCTGAATTTCTATTTGGAGCCTTTTTATGGACACTAATTCTTTTCTATGTTGGTCACATATGTTTTGCATCATCTTGTTTAGCTCTGCTAGTTTTTTACTAGTGTCTTCTGTAGACTCATTGATCATTTTATTTGGCCTAATATCTGTTTACTTATATCTTCTGTGATCTTCCCAAATCCCTCACTGATCTGCTCAATTATCTCCACTGATATCATTTCTAGTATTCGGGTATGTGGCTTTTGGTGTCCTCCCTTTGATGGCATGTGGATCAACTTTGGGTGAGTTGGGAGTTTGGGGATGCATTTCTTTGGCTTGTCTTATGCTTCTATGCTTCATCTATTTTTTGTTTTTGTTTTGTTTTTGTGTTGAAGCTTGCAGATGGGTTGTAGTGGAAAGCTCTCTTTCCAGTGTGGACCTTGTTAATGTCTACTTTTTGGCATTATCCTTTGGGCATGGCTATTGGTGTTTGCTTCTGCCCCAGGATCCAACCATCTCTGTTCACTTGTGATGGGAAGTTGCAGTGTATTTGGACCAGTATCTAGTTCTCCAGGAATCGCCCACAGTATTATTAATGACCTCAAAGCAATTCAGATATTGGCATCACATGAACAGCAGTTAGTAGCAACAGCTGTGCCACTTTGGTTATAGTAATAAAATCAGCATTAATTATAGCATCAAATACAAACTGCTGGTTGACAAACCCTAAAGACAAAAAATGCATCACCCTTAACCAAGGAAAAGAGTCCTACAATTATAGTGCCATGGTAGGTAAGTAGTTCATCTAAAAAGGCCAACTCAGAAAGCATCTATTGCTCTCCTGTTACTCAAGCATGACATACTTTTAGCAGCTTCTCATGATATGACTTGCAAAGAAATGCAACTCATTTTTTGAAAGTCCTTGGAATTAAATTCCATGGCTTTATTGCTTGTTTATGATCTGCAGTCAAGTAGACACAGATTCAAATCAAACTGGCAAATTACCTAACATACCAGGCAAATTACCTAAAATACACATAACATTTATATATCGTTGTTAAGGTTTCCCAACTATAAAATGAGAATGGTAGTTAAGTCAAAAAATTATTTTCACATCCTCCTATGATATCACATATAAATCTGTCAGCACAACATATAACACATGATAGGCTCACACTGTGTGCAGTTGCTGTGGTGGCAGTTATTTCTGGGAATAGACAAGTAGAGCTTCTAGACTAATAGATCTGTGGACAGTCTGAGAATTCATAGTGTGAATCATTACTTTTGGATCTCAGATATGATATTCTGATTCACTAGATCTCAACCACTAGCAACAAAAACCTGTCTTCCCAAAAATGATTTTAAAATGTAGATCAATAGATATGTAGAAAAACACAGATACAGATTGTATTAGTCACTTTCTCATCACTGGAACAAAGTGCCCAGCACCCAAAACTTAAGGAGGAGAGTTTTATTTTGGTTCATGTTTCAGAGGATATCATACAGAGGATCATGGCAGAGGAAAAGCATTCAATCCTTATCAGCCAGGAAGCAGGGAGAGAAGGGAAAACCCAGAGATTGAAATATATCCTCCCAGGTCACATCTAGACCCACTTCTATTATAGTTTAGATCTAAAATGTTCCTAAAACTTCTCTCATTCAGAGGTGGGGGACTTCACATATGTGGTTCCTACTTCCCCTGCCCACCTCCAATTAATGATTCTGTGGATATTAATGCCAGGAGACTACCAGAACGACTCTCCTTGGCTTTTGGGAATTGTGGCTAGTGCAGTTTTGTGGGCAGCTACTTTGGGGGGGGGGGAGATCAGTTGCTAAGTAAAATTCTAATGTAATTTAGCCCAAACTCAGGTGCAAGGAATGCTGTCCATGGGTGGATAGCATGAATCTCATGGAAGCCCTTTGACACTCTTTCAGTCCACTGGAATCTCTTTGCTCCCTATCTTCTCAGTGTTCCTGTGCAGAAAAACTTGTAGTTTGGTTAGTGCAGTTCCAAACATTCTGAATATAATGTTATAATTTTTTTTAAAAAGCTTGTAGTTTATCTACCTCACACGCAACACTGAGTCAGTACAATTAGTTAAGGGCTTAAACTACCACTGCCCACATGCTGCATGAGGTGGGCCTCACACAAAATTTTTGTATGTCAATAATATTGTTAGGTATATATGGTTAGAGGAATAATCTTCTCTTAGGAAGGAAGCTTATGGGAAAAATGGCCAGGAGAGATGTATTATGCTGTGTGTACTAAGACCAGGTTGCTGGAGGTGAACTCAGCATGCAGATAGATTTGTATGGATTTGTGTTGTGTGTGGGGCTATAAACAGGAATGGTGTGGTGAGCAGGTATATGGCCTTTCTTATTGAGACTGGTGTGCACTAGTCACTAAGATTCCTGCTTATTGCCAGTGGTAAGTAGCACTGATGTGTTTCCATGGGCATGAGATAGGTTTTACAGGTGCTTTTGCCGATTTTAAGGAGCGTTAACTTGGCCACTCCTAATACTGGATCCAGAACTAGGAGGTACCCTCACATGGAATACTCACTGGTGGGACAAGTTATTTTAAAGGTAGGCATTAATGGTACTACTCTGTGTTGGCTTTCCACCACTGTGAGAAAATACCTGAGAAAATCAACATAAAGTCGGATTGATTTGTTTTGTCTCACAGCTTCAGAGGTTTTAGTTGGTGGTCGTTCTGCTCTCTTGCTCTTGGCCCTGTGGTAAGGTACAACAGCATGTTGGGGTGCATGTGCTGAAGCAAATCAGCTTGTTTCATGGTGGACAGGAGGCAGAGTGCATGGAAGGGTCTGGAACAGGGCATGCCCAATGTGGCTCCAGTGGTTTACAATACTCCTTTCAGGTATGAACCCATCAATTGATTAATCCATTATTTCAGTCTAAGTCCTGATGATCTATCATTTTCCAAAAGCCCTACCTCTGAACAGGGTTGCATGGGGGAACCAAGCCTCCAACATGTGAGCTCTGAGGAACATTTAAGATCCAAATCACAGAAATACATTAACCTATTTCTGTCCACTTGTGGCAGCAAAGCATGGCTGAATTTCACTGTGGGACTCCCTGCTGCATTGCCTCTATTCAAGGGAGCCTTTTCAAAATGATCTCAGTAGCTGTAATAGCATCAGGAGTGCCCTTGAGAGGTAGTGGTGTGACCATATCAGCAAATTTCCTCTTCAGTTAACTTCACCCTGGTCTTTCCATTTATGTTTCTATCTTCTCTAAGGCAGGGTCTATACATTTTTGATTCTTGTTTTTGCTTTTCTTTTGGTTTGGTTTGGTTTGGTTTTTGAGGCGGGGTCTCACTCTATAGTCCAAGTGGGCCTGCAGCTTACTTTGTAGCCCAGGCTGCCCTCCAGTTTATGATTCTCCTGCTTCAGCCTCCCAAGTTCTGGAATTACAGATATATACCACCATTTTTAGTAGGATTTGTATGTTTTTAAAGAAGCCCCCAGAAGAGTAACATTGGATGGTAGTTATCATCAAATATTTACCTAGTCCTTATTAATGGTTGTGTTGGTAGGACCAGCAAATTTTCTAACAAATATAAGTATGTTAGAGAAACTCCCATGCAGAAGGCAGTGGATTAATCCATCAATCTGATGAAACACACTCTTCATAAGACTTGTCTTTGCTATGCACACTGAACAGCTATGATTATTTTCCATGGGTAGTATTTCAATTGTTGTCAAGCCTGCAATACAAACCTTGCTACAGGAAACATGGAGGGTTCAATCTGAGAGAGTTCCTACACTCACTGTAACCACTTACTCCTTATACATGCCCTGTGCCAGGTTAAATTATTCTACATGCATAGCCTGCCATGCATATGTTGACTGCCAGCAACAAAGGAAGTATATGGGATATGCTCTTGGTCCTTCAGTTAATGCAACTTCTTTCCTCCTGAAAAAAAATGGAGCTTATACTAGAGGAGGCAATAGATTACTGTAATTAATAGGAAAGACAGCAGTAATTATAAGCATGTGCACTGTTGGTATGATTTATCATCATCTCATGGGTTAGTAAAAACTATAATTTTATTTCTATAATTCCCCAATATTTGTTGATGTTTACTTTAGTATTTTAACTGTACCAAGGACATTTACCCTATCTTATAACATTACATGCATAACTGCCTCTAGACATTCCTTAAATGAGACTTGATAAATAATGTTTGATGTGGTTTAGATTAAAAATGTCCCCCCAAAGCCTCGTGCATTCAGAGGTGGGACTTTTGGAAGGTGACAGCCTTATAGGGTGTCATGGTTATTTTTCTTATTGCTGAGACAAGGTACCTGACCCACAAGTTAAGAAAGGAACGTTTATTTGGCTCACAGTTTATAGAGGTTTCAGTAGATAATCAGCTGGCTCCAAGGCAGGGCGACAATTTACAGGGGCACCCCAGAGGAGAAACAGTCCATGGCATGGCAGGCAGAAAGCAGCAGCAACAGCAGCAGCAATCCTTCCTTCCCTTTTATCCCATCTAGGCTACATGCCATTGGTTGGTGTCACCCACATCCAGGGTGGGCCTTGCCAGTATCCACACACAGACCTACGCTAAATCAGTCAGTGGACTAATTTAGTTACCACACACCCTAATCCATATTCACACACTGTAACCCAGCATCACACACCCATGATCCAGCCACCCCCCACCAAAAGCTCCACATGAGTGCATGAGACTTTGGAAGAACACCTATAGACAGGCCATAACATGGGGAAAATGACTCCCAAATTATTAAATGTCAGATGTGCCAAGTTCATAGGGTTACCCTGAGAAATGAAACCACAAACCACATGAATAAATCAGGAGTTATCTGGAAATAAGGAGAAGAACAATAGCACCTGGAGTTCCAGGAGGAGTCTCTTTGTCAAGGGTATTTTATGCAGCAAAATTATAGTGTGGGTACAACTTGGGTCAGACCCAATCAACCTATAGGATCACAAGTATAGTCGCTCACCTAATATTGATCCAATGTAGAAACGAGTCACTTAGGAAGGATATATAGAAAGAATGAAAGCATTCCTTGACAGGGACGGGAGTGTGGGTCCAGATGTTCTGGTCATCCACCTATGTGTCTGATGCCTATGGGGGCCCACAGGATCAGGTAGTGCTAAATAGAGTATAATCACAAGCTGCTGTTTATCTCTGGGGGGGCCTGGCTTCAGACTTGGTTTTCTTCAGATTCACCTCCAGCCACAGTCTTAGTGCATCTTTCCTTGCGCACTGACTCCCTCAGGGCCCAGTGCCTCTCTTGGTGCCTATTCGTTTCTACCTAACATAGCTCTCTATTATGACTGGATCACACAGACACTATACTCATCAATGGATTAATCCACTGGAGAGTTCAGAGCTAACTGTGCTCTTAGGGATTGGGCTCTTGTTGGCAGAGGCAGCTCTGGGCCTGACCCTCCACAGCTGCTTCCTGCTTTCTGGCTGCTTCCTGGCTACCCTGGGCTGAGCAGCTGTCCTTGGCCCAGGCCTTTCCCCCATGCCATTTCTGTTTTGGAACCACAGACCATGGACTGAAAGCACAAGCAAGGATAAACTCTCCTTCTGTAAGTCAAGGGTGTCAGGTATTTGACCTCAGCAATGCGAAAGTGCCCCAGAGAGTGCTCAGACTGTGCCCCATCGGCCCACTTCTTTAATGGTGCTATTGAATCATAGTGAATCTAATTAGAGTTAAAGCTAATGTCTGCCCTTTCGCCTTACAAGGCACCCATGGATCACATTGGCCATAGAGTATGGCCCTATGTTGTGGCAGTGGCAGTGGCAGAGACTGGGAAGGAGTGACAGCCTCGGTGCTGATGGACCAACCCCAGTAACCCACACTGCCCCTATGTGACCCCTGTTGTGTGTCCCTGGGGTGTTATATGGCATACTGTTGTTAGTAGTACATGTAGGTAACTGGGTTCAGGGTGCTACATGGATGGGTGTGTAGTTCATAACAGTAAGTTGGAGAACTTATGTAAGAAAGGGGTACAACAACACAGTTAATCGTTAACAGTGCCATTCATCCATAGCTGGCAGGAGACCTGACATCCCCTGAGGATTGCTGCCCATGGGTGTTCTTCTGCCCGGCAGTGGTGCAGTATGCTTGGCTGATGCTGGCCAGTGAGCTGGGCTGGGCTGAGGGGCCTGGTGCATACCAGGGCCAAGGGCAAATACTCTGAGGGCAAGTGTTCAGGCTCTGACTTTCGTATGAAGGAGAAGGGAAAGTTGAAAATGTCCAGTGGTGTCTTGGCCATCAGTGGCAATGTTGGGGCTCCCATATCCACAGAAACTTTAATTTGTACAGGTCATTAGCAGAAGACACAGAGTGTGTGGTGGATCCCTCACTAGTGAATTTAAATATGGTGTAGTTGTACCATGGTGTGTTGGGGCTGGGTTATTATAATCAGGACTGTGGCAGGATTTGTGATGACTTAGAGGAATGCTGTTTTTTATGTTCTATCAATAGTTCTTGGTTTAAAAGACATTATGTCTTTCTAATACCTGCTGCTGTCATTTTGTAATGGCCATTGTCATATTTGCTTTGTGGTAAAATGGGGACCTTGATCTGACTGTATACATCCTGTGGCACTCTGAAAGGCTGTGACATGGTTCAGATATGATTTGGGTCTGTTCCTTAAAGGTTTATGTGCTGGAATCTTGGTTCTCAAGGTGATAATGTTGAGGTGGTGAACCTGAAGATGTGGGGACTCATGAAAAGCAATTAGGTCATAGAAGATCCAGCCTCATGAGTGGGTTAATGGTGCATTGTGGGAATGGACCAGATCTCGTGGGACTGGACTAGTTCCCAAGAGAACAGGTTTTATAAAGTGGGTTCAGATTTCTTGGCCTGTTTTTCTTGTTTTTGTTTTTTTTTTGTTTTTTTGTTTTGGTACTGGAAATCAAACTCAGTACCTTGCACTTGCCAGCCAGGCGCTGTGCCTCTGAGCTACATCCCCATTGGCCTGTTCTTACTGAGATCCTATCTCAAAATTGAAAGAAAAGCCAAGAAAGAAAAGAAAAGGAAAGAAAAAACAGAAAAGGAAAAGAGGGACCTAGGAATGTAGATACCTGATCCTTGGATTTAGTCCCCAGTACCACAACATGAATGAGTCACAAACAGGAGCTCAGCTATGCTGCTGGCTGGTAGACCACAGTGAGATGTGAATGGTATCCTCCCATCAAGACAAGATGTGAGCTCAGAACCAAAGATTCACAGTGCCACCTGTCCCTAGCATATGTGATTCTGTAGTGGATTGATAACTGGTGGTCAATTTATAACCCCCAGCTGAACTGAGTAACTGTGGTGCTGGGTGTGGGAGGCCCACCTGAGGACTGTTGCCAGCAGCGTAAGAGGCAGACCTGGGGAAGAAGAAGCAGGCTGTTGGGAGCTGAGAGAGGCTGTGGGGAGCTGGCTTTCCCGATGAACTTGGCTGTTTTCATCCTCCGAGGAGCTCGGGACCTCGCTGGCACTGAGAATGGCTTCAGTTCACTTTGGAGAGCTCTGGTCTTCGCTTTGAGCGTCGCTTCCTGGTTCGGGGGGGGGGGGGGGGATGGTGCACTGCCAGCCTCCAGGAGGGGCTTGCTGCATTGGCTTCCCCGATGGGAACTCGGCCATCCTGATTATCGGAGGAGCTCCGGACCTCACTGTTGCTGGGGATGGCTGTGGTGCCTTTTGGGGAGCTCTGGTTCTTCCGAGCATCACTTTCTGGCTCCATTGCAGATCCCTCAGCCTGCTAGCATAGGTCCTTCATCCTGCTGGCACAGACTTGTAGATTCCACCACTGACCTTTGGGCCTTCCTAGCAGATCCGTGAAACAGGTCTGCATGAGACGTTGTCATGGGCTCTGGGCCTCCAGTTGGATTCATGGGAGACATTGTTATGAGCTCTGGGTATTCAGCTCAACTCATGTAGGATATTGTTGTGGGACCCAGGCCCTCAGCTGGATTCCTTGGTCTTGATGTGTGAACAGATTTCCTGCACTCTTTTGTATACTGTTCTTTGGGTGACTATTATAAATAATTATGTGAAGTATGTGTCCTGTATTATGTTGTTCCCCTTGCAAAATAAGCCATGACTAGACAACACAGATTCTGAGAACCAGCAGGTGTAGGTGTGGCCCCTTTCATTACACCCAGTGACCCATGTGCATATTACTTGCTTTACTTTTGGGAAGCCTTGGGCTCTTTGTGGTTGTGTGTCCTAATTCTTACCAGTATGAATGTTGATGGTTCTTTCAGGGGTCACAACAAATTTCAAATTCAATAGAAGCTGTGATTGCCACCTAACTGCTTTTCACGTCAGTGGCCCAACAGGCAAATTAAAGTGTAACTGCAGTGACCGGGGCTATAACTCATGGCATCAGGATGGTGTCACTGGTCACATGGGAGTAAGGGCAAAGTGCTTGGGCATCAGGTAATTAACATTATCCACACTTTCATTTCAACATTGAGTTTCAAGGACAAATGACCATAACTCCAACTATGGGCTCATACTCCAGGCAAGAAGGTCTAGGAACTTCCCACTAAGCCAAATCCTACACTGCTCAAACACTAGTGCAGGTGAGGAGAGTCCAGCAAAGAGGACACCTTGTTGTGCAAAAGGCTTAAATCTTGAACAGACCAATTATTTGTTTATGTGTTGTGCTTTCCTGTTACTTGATTTTACTTTAAAGGCCTTCCCTGTTCTTCTTTTCCTACAATTTTAAGGTTTAATTTCATTGTGGCTTAGATTTTTTGCACTTTAACCTTCTTTGTGTAGCACTGCATTGGCTGTTGTTGGCACTGTCCTGGCTTTATAGCTCCACATACATATTTTTAATTTTTAGTTTTTCTCCGGTACCGGGAATTTTTAATTTTTAAAGTTTTAATTAGTACATGTTTACAGTACATAATGATGACATTCACTGTGGGTCATTGCTATATGCACATAACACATTTTAGTTTTTTTTCTTTTCATTCTTTTCTCAACCCCATAACTTGTGCCCCTTCCCATGTGTGAATGATCTATTTCTCCATTCCCTATTATCTGTCATTTTTTTGCTTTTAAAATTATTTTATAATTGGTTTTACCTATAAGAGAAACTATTCAATATTTAAGCTTTGTGTATATGATTTCACTTAACACTATCATCACAAGGCACAACCATTTTTACAAGTGACTCAAATTTATCCTTCTTTATGGCAGACTAGTACTCCATTGTGTATAAATACCACTTTTCTTTATCTGTTTATCTGTTGATGGATAGGCTGCTTTAAAGATTAAGCTATTATGAGTTGTGCTGATGTAAACATAGGCATGCAAGTACCACTGTAATAGGATGTCTTTAACTCTTGGGAAGGTACCTAGAATAAATGGCTGGGTTGAATTTCTAGTTTTAGTTTTTTGAGGAATGTCCATAATAATTTTCATAGGGTTCCACTAGTATACATTTCCACCAATAATGTAAAAAGGATTCTTTTCCCCCTCCCACAGTCTTACCAGATTTTGATATTTTTTTTTTTATGAAAGCCATTCTTTCTGGGGTAAAATAGAATCTCAGTTTTGTTTTAATTTGAATTTCTCTAATGGCCAGAAATGTTGAACATTTTTTTCTATTTATTGTCCATTTGTACTTCTTCTGAGGAGGGTCTATTCATTTCAGTTACCAACTTTTTGTTGGGTCTTTTATTTCGGGAGCCTGTCTTAGTTACTTTTCTCTCACTGCTGAGACAAAGTACCTTGTGCCCAAACTTAAGGAAGGAAAGGTTTATTTAGCTCACAGTTTGTGGGGCCTTCAGTCCATAATCAGCTGGCTCCAAGGCAGGATGGAGTGGCAGAGGGACAACTGTTCATAGCTGTGGAAGACAGCAAAAGCAACAAAAGTGAAAGGGAGAAGCAAGCTTCTTTCCCTCCTTTATATTGTATGCAGGTTACCTACCCAGGCAGGTGCAGCACTTTCACCCATAATCCCAGCATTGGATCATGAATCTATCACAGACTTTAGAAGCCCACCCCATGACTGGAGGACATTGAGATACATACCATAAAAGGGCCTAATTTTTTGCGTTTTTATATAATTTAGATATTTTCACAGAAGCTCTGCATGCCTCTGCATGACTTCTGTGCATTCTCACTCCCCCAGGTACAGCAGTGTCTGATGACAGCTGTAGAAGAAGCCTTAGAACTTGCCCTTGGAGGACCTGGGTGTACAGCATGTCCTGTCCAGGTGCTTTCTCTTGGGGTCTCGCCAGCAGTCTCAAGAGTGCACGTTGCTCTAGCGATGCCAGTCTGTCAAACTCAGTGCACACTGTCAGCGAGATTACCCACAGGTGCCAAGGATCAACAAACAGGCCCATATCAACTTCCGTACATGAAAGAAAACAGCTACTGGAGTAGAAGGGCAACCAACACAACTGGGAAAAATTTATCGGCCATTTCTCAGAGGACTAACATCTAGAGTATATAAAGAACTCAAAAAAATTAGACCCCCACCAAAAAAAGACCCAATCAAAAAATGGTCATCCAAAATGAATAGAGACTTCTTGGAAGTATAGATGAACAATAAATACACAAAAAAATGTTCCATATCACTGACCATTAGAAAAATGCAAATTAAAAGAATACTGAGGCCAGAGATATAACTCAACAGCTCAGTGCCTGCCTGGCAAGCGAGATCATAAGTTTGATTATCAGCACCATAGAATAAAAATAAAAATTAAAAATAAAAATAAAAATAAAAGAATACTGAGAGTCCATCTCATTCCCCCAAAAATGGCTATTGTCAAAAAATCTAACAATAAAAATTTTGGCAATGCTGCAGGAGATAAGGGACTGTTCTATATTGTTGGTGGGAATGTAAACTAGTACAACCATTATGGAAATTATTATGGAGATTCTTCTAAAAACTGAAACTAGAAATTCCATTCAACCCAACTATTCTCCTTCTAGCAATCATTATGAAAAACTTAGAGTTGTTATAGTACATGCGTACCCATGTTTATAGCAGTATGATAGATAATAGCTAAATCTTGTTAAAAATCTATATGCCCAACAACAGACTAATAGATGAAGAAAATGTGGTATTTATTCACAATGGTTTGTTACTTTGCCATAAAGAAGGATAAATTTGAAGCATTTGTAGGTAAATGGATGCACCATAATGTCAAGTGAAATAAATCAGACACATAAACTTCAATATAACATGAGATCTTTTACATGAGAAATATAAAATATAAATAAAAAGAAAAATAAAGGATAGATAAAAGGAAGAAAGATGGAAAGAGGGAAGGGAAGGCAGAGAAAATGAATTAAAAAGACAGAACATCAAAGAAAAAGATGGAAATAGAGTTTAGAACTTTTTCAAAGGGGGAGGGGATCAATAGTTGGAGGGAGCACGGATGGATGAGAAGGGGAGGGGACAAAAAAGAATTTGTACATGTACAGCTCCCCCATCATAAGTGTAATCATTATGTACTGCAAATACATACTAACTAATTAATAATCATTTGCACCCCCCGAGCTGAAAGTAAAAAGTTGGTGGCACTGTGTGTCTTCTGGTGAGGACCTCATTGATGAATAGCATCATATCGAGAGCACATGTGGAGAGACCACATGGCAAGACAGCGAGCAGAGGGATTCAGGGGCCAGGCTTCCTCTGTTGTAACACCTTGTTTTCAGGGGGAACTAAAAGGGGTCCAATATGAACTGCATTAATCCCTCCTGAGGGCTTCACTCACAGTGACCTAACCACTTTCTACGAGGCTCCAGTTCTTAAAGATTCCACTGCCTGAACATGGACAGACTGGGGGCCAAGCACATGAAGCTCTGAAGGACACACTCAAATCATGTCCAACCCACAGCACCTTGTAAGGCAATATTCATGTGTTAGGACACAGTCACATTTGGGGGTGACATTATTTTGTCTATCACTATAGGTCAAGGTCAGAGTTAGGGTGGAAGTTAATGTCTGGCTAAGGTTCAAGGGCAGGTTCAAGGCTGAGCTCAAGGTAGAGATAGATCAGGATCAGGACAGTGATCATCCTCTAGATGAGAGTCAGTATACTGGTGAGGGTCACTGTCAAGGTGAAGTTCAATTTCATGCTGAGAAGCCAAGTTCAAAGTCAAGTTCAAGGTCTTGGTGGGGTTAAGGTACTTAAGGATGAAGGCTCAGTGAAATATTCTCCCTAAGGGTCAATGTTAGGGTGAAGAAGTGGGCATGGTCAGGGTCAGTGTGGATGATCACAGGCAGAAACAGTTAGTGTCAGGATGAATGTCAGGTTCAATTTCAATGTCAGGTTGAGGTCTGCATCAATCCAAGGTCATTCCTAACGTCAGGATAAAACTGAGGTCAGAGTGAAAGTCTGTGTTAGAATCAGGGTCCAGGTAAAAGTACAGATTAGTTTCAGTGTATGTGTATAATTCAGTCAAGTTCAAGGTCAGAGTGAGGGTAGTCATTGTCAAGCTAAGGATTCAGTCTAGGATCAGAATGAGGTTGAGGGTCAAAGTCATATAAAAATGTCTGCCTCTCTCATTCTGGATCATGCTTTGAGGCTTCAGGGTCATAATCAATGTGGGAGGTGTTTTGGTGCCAGAGTCAAGGTCAGGGTGAGTGTTAGTCTGAGGATCATGTTAATGGTCAAGGTCATGATCAGTGTCATGGTGTGCATCAGTAAATATGAGTCAGTGTGAAGGTAAGGGTCAAATTCATGAACAAGGTTAAATTCCAGGTCCAGTGAGGTTATGGTCAAGGTTAGAACGATCAGAATGAGACTCAGTTTCAGGATTATGATCAAGCTCAAGTGTCCATTCATGGATGAGTGGATAAAGTGTAGTCTATATGTACAATGGAATATTATTCAAACTTTAAAAGAAGAAAATCCTGTAACATGCTACAACATGAATCAAACTTGAAGTAAAATAAGCCAGTTATGAAAGGACAATAATGCAATATTCCACTTATGTGAGGTACCTGGAGCAGTGAAATTCAAGGGCACAAAGTAGAATGCTGGTTGCTAATGGTTCTTGGAGAAGGAACTGGGGAATTATTGCTTAAGGGGTGCAGAGTTTCAGTTCTGCAAGATGATAAAGTTGTAGACACTGGTTGCATAAGAATGTAAACGTCTTGTTTTGTTTTGTTTTTGTTCTTTTGTTTTGTTTTGTTTTGAGAAAGAGTCTCATTTGTAGTTAAGGCTGATCTTGAACTCACTATTAGCCTGGGTTGGCCTCAAACTCATGGCAATCCTCCTACCTCAGCCTCTCGAGTAGTGGGGTTATAGGCATGCACCACCACATCTGTCTAAAAATGTAAATGCTCTTAGTACTACTGCATGTTATATTTAGAAATAATAAAGATGGCACACTTTCTATGTTTTTTCACCACAGTAAAAAATGAATAATCCTCCGAGGCAGGAGGATCAACCTTGGCTACATAATGAGTTCAAGACTGGCCTGTACTACATAGCAAGTCCTGTCTCAGCAAAATCTTTGTAAGATTTAAAAAATTGCTTAAGTGAACAGTCTGTGGGACTTTTAGAACAGTAACAGCTGGTCTAATACTTAAGAGAAAGAATGTAGGACTGAAAAAAATACTTGACTAAATAATGACTGAAAATTTCACAAATTGGAGGAAGACATAACCTATGATCTCAAGAACCTGAGTCCCCCAAGGAGAATAAATCCAAAGAAGTTGTGACCAAACCATAATGCTATCTACAAGAAACTCACTTCAAATATAATAAGATAGAATGAAAATAAAAGGGTTAAGAAAGATATGCTAACAGGATGAACCCAGTGCATCAAGAAATGAAAAAAAGGAAATAGTTTTTTTAGAAAAAGTGATAGAGTCATACCATAGAGATAAAAGGGCCGACTGAAAGAGCTCCTATTGTGGCTTATATCTAGATGTCCTCCCAAAGCCTGATGCACTCATAGATGGGGCTTTTGGAAAGTTGCTGAATTATAGCTATGTGATAGCTGGATTAGTCCATTCATTGGATTAGCATAGTTATGGATGATGGAATTACTGAAGAGGGAAACATACCCTGGGTGTGGGTGGCATCAACAATAGACTTGTAGCCTGAATGAAATATAAAGGGAAAGAAAGAATGTTGGCTGCTTTTTGTCTGCCCCGCCATGGACTGTTTCTCTCCAGCCATTCCCCTCTGCCACACTGCCCTGCCTTGCAGCCAGTTGACTATAAGCTACAAACTGTGAGCTAAAATAAACCTTCCTTCTTTTAGCTTATGGATATCAGGTATTTTGTCCCAGGAATGAGAAAGCAACTGAGACACCTTCCAACAACCAAAGTTGCAAAAATATACCAAGAAAATAAATAAGGTAGCATGTAATTGTTACCAAATATGATGAATTCATATCAACACAAAGATATGGTTTAATAAAATAATATATGGATAGCAGTAAGAAAAATATCTTGTGCAGGAGAATTCAAAACAGCTTTTGTGGATGTTCTGCACTCAGAAGATGAAACATAGTTTTCTATTCCTAAAATATGGCCCTAGCATAGTGTCTTAGTTACTTTTCTCTCCTTGCTGTGACAAAACACCTGACCCTCAAAATTAAGGAATGAAAGGTTTATTTAGCTCACAGTTTGTGGATGTTACAGTCTATAATCAGCTGACTCCAAGGCAGGGTGGCAGGGCACAGGGGCAACACTTCAAGGTGGCAGAAGACAGCAAAAGCAGCAAGAGCAAAAAGTGAGGGAGCAAGCCTCTTTTTCTCCCTTATATTGTAAGCAGGCTACTCCCACCCATGGGGTGGGTAGCACTCATATAATCTCCATGCCTTCCTCTTGCACAGGCTTAGGATGAATACCAAAAAACATTCTAGAGTGGTAAGGGTGTGTCCTTTTCACCCTAGGATGTAGAACTGCTGAGTCACTTAGCCAAGCATCTAGACTTCTCAAGTTGACACAATATATCAGCCATAATGCATAGTTATCTTTCTTTCAAGTGTACAGTACAGAAAGGGAGTGAAAGATCAGGTAGAGATGATAAGGTGTAGCTTGGTGTGGAGGCTTGTTGGCATGTGCAAGGCTCTGCATTTCATCCCAAGCAACATAAAGTAGGAGAGAGAGAGAGAGAGAGAGAGAGAGAGAGAGAGAGAGAGAGAGAGAGAGAAAAGAAAGAATGAATGAAAGAAAGACAGAGAAAAGGAGAAAGAAAGAAGGAAAGGGACTGCACAGTAGAGAAACCTAAAAAACAGTACCTCAGGCAGGTGGTGAGGATGAAGAGCCACAGTGAGGAGTCACTGAATGGTTTGCACTATGGATGTTTGTAGAGAAAGCACCTCTGTGGTCTTCTTTCCCACATCCTACAGTCTCCACCTAACCAGGAAAAAAAGTCAGAAAAATGAAAATTAAGGGACATTCTACAAAAGTCCTACTCAAAACTTTCAAGGTCATGAAAAACAAGGATGCTCTGAAAAACTATCACAGCCAAGAAAAGCCTGAGGAAACTTTATAAATTTCCTTATTTACCTGAGCACTAAATGAGATAGATAGACATATCCCCATCCATATCCCCAAAAGATATGGGGAGGGAGTAGAGAGGAATGGTGTTATGGTTTGCCTCATGCAGTCATGGATGCAGGCTTCTAGAGTTTATGATTGATTCATGGTCTAGTGATGGAATTATGGGTGTGAGTGCTACACTCGCCCTGGGGCGGGTAGTTTGCATACAGTATAAGGGAGGGAAAGAAGTGTGTTTGCCCCTGCTCCTCCCTTTTTGCTCTTGTTGCTTTTGCTATCTTCCACTGCCATGAACTGTTGCCCTCTGCCATGTGCCACTCTGCCTTGGAGCTAGCCAAGTATGGACTGAAACTTCCACAAACTATAAGCTAAATAAACCTTTCCTTCCTTAATTTTAGGCATCAGGTATTTTGTCTCAACAATGAGAAAAAAGTGACCAAGACAAAGGGGTTAAATGAAAAGAACTATCATGTACATGTACCAGCTTCCCATGATGAATGTACTCATTATGTACTACAAACATGTACCAGTAAGAAAAAAAGCAGAATACTACTATGAATAAAGTTAACAAATCTGAGGCACTTGTTTGATACAAATCCCTGAGCCATACACTCAGATTCTCATTCAGGCTTCCCCAGGCCCTAGCCACACACACCTCCTTGGTTGACTTTTATGCAGAGCCTGACACGCCAAATCCTGACTACAATGTCAAAGTGGTGGTCCATGACAGTTAGAATGGGAGGTCAACCTTGTCTTCACTTCCTGTTTTTCCTCAGAACCTCTTCCAGCTCCCTAACAGGTGGAGAGCCTCTGCCAGGCAGCACGGGGGGTGTCCAGAAGAAACCCAGGAAAAGGGTATGAAGGGAGGTGGTCCTGATCCTTCCCTGAGAACTGGCCTGTGCTGCACATGGGGTTCCTGGTGCCTCACAGGACAGGTCCCCTACTGCAGCCTCTACTGCAGCTGCTGCCTTCAGCCCATGGACCCAATGCTGTGTCACTCAGATGAGGGCTTCACACACACCACACAGATAGCCTCTGTGGAGAAAGTGAGAGAGAAGTATTCTTTGTAATTTTTCTATAAACAAAACACTATTCTAATAGTTAAAAAGCTCCCTGAGCTTGGTGGGCGGCTTAATGGTAGTGGATGTGTTTAGCATTTGGGAGGCCCTAGGTTTGATTCTTAGTGCCAAAAACAAACCAATTAATTAACGTAAAATTTCTTTTAATAAAGCATCTGCTATTAAAATATTAATCAAAAGAACTCTGGACTAACTATATTAACATCAGACAAAATAGACTTCAGAGCAAAAGACAGGCTAGGGATGTGGCTCAACGGCAGAATGCTTGCCAAGCATGGGCAGAGTGCTTACATGCATTCTCACATGCAACCAACCACAGATTTCAGACATACAGAAAAAGTTGCGTCTGTACTGAACATGCATGCTTTTCCGTCTTGTCTTTACTCCCTAAAAAATACAGTGTAATAACTTATTCATATAGCATGTATACTGGATTTGGTGTTATAAGTAATCTAGTGATGATTTCTACTATTTGGGAGGATATGCATGGACTGTGTGCATATCAGACATCATTTTCTGTAAGAAACTCGAATGTCTGAAAAGTTTGGTGTCCTCGGTGGTCTAGGAGCCAATCCTTGTGGGTAACAAGAAGGAGCAGTAT
This sequence comes from Chinchilla lanigera, assembly GCF_000276665.1. Lineage (NCBI taxonomy): Eukaryota > Metazoa > Chordata > Mammalia > Rodentia > Chinchillidae > Chinchilla > Chinchilla lanigera. The sequence goes on along the minus strand of NW_004955515.1, from coordinate 2,745,974 downwards.
GGCAGAAGATGGTCACCACTATAGATGATGGTTAATCTTTCTGCTTTCCCCTCCACAGCTACTTATCTCCCCAAATTCAATATTAAAACCGAGGCAGAGGGTTTCCCATTGTTCTGAGAACTCATCAAGGAATAAATCAATAAACCTCCACTGGAGTCCTTGATGTGCTATGCTCTGGGGACCGGGCCATGGACCAGGTCTCCAACTTTAGGGAGCTTTCTCTAAGTCTCTAAGCAAATACCCTGGCACTTTACTAAGTAAGCTTTCACTGAATCAAGCTGGGCCAGCTGGGACTGCTTTTGTCACTACAGATTGTCTGCTGGTAGGGTAGAGAAGTTCCAGTGTAGGCTGAAGATTTGTTAGAATTTGGGCATGCTTTAATCTTAGCTTGGAAAGACCAATATTTTTTCACCAGGTAAACACCAACCAAAATCTGAACTTGTAGAAAGCCCGTTTCAAGGAAGCAACAGAGAACATGAGGACATAGCTCTGTGGTAGAGCTCTGGCCTAATATGTGTGAGGCCTTGGGTTAGAGCCCAGGTATGAGGGGGAGAGAAAGTGAGGGAGGGAAGGAAAGCAGGAAGATCTAATGCATTTTGGTTCTTGAAATGGGCGTTCACTCTTAATCAACCTTGCTATCACAGTAGAGATTCTCAGAATGACTAAGCATGCAGAGACATCCAGGCAACCACTGCCCTACCTCCCTAGCAGGGATCTCTCTAGTTCCTTCTGGCCCATCCTCCCCATTCCTGTTACCTTTATCACATCTGATCTGACTGTGCCACTTCTTTGCTGAGATCTTCATATGGCTCCACATTAATCAAAAGGATCAAATTTCTCAGCAAAAGTCTAAGAATCCTTTATTGCCATTTTAACAAGTCACCACAAATTCAGTGGCTTAAAATGGCACAATGTACTAGCTTTCAGTTCCAAGAGTCAGAAGTCCAAATCAGGTCTTACCAACTAAAGTTAAGGTAGCAGCAGGGGTGTGCTCCTTCTGGAAACTAGGGGAGGATCTGCTCCTTGCTCTTACCAGCTTCTAAAGGCATGTTGTATTCTTTGTTTTTCTTTTCTTATTTTCTTTTTGCTATCAGAATCAAACTCAGGCCCTCAAGCTTGCCAGGCAGGCACTGCACTGCTGAGCTACATCTTCGGCCCGATGCCCTGTGTTCTCCTTTTTTTTTCTTCAGTCAGATTTTATTACTACATTTTAGATACACAATGATCACGTTCACCACAAGGAATTTGTACCTGTACATGATATAACTTGACTTTTTATTTTTCGCATCCCTCTAACCTCCCTTCAACCCCTCCTTCCCGCTCCACTTACAAAAGTGTTGTTTCCATTTTCTCCTTCCTTTTTCACTTGGTTTTACTTTTTCCTTCTTTCCTTCCCCCCTCTTATTCCCCTCCTCATTTGAACATTTTCATCCTATTTCACAATACGTAATATACATTTTAAACCTTATTTACACTTTCTGTATCTCACACCAGAAAAATAATGAGATATTTACACGTGTGTCCAATTTATTTCATTTAACAGTCTGGTCTCAAAGTGCATCCATTTACCTAGGAATGTCTCAAGCTTATCCTTTACTACAGATAGTATTCCATTGTATAAAAAGAACCCCACATCTTCTTTATCCATCCTCAGTTGATGGGCATTTGGGCTGTTTCCAATATTTGGTTATTACAAACTGTGTCGCTATAAACATGATAGTGCATATATCACTGTGATATGCTGCTTTTAGTTCTTTTGGAAAGATACCCAAAAGGGAATAGCTAGGTGAAATGGGACCTGTAATCCTAGTTTTCAGAGGAATCTCCACACTGATTTCCACAGTGGTTGAACCAGTCTACACTCCCACCAGCAGTGGAGAAGAGTTACTTTTTCCCCACAGTCCCTCCAACATTTGTTATTGGTTAATTTCTTGATAATAGCCATTCTTTCCAGGGTGAGAATGGATCTCAGTGTTTAAATTTGCAACTTTGGAATGACCAGTGATGTTGAACATCTTTTCATGTATTTATTTGCTGTTTGCACTTCTTCATCTGAGAGGTATCTGTTTATCTCAGATGCCCATTTTTTGACTGGGTCTTTAAATAACAGAGGTTTGATTTTGGGGAGTTCTTCACATGTTCTCGATAGTGATCCTTTGAGGAACAGCTGGCAAACATTTTTTCCCACACTGTGGGTTGTCTCTTCACTCTGTTGGTGGTTTCTCTCTTGCTGTGCGAAAGGTTTTTAATAAGATGTTATCTCAGTTGTTGATTCTTTATGGTAGTTCCTGTGCAATTAGGGTTTTATTCATAAAGTCTTTGCCTACACCAATGTCTTCAAGAATTCAACCTAGTCTATCTTCCAGCATATTTAGTGTTTCTGTTTTAATATTTACATCTTTGATCCGTTTTGACTTTAGTTTAGTGTATGGTGAAAGATATGGGTCCAATTTTAATCTTTAGCATGTGCAAAGCCAGTTTTTCCAGCATCATCTAGTAAAGAGGCTATCTTTCTTCCAGTGAATGTGTTTAGCACTTTTGTCAAAGATAAGGTGACTGAGTATGTCTGGAGAAGTTTCTGCATCTTCTAATCTGTTCCACTGATGTTTGGGACTTTTTTTTTATTTTTTTTTTGCCAGTACCATGCTGTTTTTATCACAGTAGCTTTGTAGTATAATTTCAAATCAGGGATGGTGATTCCCCCTGCCTTGCCTCTGTTGCCCAGAATTGCTTTGCTATTCTAGGTATCTTCTGGTTCCAAATGAATTTTAGGAATGTTTTCTGTAATTCTGTGAGATATGCTGTTAGAATTTTCATTGGAATTGCATTAAATCTGTATAACAATTTTGGAAGTATGGTCTTTTTCACTATATTGATTCTTCCTATCCATGAGCAAGGGATATCTTTCCATTTTCTGATATCCTCAATCTCCTTTTCCAGAGTGCTGCCATTTTCAATGTCTTTTATATCCTCAATCTACTTTTTCAGAGTTCTGTAGTTTTCAGTGTCTTTTATTTTCCTTGTTAGATTGATTTCTAGGTATTTCATTGTTTTTGGATGCTATTGAAAGGTACTGCTTCTGTAGTTTCTCTCTCAGTGAGTTTGTTATTCACATAAAGGAAGGCTATTGATTTGGGGGAGTGGTTCCAGGAATTGAACTCAGGACCTCAAGTTTGCCATACAGGAGCTTGGCCACTGAGCTATATCCCTGGCCCAGCTATTGATTTCTGAGTGTTGACTTTGTATCCAGCTACACAACTGAAAATAGTTATTAAATCTAGAAGTCTTTTGGTAGAGTTTTTGGGGTCTTCTATGTAGAATATCATGTTATCTGCAAATAGTGATAATCTAACTTCTTCTTTCCTATCCTTATTCCTTTTATTTCTTTCTCTTGTCTACTTGCTCTGGCTAAAGTTTCCAGAGCCATATTGAATAGGAGTGGTGACACTGGACATCCTTGTCTTGTCCTGATTTTAGCGTGAAATTTTTCAGTTGTTGTCTGTTTAGTATGATGTTGGCTGTTGGTTTGTCACAAGTGGCTTTTATCAGATGGAGATAAAGGCAATCTATTTCAATTTTCTGTAAGGTTTTCATCATGAATGGATGCTGGACTCTGCCAGCTTTTTCTGCATCTATTGAGATGATCATGTGGTTTTTGTCTTTGGCTCTATTAATATGTTGTATTACATTTATTGATCTACATATGTTCAATGATCCCTGCATCCCTGGGGTGAATCCAATTTGCTGACCCCTTGTATTCTTGCTGTGTTGTCACCTGCCTTTTGCTTGAATCACAGCACCTCCTTGGACCTTCCAGACTTCCTCCCATAAATACCTTTGGGATCACACTGACTTGCCCTAATAATCCAGGATAAATTTCCCATCTCAAAATCCTTAATCACACCTGGAAACTGGGATTACTAGATGCAGTTGGGCATGGTGCTGCATGCCTGTAATCTCAGAACTTGGGAGGCTGAGGCAGGAGGATTGCTGTGAGTTTGAGGCCAGCCTGGACTACATAGTGAGTTCAAAGCCAGCCTGAACTACATAGTGAGACCTTGCATCAAAAAACCTAAAAAAAACAAGAAAGAAAGAAGGAAAAAAGAGAAATAAGTACAAGTCTGTTCACTATGCCATAGGGTTTATTACTGCATGAATAAAGACCTGGTGGCTGAGCGCCACGATAAATTTCTAAATTCAAGGTGTAGAATATCTTTACATCTACCAGGGCATATTTTTTTTTTATTTTATGCCATACTTGGAAGATTTACCTTGTGTATACTGCCAAAATTTTCAACAACCATGAAATGATGCAAGTTGTTCATAAATTGCCATATATTTGGGTAGTGTATAAATTGCTTGACAGTTCAAAACAAAGCTTTCATAAAATGAGCGAATAGTAGGCAAATTGTCAGATTTTTTTTTCTCTTGGTGTGTCTTTTTATCATCAACACAGCAAATTTTGCTGTTTTGTTTTTGTTTTTGTTTTTGTTTTGGTACCAGGAATGGAACTCAGGACCTTGCACTTGCCAGGCAGGCGCTTATGCCACTGAGCTATATTCCCAGCCCAAAACAGCAAATTTTGAAGGAAACCAAATGTCTCGTGTCATTAGTGTTTTAAAAATCTCATCACCACATCTGTCACTTCTCCATAAATCCTTTAATTCTGATGATTAGAATGATAAAGTCCTTCTATGAAGGCTTTTAGTTCAGATAGTGAGGTATCATGATAAAGGTTTTTTTGAGTATTACTACTGATGCATATAGAATGTTCTTGTATTTAATTATTAGTGTATTTCAAAACATCCTGTAGGGGCTGGGGATTTAGCTCAGCGGCAAAAGCACCTGCCTGGCAAGAGCAAGGTCGTGAGTTCGGTTCCCGGTACCGGAGAAAACCACCCCCCCTAAAAAAAAAAAAAATCCTGTAGCATACCATCCACTACAAACAATTTCCAACATTTAATCACAGTATTGGCATTCTGTCCAATAGGTTTCACCCTTAGCAAGAACCTAATAATATTTTCCCCCTAGTTCTAACATTGGATCTTTCAGGCATACATGAACATTTTGTAATCAAATATTAATTTACATTACTGTTTTCTTCCACATCTGAATTAAGATCTTCACTCTGTACTTCTCTATCATATCTTGCTAACTTGTTTGGCTCACATGATCCAAGTCATCAACGGGTAACCCAGTCACTTGATGACTCACTTTCAACCTCCTCCCGAAGTTGTAAAGCAGGTTTTCATGGGATATCGTACTGAATTGAGCTAATTCTACCCAAAAAAGTCAAAAGAAAACATTTAATAAAAAAAATTATAAATACACAAAAAGATGGTGCAGAATGTAGGTAAAACCCATTTACAATCTGACACACATGTATAAACTTTGCCGTTCCTCATACCAAGTGAGTGTACACGAGGATTTCTTCATGTACCCCCCAGCAGGATGAAAGGCCTTCTTAGTCACCCTCTGCTTTGCTTCCCACATTATTCTCATTGATAGAATTCTGTGTGCTCCCTGCCCACCATTTATCACACTTTGTAACTGCATGTTTGTTTGGGCACTGTTTGCCCTGGTCTGCATTGTAATACTGAAGGCATCAGTGTAGCAGGTGCTCTGTTTTAGTCACCACACCATGCCTAGCAGATAGCAAGATTGCACATGAACACTTACTAATTTGAAAGAAATGTTAGGTAATATTTGCCTGAATAGGCGTAATAATGTACCATGATAGTGAAATGCAAATAAACTATTAAGGCGGTTAGCTAGATACTTTACTTTCTCGTGGAAGCTGGGAAAAAAACAGCTTCCTAGGAGAGACATCATTTTGAAAGAAATACACTGTGGAAATTTCCAAATATAAGATGGTATAATAATCCTTGTACCAGTGACAGCTTTAGCAATTAACATTTTGCCAATCATGTTTCTTCTATTTGCTTCCTTCTTTTTCTAGAGGACCTTAGGTATGTTGTTTCACTTTTTAATACTTTTGGGTGCACCTCCACTTATAATGTATATCTCGAGAAAAAGTTTATATTTAACCAGCAAGCAGAGCAGTGTGACTCCAAAGTTAGGCTGTCTCCATTTCTCTCCCCAGTGCTGTGCATAGTAGGCTAAGACTCTGTCACAGCCCTATATCCCAGCCCATCCTTAGGCCTCTTACATGCTACTCCATATTGCCTCTTAGAATTCCGAAGAGAAAAGCAGGAGAGGAAGGGCCTTTCCGGCAGAGTGACTGACATTTGTGAAGGCATGGAAAAAAAGAATTTGGCTTTGAATGTAGCGATGATGAAGAGGAAAGTAGTGGGAACTGAATCTGAGAGGATAGGCATTGTTCTCTCTGGTGGGTCTGGGTCTGGGGGTCCTCAGACTCACCCTAGCCAGACTTTTAAGAGGAAGAGGAGTCAGGATAGAAGACCAGTGCAAAGCAAAAGTAATTTTATTGTAGATATTTTAAGAGAAGGTGGTAAAAATCACTCCAGAGGAGTGGTGGGGCCCAAAGCTGGGACTCCTCTGAATCTGGGGCTGTGGTCTTGTTTTATGGGGTAGGGACCCCATATCTACCCCTCTGAGGGTCACTACTTCATTAGCTATTAGACTTACACTAGAGGGCTGGGTTTGGTGAGTTCTTAGGGGCACTTGGATAGGCATAGTGCTTATGCTTGCTGCACTGCAAGTTCACAATGGAGAAATGTATAGTACAATCTTTGGATTTCAGAAAGGCATAACATTGGCCTCTTATATGGAGAAGAAAAAATGATGGTAAGATAATGAAGCTGGGTGTTGTGCACGCCTGTAATCCCAGTACTCAGAAGGCTGAGGCAGGAGGATCCTGGGAGTTCAAGGTCAGCCTGTGCTACACAGTGAGTTCAAGGCTAGGCTGAACTACATAGCAAGACTGTCTCAAAACAAACAAACAAACAAACAAATCTTTACTGATAGTGAATCCTCAACACAAAGAAGCCAGAAGTGGTCACATTTTACAACAAAACAAAAGATGTAATAGATATTGTTGAGAAGTTATATAGTGTCTTTTTTGTTTTTTTTTTTTTTTTTTTTTGGTACCAGGAATGGAACTCAGGACCTAGTGCCCGTCAGGCAGGCGCTTGTGCCACTGAGCTATGTCTGGCCCTTTGCTGAAAAGTTATATAGCAACTATGATGCTACTTGAAACACAGTGTTAGCAAATGGTTGTGTTTTACTCAATCCTAAGTATATCACGCATAAATGGTTTCTTAGTTTATAAAGAAAATAAGAACAAAATATCACAGAGAAATTTTCCTAGAGGATTGAGACTGGAATTGATAAATGATCAATTACAACAGAGGAAGAATACTGTGTATCTGGCCAAAGAACTCTGCAAAGGAATTCTAGAGCAGAGTGGTGAACAAACAAGTGAAACATCACAAGAACTTCCTAAGAAAACAGGAAGACCAGCTAAATGTCAGGTATTAAAAGGGAAAAACTGTACAAGGAAAAATTGTTCTTTTTAAAAATCTTTGTTCTCCTCTTTGAAGTTGCCTAGCTCTGTAACTGTTTCATGGCTCTGTAATTGTTTTCTTGACCCCTGTAACCACGAGAGCATAACCGATCATACAGGGTGCCTAACTGTAACTTATGATGATTAACCTAGCCCTGTAACCAATAATCTCACCCTGCTAGCTAATCAGAGGAGCTGCCAGGCTGTCCTGTCCCACCTTTGTAACTTAAGCCTCATATAACAATGCTGGCTCACAAACACTCAGCCTCCTGCTTTTGTTGGAAGTGATTCCAGCCAAGACCACAGGTGTAAAATAAAGTTGTTCACTGCCTCCTGACTGCCTCGGATGTCCTTCTTTTTCTGGACTCAGTTTTGCCCCAACAGTATGTCCTACCAAAGAAGACAAAACACACACACACATGTACTATCAGTGTAAGTGATTCTTGTGTATGGAACATGTTCTCATGTGAGAACTGCTTTAGGTGTGATAATTGAAGTAAAATTATTTTTGATAGAATTTTGTTAGTATTCTCATTGTAATTCACATAGGAATTCATTTGTTATTTTTTAAATTTTTTTTTTCATTTAAAGTTACAGCTTTCTTTTTTTTGTCTTTTTGAGATAGTTTCACTATGCAGTTCAACCTGGCCTTGAACTTACTTTGTAGCTCAGGCTGGCTTCAAACTCCAAGCAATCATCCTGCCTCAGCCTCTCAACTGCTGAGAATGCAGGCGTGCGTCACCACACCAAGCTATTTTTTTGATTTAGTAATCAAACAACTGATGTTGAAAATGTGGATGTTGGCCAGGTGTGGTGGCACAAGCCAGCAATCCCATCACTCAGGAGGCTGAGGCAGGAGGATCAATTCCAGTTCAAGGTCAGCCTGAACTGCAAAGCCAAACCCTGTCAGAAAACAAACAAAAATGTTGATTTTTATTTTAAACACTATGTATTTGATATTTCATTTTGATATCTCATGTTCCTGCTAAGTGCACACTGTGTAATAGGAAACTTCTGACAAAAGTGGAACACAAGAGAGGTGACAAGTATGGCCTGCCAAACAGGAAAGGAAAACTAAGCACAGGGTGCTGTCAGTGTAAGCAAGACTTGTGTGGAACATGCTGTTCTCCTATGTGTGAAGGCTGCCTTTGGTGTGATAATTAAAGCAAAGATTATTTCTGTGGTAGAGTTTTTTTAGGTTGTCTTTTTGAGACAAGATTTGTATTCTGGTTGGCCTTGAACTCACTGTGTAGCTAGGCTGGCCTGGAACTCACTGCCATCCTCCTGTCTCAGACTCCCCAGTGCGCCACTATGCCGGATTTGTTTGTATTCTCCTTGTAGTGCACACAGAAATTTCTGCTGTTAATTTTTTAGAACTCATAAACAGGTAAACAGTTTATGTTGAAAATGTGTATTCTCAACGCTCACTACATATTAAAAATTAACATTTTATTTTATTGATATTTTATTTTCCTATTCAGTACACCTTGTTTAATGTAAAACTCGAATTACAAGGAATAACTCATCAGTAGAAATAGTGCTTATAAAATAAACGTGGGCGTTGAATCTCTCATAAAGTGCCCTCTTAAACTCGCAGGGAGCTCTTTAGTTAATCCCACTTGCCGCCTGTAGCCTTTATGCAGGGCCGACCTGGCGCTCCTCCAGGCAGAAGACCTCGCGCGTTTCCACGCCGACACAGCCGGCTCAGCACCCTTCCTCCGCGGACTGGGGAGCTCGGCTAAGAGTAGATAAGGACACCAGGAAAGGTGAGCGGAGCCCGCGTGCACACCCCCACACCTGCCACCTTGCACAGTAAACTAAACGCTCCGAACAACAGTCACACCAGAGGCAAGTCGGAGCCACGGCCGAAACGCTTCCGGTGCCACCAAACCTCGCGATACTTCAGACACACTCAAGCCCAACGGCTTCGCCACCCTGGAACTTTCTAAACCCCTGCGCACGCGCCCGTGACCCTTAACGTCCCAGTTCCGCCCTTCTCTAGCCACGCCCCTGCCCATCAGGTCACCTTCTGCCTCCACACTATACTAAATCTTTACTTCTTCCCTCAGGCAACTTCGCAACAGGCCGCTGATTGGCTGGCCGGGAAGCAAACGCCGCGTACGGGAGGCGACAATAGGCTGGTTTCTGGCCCGGCCCCCTTGTGGCTGGCGCACAAGGCGATTGGTCTACGCTGGCGTCCAATCGCGGGCGGGCTGTCGGATTCAAATCTAGAGCGTTGGGCCTGCGGTCGTTGGTCTCAGTCTAGTCGTTGCCTTGGCCTGACGAAGGTGTGTGTCTTACTGAGCTGCGTCGCTTTCGCTTCGTTTTCCGCACCATTGCGCACCGGCAGAATGGCCCACAAGCAGATTTACTACTCGGACAAGTATTTCGATGAGCACTACGAGTACCGGTGAGCAACCTTGGCGGCCGGCCCGGCCTCCTGGGTCGCGGTCCCTAGGAACGGGAGGCCGAGGGCCCGGGCCCGGCCCCGGGCGGCCGCCCACCTGGGGCTCGGAAGGCGCCTTTGTCCGCCCACGCAGGGGCAGGGGCCGGGCGGTGGGACTGCGTGGGACCTTGTCGCTGCGTGCGGATCCCAGTCCCCGAGCGGGACCGGAGCCGGTTCCGCCGCGCACTTCCCCCAGCGCTGGGTCGGGGTCGGGCCAGTGTAGCCAGGGAACACACTTCCCCTCTTGCTGCTTTTGGGGTCGGTGGGGACCCCGAGAGGAGAGCTCGAGGGGCTCCGCGCGAGTTCACTGGGTGTGAGACCGAGCGGGCTGCCCTCCGCTGTCACGGCGCGTGGGGGAAAGGCTTCGTTTCCACACCGCGCTGCAGACCCTGGGCGCCTCCCCCCGGGATACAGCACTGTTTTTTGACCTTGAGCAATGTTCGGCTTCGGTGTGCTGGAGGGGGCACTAGAAAGTAGTGGCTTATCAATAAAAGTAGCAAACTAGATCGAGGGAGGTTGAACGGCTCCAGTTGGCCAGCCTTACTGTATCCAGACTTGCGAGGGCCGAGCTCTCCAGAAGGACTGGATCATAACTAGAGCATTGCATAATGGGGAACGACCAAGATGTAGTTAGGGTGGTGAAGCCTACGCTTTCCCTGGCCAAATATGCTTGTTTTCACCTGCTGCTTTTTGAAGGTTAGATTTCCAAGAATGCTGTTTGTGGGGAAAAGGACAGGAGAGGGGTTCCCCACCCCATTATCATGGAAATCTACATGCAAAGGAAACAGTTACTCCGGGTTGTTTTACAAGTGAATAATACCTGGCACTGTTTTTTTATTCCTATCTAGGAAAAAAATCGCTTAAGTTTTTCTCTGGCTATAAATTTTAAATAGGTTATGTAGTGCAGTAACTACAAACTACACAATTCCAACAGGGCAATATATTGACATAATGTTCAATTGTGAGATGTTAAGAGCCTCATTTGGGGGGGGTCGTCCAGTAATAGAAGGTAAACGCAGTACCCCTTGAAATAGTGTTGCCACGCGAACGGTGAAATCCTTTCCCCTCCCCGTACTGGGATCGATGCTGGGGCTTTACACTGAGCTACATCCTAAATTTTTTTTTTTGAGTGAAGGACTTAGTAAATCACTAAATTGCAAGGCTGGTCCCAAACTTGTGACCCTTCTGATTCAGCCATTCAGAGTGCTGTGATCAGCCACCACACCTGGCCAGAATAAATTTCAGATTGGTATTTTTTGTCAGTGAGCAATAACCTATACCTTTGTATTTGCAAACTTAATTTTCTGTCTTTTCTCCTGTGGGTGGGCTGTTCTCTAAAAGGGCCAGTCTTTTCTCCCCTGTATTGTAGGGTTTATGCAGTAAAATACAAGGAGACAGCACTCAGGAGGCTGAGGCAGGAGGATCACCAAGAACTGGGCTACATAGTGCATTCAAGGCCAGCTTTTACTGGACATTGAGACCATCTCTCAAAGTATAATCCCTGTGTGAGCTTCATAGTACTTAAATTTTTTTTCTGTTACAATCAAACCTTGATCATCAAGCCCAGAGCCTGTTCATGGGGAGTATTGAGGTGGTAACGTTGATACATTTATGTACACACAGTTCTTCAAAGCAAATGTACAAAAGATTACATTTCTCTGAGACTAATCAATGTAGATGGTAAAAAAATAACAAATTTTTTTTCTTAAATGTAGAGGCTCAAGAGTTAAATGTTACCCAGCATTTGAAGAATGGAGTGAGTGGTAATCAAGTGTGGCATATGCCTATAATCTTAGCACTCTGAGAGACTGAGGCAAGAGGATCTCAAGTTTGAGCCCAACTTGGGTGACTGTTTCAGAGTAAAAGATAAGCAGTTGGGGATGTGGCTCAGGGCTCCTTGGGTTCACTCCTCAATAACCCCCACCCCCACCCCTGCCACCCCCAGTGAGGTAACTAGTATGTATAAAGAATCTCCATGTAATTTATGGGAATTGGTACAAATTCTATGGAGTATGTGTCAGAAAGCGACCAAACTGCACTTCTCATCTACCATTTGGCCAATTTGCTGGTAAGATCCTATAATGATCAAAAAATTAATTGGTGCTAATAGCTGGCTCTGCAAAAACTAGTACGGTTTGTGAAAATGGTAAAAGTGGGGCATTCATAAATTTTTTTATGGTAATAGGGAGTAAGAGTGCAATTTTATTTTTCAGAATGTCACAGTGCTACAGTTGTACATAATCACCATGAGTTGACCTTGATTACTTTATATGTGCTTATGTTGAAAAAACATTTGGATATGGCAGCAACTTACTGGAAAATTGAAGATAAACATGAAGTTGCAAAAACATTTGCAATTGGTATTTTTTCTTTTAAATTTTGAAGTATAAAAACTTGAGTATACAAGAACTTGTACCTACTATAGATATAGTGATAAGTAAAAGAAACAAGTTATCTGTATCTGAAATTACATACTATATTGTTTTCCTTATGAAAAGTCCACTAGTCTGAGGCTAGCATAAGGAGGACTCTACAGTTAGGGATCAGGTTCCTTACCTCTTATGGCTTTGCAATCCATCCTCCATATGCAGTTGGTTCTGTGGTCTTAGACTGCTGTTGTAACTTCCTGATCAAATCAATCTGCATCCAACAGGAAGAAGAAAAAAAGTTTGCCCGTTCTTTTTTCCTTTGAGGAGTTTTTCATCACTTGTAATACTATTTATATCCTGTGGTCAGGATTTGGTTACATGAACAAAGCTAACCAGAGGATAGACTTGGGATGTGTGTCGGCTGGCTGGGCTTGGTGGCGCATGCCTGTAATCCCAGCACTCAGGGAGGCTGAGGCAGGAGGATCATTGTGAGTTCAAGACCAGTCTGAACTGCATAAGGAGACCCTGTCTCAAAAAGACAAAAAAAAACCCCAAAAAACAAAACAAAAAAAAGACTTGGGATGTGTGACCATGTACCCAATTGAGATTTTGGTGTTCTATTTTTGGAGATTTACAAGCAAGGTTCTTTTTTAGGAAAAAAAAACAACCTGTAGAGATGCCTACTGCTTTTAGACAGCATATTCTGGATTCCTGAATTTGAGTATAGGCTCTCAAAAACCAGATAAAAGTAGTGGAGAATGCTGAAGATTGGCACCAATTGTATTATAATATAGAATTGCTTTAAAGAACTTTGTTTTGGCGCCTGCCTGGCAAGCGCAAGGTCGTGAGTTCGGTTCCCGGTACCGGAGGGGAAAAAAAAAAAAAAAGAACTTTGTTTTGGTGACAAAAGCTTCAAAGTTTTAGTATGTGTATGAAACGATCATAAGGAAACACATGAAGCACTAATACCTGTCTGTACCTTTCCACAGGCATGTCATGTTGCCCAGGGAACTCTCCAAACAAGTACCCAAAACTCATCTGATGTCTGAAGAGGAATGGAGACGACTTGGTGTCCAACAGAGTCTAGGCTGGGTTCATTACATGATTCATGAGCCAGGTACATTTTGTTGTAAAGTGTTAGCTGAACTAAAATGGTAATTGTGTCAAGTATTTTAGTAACCTGTGCATTGAATGATATCTCCAAGAAATTTGGGGTTTTTTTTAACGACTGATTCCTCAGCTCCCTGGAGTGTTGCTATTTTAAATAAAATGCCACAGGGATGAATATAATATATGCTACCCACAAGAATAACAAGTCAAGAAATAGTTACTCTTCTATATTATAAAATTTGTCATTGTTAATAGTATCTGAAAAGTATACCTAGAATTTCATTGTCCCTTCTCTTAAAACTGAGTACTTCCAGACAATTTAAATGTCTTTAAGTTCTGCTACAGAAATCGATGCAATTAAGTGATTTTCCTTTAGCCCCCAGAGGTTCATCTACCTCATTAAGGTTAAATGAGATAGTGTGTGGATTCAGCTGTGCTATGCAGGTTAGGCATATTTGAGTGTCATGTGCTACCATGTTATTAACCAAAAGCTTTTTGCATTAAATAGTAAACTAATTTTTTTGACTTTTTTTTTTTGGAGACAGGGTCTCACTAGGCAGTTCAGGCTCGCCTTGAGCTCACAATAATCCTCCTGCCTCAGCCTCCTGAGTGCAGGGATTACAGGCGTGTGCCATTACACCTGGCTAAATAGTAAGATAATGTGAAGCTTTGTGGGGTCGAATTCTATTTTTGTACTATTGGTAAATTTAACTTAACAGAATTTATTATGCTTTGAAGGGCTGGGGATATAGCTCAGTGGCACAAGTGCAAGATCCTGAATACCCGTACCAAATACATATATATATAGTGGTTTGAACAAAATCTAAAACTACATAATGTAGAATTAAAGCTATCTTTATACTCCTATTGAATAAAAACACCTTAAAAACTAAAATAATAGGAATCTTTTGTCAGATCATTTTCTGTTTAACATGCCTTTGAAGCAAAATTCACTTGAAACCAGCTAAGAGTTGATTCGTTTTATTCTGGTTGACTTGAATTATATACATTTTCTTTTCCACAGAACCGCATATTCTTCTCTTTAGACGACCTCTTCCAAAAGAGCAACAGAAATGAAGTATATCTGGGATCAACAGTTAAATCTTTTTCAAATTTAATGTATATGTGTATATAAGGTAGTATTCAGTGAATACTTGAAAAATGTACAAATCATTCATCCAAACCTGTGCATGAGCTGTATTCTTCACAGCAACAGAGCTCAGTTAAATGCAACTACAAGTAGGTTATTGTAAGGTGTTTAAGACATTTCTTCTAGACAGTTTTTCTCTTAATATAAGTGCCTGTTTGATGTTACCTGTTACTTTTGTTAAATAAAGTTTGTATGTTGCATTTATCCCTGTTTGAAGTTATTGAGGTATGTTTTCCCAGTTGACTTGTGACTAATTCAGATTGGTTTTGATTTTATAATTTTAGTTTGAGGAAATAAACCTGAAAGAGATGTTAAGGAAATATAAAATAGCATGATATGATGGGAAACAAGAAGCTGAGAGCCCAGGGATATGTCAAAACTAGAGCCAAAGCAGATTTTGTAGCTATCATTAGTCCAATATCTAGACAAATGTTTAGGATCGCCCAAGTGAACAGGAAAGCCCAACTTAATACTCTGTGTTGTCTCCACTTAATCTAAAAACTCACTGTCATCCACTTAACCCTGTTTATCTTTTTCTCCATTTGCCAAGTAAAGATAATGCTTCCTATTAAAAGCATCAGATATTTTAAGGTTCAGAAGCATTATAAAATACCTTCATGCCGCAGTGCAGTTTTTATGTGTTTTGATTGCTTTCTTAATTGCTAAGGAAATATTTTAGAGTTAAATGCAAATATCTTAGATTTATTGCTAGGCTAGAGAGACATTTTAAATGAGTAGCCAGTAAACACAAGACCCTATTGTAAAAGGCACCTTTGTACTTTGAGCACAATAAATATTACCTGAAAAAGGAGGGTGACAGCACCCTTCAACCTCCAACACAGACGCACCTGTGGGATCTACTTGAACAAGAACTGAAGCTACCTGTGCTTTTTGCTTTACCAGGTGTACAAGTCTATGCAAGTGGCAGAAAATCAATCAGTTTGTCTCACCTTAACACTGATTCATCAGGTGGCCTACGTTGCTTACAGGCTTTTTGATCCACCTGTCCCTTTTCCCATGCCTGTCTTTTGAAATCCATCCTGCAGGCTTTCCTTTAGACTTCTGTCCTTGAAACATCTCTTTAATTTCTCAATACTGGTACCCTTCTGCCTTTGTGTAGTGCTGTTGCAGAATATAGCCCAAAGATGGGAAGAAATGGCACTGAGGAGGTTTAAACGGAGGCAGTTAACTACACTGGGGGGCTTCTGACTAGGATTTCTCCAAGAGTCAGCCCAGCCCCGTAGAGTTTTGGGACTTTTAAAGGAAAATGAGCAGAGAAGTACAGAGGCAAATTTGGTGCATATGGGGAGAGGGTTGGGACTGTTGAAGTTTATCTCAGTTACATTACAGGGCCATTAGTTAACAGGCATGAGTTACACAAAGGAAGTGTCCCATTGTATTTGAAGTTACATTGCAAGGTCATCAGTTACAAAGGCAGCCATGGGGTTTTCATAAAGGAAGAAGTGTTCTGTTATCTAGCCTGCTGGACATGTCTGTTTGGTCTTGGCAGGCATCCTGGGCAGGCTTTTCCTTAAAATTTTAATTTTCCCCTTCAGTGCTATTTATTTCCCGCCTGCAAGAATACTTTTCCATCTCACCTTTCCTCAGCACATTGTGTGTTCAGCATTCGTTGAAACAAATTTTGGAATTCCTTTGTGTGGTTAATTCCAAACCAGTGGAAGTTTCAGGAAGCATGAGATGCCAATAAATAAGCTTGTATGCTTCCAGGTCTGTAGGATTCTTACAGGGTGTGCAACTGTCCCCTTAAGTCACCAACAACTTTGAGGGAATGTTAGGGAAATGTAGGAAGGCAGGGAGAGTGCTTGTAGGAGACCCCACCGAAGAAACCATCCTGCATTCCTAAGTCAGATCCGTGAGGCCCAGGGTGCGTGAGAAGCCTTAGCTTCACTCGAGGTTTTTAAGTCCCTGCCGTCCTGACTGGAATCACTTCGACTAACCCAGTGTGCCCTAGATCACAAGTCGGGTTCCTTCACCTCTCTTGGGGACCGCCCAATCCAGCCGCACCTCCGAGCACGTTTGGCTCGCGCAGGCCTACATCCGTCATACTTTGCGGCCGGAAAAGAAGCGAGACGGTCGCGGGTTGATGACGTATCCCTGGCGCCCGCCCCAAAGGCGGAAACGCAAGTTGTCGCCGTCCCGGGCGCGGGCTTTCACGGGTGCGGGCTCCTTCGGCCTGCCTGCCATGGCGTCAGGGGGGCCGTGGGGGCCTGAAGGCACGGTAAGGGCCACAAGGGCTAGTGTGGCCTTTCGGCGGCCTCAGCCCGTCGGCCTAGCTTGTACTAGAGATTTCAGTCGGGTGGTAACAGGACTGACCGGAGGATGAGGGCCGGAACCGGTGACGGTCCCCGAGCGGCCTAGAAGCCGTGTCCCGCCCTAGGCTCGCCCGGGAGTGGTGGCCCGGTGCCCAGGCTCCGCCCCCTGCCGGCGCAGGCGGTAGTGTGATGCCACAAAAGCTGGGGACGGCAGCCTTGCTCCCGGCTGCCGGCAAGGATGAACTATTGGGGAACTTGCTGCATTCCGGGAAGGAGCAGCTCACTGAAAAACACTTTTGGGCCTTTAAAATCTCGGTCTTCGCTCTACACTTCGTAACTGCTAGAAGCTAGATGCAGCTCGACAGTCACAGCTAACTAAAAACTGTAGTTATAAGTAAATTACTACCCCTCTCAAACAAAACACATTTTTACGTACACGTGTTCCAAACAAGGACTGTAAACATGTACTGCGAAAATGTACCAGAATGAAAAGAAGGGATGCAGAGATGGGTAGAAAGGTGGGAGGTGCGAAAAGGGGTAAGAAAAAGGAAGTAAATGTGTTATGTCCTTGTACCAGCTTCCCACAAGGGGTGTAAATGTTATGTCCTATGCACTTGTACTAATACAAGTTTTTTAAAAAAACCACTTTAAATTTGAAGGGCTTACGGCGATAAAATTATTTTCTTGCAAATCAAATCATGATCCTTTCAATAAATCAGCTCTTAGTAGTTTACACAGTAAAAAGCAGACATTGTAACTTTTTTGAAAGATTTTGTGGTAATATATGCGGTGTGTTCTGAGTGCTAACCGCAAACGTTTCCCAGGTGCATTTGATTGCAGTAGGGATAGGGTTCTCAGTTACTGTATACTTAATTAAACCTCAGCGGTGAAAATTCCCATTTCCAAGTTTAAAAACACAAATACGTTGTTACGTGTGGTCCCTTTATACATCATCTAGGTTGAATTTTTTTTTTTTTTTTTTTTTTTT
>NW_004955515.1:2607017-2728052 GCF_000276665.1 Chinchilla lanigera | reverse complement strand
TTGTCTTTTTGAGACAGGGTTCACTATGCAGTTAAGGCTGGCCTTGAGCTCACTTTGTAGCCCAGGCTGACCTCGAACTCACAACAATCCTCCTGCCTCAGCCTCCCGAGTGCTAGGATTACAGGCCTGTGCCACCACGTCCGGCTCTAGGTTGAATTTGAATTCCACTTTAATTGGTTGCCATTATTTTTCACTTCTGATATTCGAAAGACTGTTCTAAATAAAATATCAGCAGAAAGAAATTTTTATCAAAGTGAATTCTAATCTTCACTAGGCAGAAGTTTTTAAATAACGGCGTTGGGGACTGTTAGAATGGAGTGCCTCTCTTTGGGTTTTGTTTACATTTGGTTGACTTTATAATGTATGTAGCCAACACCTCACCTCTTTCTCTCTCAGTCAAGCATGAAGTTATCAGCAGATGTGAAACCATTTGTCCCCAAGTTTTCTGGGCTCAATGTGGCGTGGACGGAGTCTTCAGAAGCATGTGTCTTCCCTAGCTGTGCAGCCACCTACTATCCATTTGTACAGGAACCACGAGTGACTGAGTACGTATTTTATAAATGCCTGACCTTCTCTAGGGGATGTATTTCTTGGATTTAATGGTAATTAGACTTACATGAAAGGCACAGCCACCACATTAAGATTTTGTAGGTGGGGAGAGGATGCTCTCCAGCTAAGAAGGGACTGAGCCGTTAGGCAGTTTAACCATATCCTGTGCCAGCAAAAACTGGAGTTCTAGCTCTGCCTTTTTTTTTGTCTTTTTGAGACAGGGTCTCGCTATGCAGTTCAGGCTGGCCTTCAGCTCACTTTGTAGCCAAGGCTGGTCTCGAACTCACAACGGTCCTCCTGCCTCAGCCTCCTGAATGCTGGGATTACAGGCAAGTGCCACCATGCCCAGCTAGCTCTGCCTTTTTACCTTGGTACTCAGAAGGAGATTGAGTACTAAGAAGTCTCCTAAGTAGTCCAGGCTGGACTTCAACTCAAAGTGTCCTCCTGCCTCAGCCTTCTGAGCACTGGGATTACAGGTGTGTGCCACCATGCCCCCCGCCCTTCTTGAGCAGGTCTCTTTTTTAAGTATTTTCTTCTCTATTTCCAGTGCCTAAACCTAGTCAAAACTTCCAATCATCTCTTAAAATTCTAACTGGATTCAAGAGTGATTTTCATGACCCAATTTAATACCACTAAACACTCCCTATTTCCTATCCAGCTTTCAGCTGTACCAAGCTGAGAAAGGAAGGAGATTGCATTGCATTTATTAGGAAATGCAGTGTCAAATTCCATTTATTCATACAGTATAAAAATATGAGCTTAGCAGCCTGGTAGTGCGTGCCTGTAATCCCAGCACTTGGGGAGACTGAAGCAGAAGAACAAGTTTGAGCCCAGCCTGGGCAACTTAGCAACTTAATGAAACCCTGTCTTGAAATAAAAAATGTGCTGGAGATGTAACCATTGCAAAGGCCCTAGACTCAATTCCCCTTATGAGGGGTTGTGTGTGGGGAGCAGGAAACATACATACCTAGGGCTTGGGGATATAGCTCAGTGGTAGATTGCTTGCCTTATCCTGTGCAAGGTGCTGATTTAATACCCAGCACCTCAGAAAAAAAAGACATGTCTAGTGGGAGATGAAATAGTAAGAAGGATAGGTAGTAGAAAACAGGGCAAAAGAAGGGCTGGCCAAATGGATAACATGCTCTTCATTTTTAAGGATGACCATTTTAAAATCTTGTTCAGGGCCAGGGATGTAGCTCACGGGCACAAGCACCTGCCTGGCAAGCACAAGGTCCTGAGTTTGATCTCTAGTACCAAAAAAAAATCTTGTCCATGGAAGGGAGGGAGGTGAGCAACCATAGCTACCTTCTGTGTGAACAATTCTTTAGAAATTATTGGCTTTGCTTTTAGCTGTTTTGCTTTATATATGTCCTACAGAGATAGATTTTTTTTTCAAATTGTAGTTTTAAATTGTTCTAAATTTGAGTTGAAAGAAGGCTTACATTTTTTTTTAATTTTCTTTTTCCTTTTCAAGATTCATTTTCAGGGTGTTTACAAAATGACTTCTGCTTTTTGCTGAATTTGTTAATTTCGCATAATAGTATAGACTTATTTGTAGATTTATTTTTAAGGTCTGTGTTCACTTTAGTGTTTATCTAAGATCTTACATTTATTAATTTCTTGATATAGCTCAAAATGGTTTCCTTTTTATTTTCATTGTGCTTGTGTGATATGATTGAAAATTTTATACTGGATATAAATTCCAGAATTGAATTTTCAAGACTGAAAACTGGAACACATAAAAAAAAAATCATTATTATCTGGTGAATAATCTATGTAGGAAATATTGAAAGGTACAGTTTTTGACAAAAGTTGAAATCCTACCTTTATATAGTAGTATTGGTAAGTACATTAGTGAGGGTTCGCCAAAGAAACAAGATTAACATTCTTTTGGCCGGAGTTTAATAATACTATTCTCCAAAACTACTATTGTAGTTGGTAGGAGTTTGTTGAGCATTTTCAGCATTTTGCAGTATTGTAGGAAATTTCAGAAAGCGCCACCCATGTGTTTTAGTTAAAAGGGCTAGGTCTAAGAAAACTAGCACAGAGCCTAGCAGTCTATAGTAGCTAAGTGTTGCATTGTGTCGATTGGACCCCTGCTTGGTACAGCTGAAAGCTGGATAGGAAATAGGGAGTGTTTGGTGGTATTAAATTGGGTCATGAAAATCACTCTTGAATCCAGTTAGAATTTTAAGAGATGATTGGAAGTTTTGACTAGGTTTAGGCACTGGAAATAGAGAAGAAAATACTTAAAAAAGAGACCTGCTCAAGAAGGGCGGGGGGCATGGTGGCACACACCTGTAATCCCAGTGCTCAGAAGGCTGAGGCAGGAGGACACTTTGAGTTGAAGACCAGCTTGGACTGCTTAGTAAATTCAAGGCCAGCCTGCACTCCATCGGAAGACCCTGTCTCAAAACAGAGTGGCGGTGGGGGATGTTTCCATGATTATCACTGTATGTTTTGCTGAGAAGGATACAGTATTGTAATATTCTGCAAATATATAGAAGGACCTGTGGGATCATTCATAAGAACAGAATTTAGGCCAGAGTTTGGCACATAACTATAATCGCAGCACTCTGAGAGGCTGAGACAGGAGGATTGAAAGTTCAACCCCCTGCTTGGGCATTTTAACCACTTAGTGAGACCTTGTCTTTTTTTAAAAAAAGAACTGTGTGTGTCAGGGGAGGGGTAGAGGCTGTGGATGTAGCTCAGTGCAGTGCAAAGGACCTGGGTTCCGTTCCCAGCACAGCCAAACAAACCAAAACAAAACACAGAAAGTGGAAGCAGGGCTCGTTTGTGGACCAGGTGTTAAGTTTGGGATTTCTTTTTGCTGTATTGGGGAAGAGTGAAATCGTAGGTGGAAATAACTAGTAAAGTGGAGATGGAGGCCCAGATCTGGCAAAGGTGCTGGGTTGTATATATACTTGAAGCCTGAGCAGGAAGGTGAGAGGCTTCCACTGTGAATGAGTCATACAGGCGGGTTGAGGAGGGTGCAGAGAAAACAGCAGAGGCCCCTTGGATGGGGAGCACAGTCCACACCAGTGGAGCCTAGAAAGTTAGGGGAGGTGGGAGGGAGAGGTAAGAGGCCTACAAGAAGGTGAGCACTGCACAGGGGCCAGCCCCGTGGGACATAAAACAAGCCTGTCCTGTGTCATCTGAGCAATTTGTGGCAATGGGAATTTTCTGGGGAAGCCATCTGAGGACTGGGTTGTCTCTTTGATACTTGGATTTGTATATGTTTCTCTGCTTATAACTTCATTTGCACTAGATGGGAAGGAAAAATACCAACTTTCCAGAGGAATAAGGACCAGTGAGGTTACAGAAACCCACAGGACAGAAACCCACAGTTTATGAAAAACTAAATTGTGAAGAGTCTGGACCCAATCAGGGTCCTTTGACAGTCTTGAAAATGTCCTGGATGACAGCAACCTTCATTACAGCTCCTGGACTCTGCCTTCCTCTCTGTTCTTTTTTCTTTTTTTTAAGCTAAATTTCATCTGTGAGAAATTATCTTATTTTTTGGACTTGGAACTTTTTTTTAATATTTTTTTTCCTTTGTTTTGCTGTCAACCCTTGTTCTTTGCTCACCTTTTCTCTCTCTCTCTCTCTCTCTCTTTTTTTTTTTTTGTCTTTTGAGACAGAGTTTCACTGTGCAGTTCAGGCTGACCTTCAATTCATTTTGTGGCCCAGACTGGCCTTGAACTTGCAGTGACCCTCCTGCCTCAGGCTTCCAAATGCTGTGATTACAGGCTTATGCCACCACACCCAGCTTTGCCCATCTTTTCCTGTGGAGAACAGATTCTTCACCTTTGCAACCTTCTGAGCCACTAAACAAATCAAGCTGAAACTCCTAGAAGCCTATAGGTAATGGGGTGAAGCTTTGAATCTTGATCTTTAGCAAGAACTAGGTCTTTGTGCTCTTTTTGGAGCAGTAGTAGGCCAGGTGTTCTGAAGGACAGAAAAAGGTCACCAAGGAAGGTTTTACGTTTTATTAGTGATATTTCATTATTAGAATTAATATGCTTTCCAAGATCTTATGGGGTTGAAGTTTATTGTGGAATGTTATGAATTAATACACAGTGATAAGGTGGCAGTGTGATGAAGACTGAATGGAAGGAAGCAAGGCTCATGCATGTGTTGCAGCTGTGGTCTGTAGTGACTTTCTTCTAGGAGGAGTCTAGTAATTGCAGCAGATCAGAAATGTGATTTCTGGCCCAGGGATATAGCTCAGTGGCACAGTGCCTGCCTGGCAAGCCCTAGATCTTGAGTTTGATTCCTGATACCAAAAAAAGAAAAAAAAAATACGATTTCTGCTAAATGGTGCCTATGTTTGTATCTCCTGACAGCCAGTTAGTTAGAAGACCACATGGGATGTGGCATGATTAGGTTTGAATTTTCTTGCCTTGCTGTGTACCAGTACACTTTGATGTAGGTCTAAAAATTAAGAAACATCTCCTGGTGCTTATTTGTGGGAAACAGGTGGTTATGATACACATTTTACTCAGCTCCTTAGCATGTTATAATTGGATCAGCCTTCAGTTGAAACCTTAGCAAATCAGTTGCATTGCTCATAGACTTCCTGCTCATCAATTTAAGAAAAAGAAAGAAAATAGAGACAGACAACATCTTTCTTGTAAAGAGAGTAAGAGGTTGAGGTTTCATTTGTTTTAATGAAGGCTATTCTAGGTCTACAGCAAGTGATCTAAAAAAAGTTAAATATTAAAATCAGCATATTACAAAATTTTAAGTTCTTTGGTTTGCATTATGAAATATACAACTAAAATTTACACTTTTTAGCCAGAAAATATATACAGAAGACACAGCCTTTAGAGCCTCAGCATTTCCACCCCAGTATCTATCTTCAGAGATAACGCTACATTCGTACGCCTACACTCCATATACCTTTGAGTCTACACAGAATGTGTGCTCAGTGCCTGCCTCACGGTATGATTACAGCCAACCCAGTCGTCGAGGTTTTCAGACTGTGAAGCCCCAAAATGAACATGTGTGCGCTGTCCCACAAGAAACGAAGGCTCCTTTAAAGGTGAAGAAATGCTTTTTATTGTATCCGCGAGTGGGTTGCTTTAGTGTGCAATATAAGAAATTGGTATTTTTTGCATGATAGTTAAGCACTACTTATTCTTTTTGTGTGGGGATGGCCTTTAGCCTTTTAAAAATAATTTGGTCAAGGGGGCTGGGGATTTAGCTCAGTGGCACAGCGCCTGCCTGGCAAGTGCAAGGTCATGAGTTCAATTCTCGGTACCGGAAAAAAAACAAAAACAAACAAACAAACAAATAATAGTAATTTGGTCTAACCTTTTTAAAAATGAATTGTGAATACTTATTAATTTACTGTTTTAAACCTTTTTTGTGGTTGTAGTTTTCTTATCTCATGTTGTTTTTTAATCTCCTGCAGAAGAAAACCTATGATGAGAAAAAAATATACAATGAGCAAAAGTTTAAAAGGACTGATGGTCCAGTATCATCTGAGATCAAGTCAGCCAGAGGTCCCCACCATTTATCCATTCATGGTGAGAATAGATCAAAACCAGATAACAATAACAGACTGTGTAGGGAGTGTCACCCATGCCAGCAGCATCCCCATCTCTGTGGGCTTGTTCATCGTGACTGTTCCAGGGAATGCGGCTGGGAGCTCAGCACAGCTGAGGGCATCAGACTTCCTGTGGGACTCTGCAGGCCTTTTCTATCTTAGGCAGAGGATCTCAGTGTGGTAATGTGCATTGTGGGCTGAGAAGGGGCCTCCACCTGTTAGGATTGTGCTCTTCATGGAGTTTTAGATCACACAGTAAACAGGTGATGACTTCAAGCTTCAAAACATGCCCTTAAATAAAAGCAAATTATGGTCATATCCGTTGTACATATTTGATTGTGTTCATTCCTGAAATAGCTTCTCTGGTGTTTGACGGGAGATTTTTACTAGGTGGGAGAATTTGACTATGGTTAAAGGCCCATCTTAAATAAGAACAAACCTGGCCATTGTGGTAACCTGAAGGACACCATTTCTATTTGTGCCACAGACCACATCTGTTCTAGGCTTGAAAATTTCTGTTCTAGTCTTGCTGGAAGTCAGGGACTATACCTGGTGTCATGTGTTTTTTTTTTTTTTCTTATACATTATAGCTGTGGTTTGATCACTGGCATCACCTATTTATATATGACCGACAGCTTTTGTAATTGTTACTGGGAATGCAATGTATTTACACACATACTCTGTATTCTTGGCTTACGCATTTTTCTCTTTCATTGACTCCACTCATGTGACTCACCTGGCACATGGGAGTATGAAAGGAAAGAAGTAGGAACTCTGGCCTTGCAGTTCCAGGAGGGACTTCCTGGCACTAAGCCTACCTCATCATCCGCTGCATTTAAGGAGAAAAATGAGACACAGGCCATAAGTTTCATACTACTTGTTTGTTCCAGGCCCAGCAACCTGAAGAGTGCAAATTAGTTGTAGGAAATTTGTTAGAATCCCCTTAAATTCGCCAGACTCTAAAATTTATATTATAAAGCCAGGCATGGTGGCACACACCTGTAATCCCAGCACTTGGAAGGCTGGGGCAGGAGGTTCACTGAGTTCAAGGCCAGCCCAGGCTACAAAGTGAGTTCAAGGCCAGCCTGAGCTGCATA
Source organism: Chinchilla lanigera (assembly GCF_000276665.1). NCBI lineage: Eukaryota > Metazoa > Chordata > Mammalia > Rodentia > Chinchillidae > Chinchilla > Chinchilla lanigera. The sequence continues at coordinate 2,720,855 of NW_004955515.1, read as the reverse complement.
GCAAGACCCTGTCTCAACCACCCACCCATAAATAAAATATATATTAAAATAATTAAAATGCCCAGTTCTGCAATCAGCTTAAGGTAACTGTTTCATCAGCTTTAGAATTTCTCCTAAAATTCAAAGTGCATTTTGGTTCTCTACATCGTGGCCCAACCTGAGTGATTGATGCATGTGGTCACTTGTGTTCCATACTCCTGTAGAGAAGGGTGGCAACACCAGCAAAGTTAGGACATTTTGGCAACAGCTTGATGCCTTCATAGCAGTGGGCTTTCTCCTCTGAGACTTAAGTTTGATTACTACTCATCACACTTTATCTGCATTTTTACATCTACTTTTTATTCTATAATTACAGATGGTTACCATAAGCGAACAGCCAGGAAATCCAGAACTACTGAAAAAAGTCCGTCTACCTCCAAACCTGAGTTTGAATTTAGCAGGTTGGATTTTCCTGAATTGCAGGGTCCAGAGAGCAGTATGTCAGGGATACAGAAGCAGTGCAGATGGGGACCTCTCCGATCCAACTCCACTGTATCTCTTGTAGCAGAAGTGGGAGAACCTGCTGGAGTGGTGTCAGGGGTAAGTTGGGGGGGGGGCAGGGCAGTTTGTGGGTTTCTTTTCAGCATATACTGTTTCAGTTGCCTCACTTCCAACATGACACATTAAATCCTGGTGTGGGCTGTGATGTCCATGTTGTAGGGAGGAGGTCCTGGGGAGGCCTTTTGTGGTGTCTTTGGCTGACCTCTGTTATTTGGGCTATCCACACCTTGTCATTTGCCTTTGTGAAAGAACCACCTGATGGACTTCTTTTTACCTGGTAGTTAAAGGAAAAGGTTCTGGCAGAGTCTAGCTGCTTTGACAGCCCACTTTAAGTCCAGCACCTGTAACACTGCAGTCTCTCGGCCCTTTTTGAAATATAGAGAAAAAGACTTAAAGAGAAATAGTAATATTTAAAACTGCGTAGTATAACTGAATATTCCAGGGTTTTTTTTTAAATCTTTATCTCCAGTCTTATTAATTGCAGATTTAACAAAGGATATTATAATAGGTTACTTTTGGTTTGTTACTTTTTTTTTGAGACAGGGTCTCACTACATAGTTCATGCTGGCCTTAAACTCCTTATGGAGCTCAGGCTAACTTCAAACTTGCAGTGATCCTCCTGCCTCAGCCTTCTGAGTACTGGGACTACAGGCATGCACCACCACACTGGCTTGGTTTGTTACTTTATAATCTTGTTTTGTAATTTTTGTTTGTTTTGGTGACAGGGTCTCACTATGTAGTTCAGGCTGGCTTTGAACTCACTATGTGTCCTAGGCTGGACTTGAACTGTCAGCAGTCCTCCTGCCTCACCCTCCTGGCATGCTGCGATTATAGATGTGTGCTTCCACATCCAGCTTCCTTTACATTTTAAATTATACCATATTCAACATTTTCCCCAAATGTTTTAGTGTACCAAACTGAGGCAGTTTTCTCAAACAGAGAGATTTCAGACTTCCAGGAAAAAAGTGGTATTGGGTTAGTAATCCCTGAAGTGGCTTTTAATAAATTTCTGCTGAAGGGCGGAATGGGGTATAATACAAACCAGTATGAAAATAAGGAGAAAAGAAAAAGAACAAAAAGGAGCTCATCCTTTTATTACAAAGAAGGGATTTTCATCTCCTGCCTTGGGACTGCCCTTAGTTACAGATTGCTTGTAAGTGCAAAGTTAGCACTGTGCAGCGCTGTGTGCCTGTTGGTGCTTCTGCTGCTGTAGCACTGTCTCCATGCCAGGCATCTATGTAAAGCAAGGCAGGCTGACAGCCGTGTGAAAATCAGTTTATCAATAGAGGGGCAGCTGCTTTCTGTGCCCATGCTGTGCCCATTTGGTGGCTGATCAGTCTTCATGTGAGCGTCACTCAAGCAGCGGGATGAAGTGCCAGCAGCATCAGTCCATCATGGCATGAGTGGCTGCCCTCCTGACTCTGTAACTGAGATCGCTTGTACGTGGTGTCTGAATGCAACGTACGGTTGAGCCATTTATGGAAGGACATTTATGTACTGATTGCCTTATTACCTTCAATTACATGAGGGCTGTTTTGTTTTCTGAAAGAAATTTTTTGCCCTGATTGTATCAGTTGTCTCTATAAACGACAGGAAATACTACAAAAGAAAATATGATTGTCTGAAATTGTACAGTTAAGGGAACAATCATGCCTAGGACTTAATCTTTTTTTCTTTTTTTTTTTTCTTTTAGTAGGATATAATGGAAATAGAGCTTTCCTCTCTATTTAGGATTACGTGTTTACTGTCTTAATTTTTTGGTATTTTCTCCTGTCAGATTTTTTTTTAAACTGACTGTTGTATTGGATCTGTCCCATCGATATTGTAGAAAGGGGCTGGGGATTTAGCTCAGCGGCACAGCGCCTGCCTGGCAAGCACAAGGTCGTGGGTTCAATTCCTGGTACCGGAAGAAAAACAAACCAAAAAATATTGTAGAAATACCATACTTGGTTTAACACTTCTTGAACAGGTAACCATTGCTTTTTGTTTTTTGTTTTTGTTTTTGTAAGACAAGATCTTACTATGTGTCTTCCTCTGTCATTGAACTTGTTACCTAGCATAGGCTAGCCTTGAACTTACAATTCTCCTGCCTCAGCCTCTCAAATGCTGGGATTATAGGACTGTATCACTACATGTGGTTTCTTTACTTTAAATTCTGTCTTTTAGCCTGTCAGAAATACCATTCTGGGGGGCTGGGGATTTAGCTCAGCGGCAAAGCGCCTGCCTGGCAAGTGCAAGGTCGTGAGTTCGGTTCCCAGTACCGGAGAAAAACCAAAAAAAAAAAAACCAAAAAAAAGAAATACCATTCTGTCCTCCTGTTTCCTGTAGTTCATATGCTACCTGTCTTTTAGATTCCATCTATTCATTTTTTCATTGGTGTGGCCAGTGATTTGACCATCTCCCATGTGCTACTGTGCTCTAGGTCCTGTGGCAGCACTGGGTACTCTGGGAACAAGAGAAGAACTACAGTCCAGAGTAGGAAACAGGGACAGCAATTGAAGGACAGGTGGTTGGTGCCCTGCTAGCAGGGCCTAAACCAGCCTGAGAGGGTATGTGATGGTAGCACCCCCCTGAGCCTAGCCTCTTTTTCCCACCATGGATGTTTATCCTTCTGCTCTGGGTTCTGCCGCATTTTGTTTTTGCTCTGGTTTCCTGCGTTGCTATTTTATTTCCCTTGCATGGCAGTAGTCTGCAGATGGGGGTCATAAACACTGTGCAGGACACCCTTTAGGTCCATAACCTGTGCTGTGCTCTTTTCTGTGACTGTCTTCTATAGTATAGTTTTTGACTTCCTGGTCACCATTTCTACTTTTTAACTGGCCTCAGTGAACATAAAAGTTACATTTATTAAAAGAATACCCTGGGTTTTTTTGCCCCTGTGGTATAGGGGTTGAATCCCCGGCCACCCTACTACTGAGTTAACCACCATCCCCCCTTTGAAATCTTGAGACAGGATCTCCTTATGTATTTCAGGCTGTCCATGAACTCCTGGTGAATCCTGCAGCCTCAATCTCTGAGTGCTGGGATTACAGGCTTGTGCTACCCACCCAGCCTCAGTTCTTTAAATTAAGTGTTACTGTCCTGGGGTTGGAGCCCAGGGCCATCGTACTGAGCATCATTCCTAGTCGCTTCTCTTTTTTTTTTTCTTGAGACAGGCTTACTCAAACTAGGCTTGGATTTGCCTTTACTCTCTTAGTAGCTATATCCCCAGGCCCAGGCCATTTTTTTTTGTTTTTCTTTTTGTTTTTTAAGATACATTCTTGCTGTATAGTCCTGGTATGGCACTCACATCCTTTTGTGCTGGGGTTACAGGTGATGCTACCCCATCTCTGAGCTACACAGTGTCCTTATAGGCCCTATGTCCAGTATGTGAGGCAGCCTGTGTCTTTGTGGAAGAGCACAGTGTTACCTGCTTCTGTTTCTTATCTCTGGACATTTGTTGGGCTGCTTTAGACTTTGGTATGTGGGCTAGTGAATGTTGTCTTGGGCTTTCACACCAGAGCACTGCTGCTAGAAGAGTCATGGAGCCACATGTGTGCTGTCCTGGAGAGTCATCCTCAGTGTATTAAGTCTGTCAGAAGTTGCACATTGTTATGAGTCTGTGATCCAACACACAAATGTTTGTGTGGTGGGCAAAGAAGCAGAAGGCTTCTGTTTGAAGTTATGGATAATAGGGGGTGTTTTTTCCTGTTACTGTTTTTATGTATCATTATCTCCTAGCATTCATAGTTTGCATTAGCTTCTACTCTTGGTGCTGTATGTTCTGCAGGTTTAGAAAGATGCATACTGACTTGCGTTCACAATTAGAGCATCCTGCAGAGGGGTTGCCCTGCTCTGAAAACCTGCTGTTCTCCCCCTGCTTATCCGTCCTCCCAACCCCTACCAGACGCTGATCTTCTGTTGATGCAGTTTTACCTTTTCTAGAATGTCAGCAGTTGGAGAATGTGTGTAGCCTTTCCAGACTGGCCTCTTTTCCCACAGTTATAGTGCTCATTTAAGTTTCATCTGTGCACATTCAGGGCTTGATAACTTGTTCATAAGAAACTGCCAAACTGCCTTCTGCAGGGTGCATTGTGCATTCGCCCCAGCCACAGATGAGGGCTCCTTTCACTCGCAGCCTTGCCACAATGTCTGTGCACCCTACGGTGTGCCATGGTAGATTGTTGTTTTGAGTTTCTCCAATGACATCTAATGTGTTTTCTTTTTAGGGCGAGGTAGTGATGAAAAAACCCTCAAATGAATCTGTAACTGATAGTGCTGCTTCCAGTTCCCCATCATGTACAAGAGGTAAGACTCACTACAAAATACTATTTTTTAAAGTGAGCTATATATTTTCCAAGCTCATTATTAACTCCAATACAGTTAAATGGTTTTTGTTTTAAAGCTTTTTTGAGGCAGCTAGTGAGTATTTGATGAACTAACCTTAGTGTTAATTTATAATATTTAGTAAGTGAGGTCACACATCTATGTACAAGAAGTGTGAGGAAGTGAGAATTTTAATTGAAACATATCCAATTAAGTAAAATTTTATAAACCTTTAAAATGACTACTTCTGTGTTACCTATTTTTGAAAGCTTTGGTTTCAGGACCCTAAATGCCTTTAAAAAGTGAGAGCCTTAAAGAGCTTCTGTTTGTTTGGGTCACAGTTTTTGCCAGGTTTAAAGTGAAAACAAATTTTTTAAATCCTAATTCATTTAAAAATAGTGAATGCTCACTGGCTGTGGTGGCACATGCCTGTAATCCCAGCACTCAGGAGGCTGAGGCAGGAGGATTGCTGCGAATTGAGGCTAGCCTGGGCTACATAGTGAGTTCAAGGCCAGCCTGAACTGCATAGTGAAACTTTGTCTCAAAGAGAAAAAAAAGAACGCTTTATGTTTTTACAAAGCCTCTTTCTATTACAACTTTTCCAAAGTTACAAAACAAGCGAGAGAGCCTTGCTTTGCATCATGTGAGTCTTTACTGTCTGGCTCCATAGACCTGCTTTGGTGTTTGGCTGTTTAGCTGGCACATGCCATGTGCCTTGGCACACTCCAGTCAGAGTGAGGAATGCAGCTGACACAGCCACACAGTGGACCCCAGAAAGGATCCCAGGAGCATATCTGTCCTGTCTCAGCTAAGAAGTAATTTATTCCAGAAGCATGTGATAGACTGTCCTCTAGAAAGTTCGTGGTTGCTTGTCCTAATGGAAAACTCAGGGTTTTTCACTGGTGTGTTTTCCTGTGCACTGTTGTGTTTGACGCACATGTGCTTCTTTCGCTCTTCACTTCCACGGCTGTTGCGATCATGTGTGGCTCTGTAGCAGTGTGAGCAGTTCACCATTGGGGGCGGCTCAGGCGGCAGACATGTTCTTCTGCCCAGGTCCTGATAGAAGTCCTTTTGTTTTGTCTGTATAGACAGCTTCATGGGCACCTGGGAGGAGTAGTGTTGCTGTACTTACCCCTATGTTCTGAAAGAAATAAAGTACCAGTTATTGTGGTAGCTGCACTCTAGAGATCTTTAGCTTCCACTATTCAAGGTATACATCAAGGTTAGTAAGGCCAAACTTTGATCTTTAACCCTTCAATTCTATGTGTTTGCCACACAGACATTGTTGTGGATTATATTTTAACTAGAATGTTGTCTGTCTTCCCACTTCTGTCCCCTCCCACCATGCCCAGGTGAAAAACTAGGAAAATCAGTTAACCTTACAAGTTAAAGAGAAAAACTCAGCGTGCATGCTCCCAGAAGAAAAAGACAAGTTTAGTGAATACTGTGATTTCCAATGGGATGCTTTGGATAGTAGTCTAATTTCAGTTATACTCTGAGTAATTACTCATGTAATATATATTTGAGTAGCTACAGAATTTCTGTTTACTGTTGAGGTTGTTCAACAATTTTGGTTATCTTTGAGCAGAGTTATCTTGGACACCAATGGGTTATATTGTTCGGCAGACATCTTCAGAACCATCGCCAGCTCCTAAGAATGTTGCTTCTATGATAAACCTAAAGTCAGTTGTTTCGTCAGCAGATCCTAAAAGTGTTAGTGTGTCATCTTCTGAAGTTTTATCTTCAGATCCTTCCTACAACAAAGAGAATCATGTTGTTCATCCTACTAAAAAGGTATGCATCACTAGAGACAGTAACATGGGAGCTGCCGGGGCTGAGGGAAGGGGAGCAGGGAGTTCCTGTCTAGAGGTTCAGTTTTGCCAGAGGACATTTGCCCTGGAGGCGGTGGGTGGAGATGGTTGCACAGCACTGAATGCATATGATGCGTGGGACTGTGTGCTGAACTGGCCACGGGAGCACAGCTTCTCTGTACCAGTTCACAGTCTGACAGAGATGACCTTCCCTGCTGCTGGTAGTCTCCCCATCTCCCCCATCGTAACTGAAAGCACTCTGTCCTGGACTCACTATCCTCAGCGTATTGTACTTAGACCTTGAGAAACGGTATTAGTCAAAGAGTACAAGTGTTTGTTTTTTTTCTTTTTTTTCAGAACTAGGAATTGAGCCCAGGTATGCTTTACCACTGAGCTATGTCTCCAGCCTCTTTTATTTTTTTGAGACAGGCTTTTTCTGAGTTTTCCAGTGGGAATCAAATTGGGATCCCATTATCTCAGCCTCCCTCAGTGCTCTGGATTATAGGTACATGCCGCCACATCTGGCACAACTCGATACCTTGATTTTGTTCTAATACGTGATATTAAAGATTATACTGCATGCTGTAAAAATACATGTTTTGCCTTTTTTGTTCTAGTCCCAAGCATTACAAGGTGGCGACCTCGAACAAAATGAACCCTCAAGGAAGAATAAGAAAAAGAAAGAGAAGTCCAAATCAAAATACGAAATCCTGACAGTGACAGTGCAAGAACCACCAAGAATTGAAGTACATTTATATTTATTACTTATTTAATGTGATATAAGGAAAGGGTCTTTCTTAATAGGCACATGGGTTCACACTGGTTTCCTGAGTGCAGATCTCCAGCATTTTCTATAATAACTCCTTCTCTAGTGCTGAAGAGTGTGACAGACACCTGCTATCTTCCCCTTCCCTCGCAGCTCCTGGCAGGCACTCGGGAAACATTTGAATGAAGGTATGCCATGTTACTAAGAGCTCCCTTCAGTTCACGTCTGGTTTGCATTGGAATGCTGGCTTTTGCAAAGCCTCTTTTTCTAGGTAGAAATCTTGGTGTGAAGTGCTTCCAAAAGAGCTCCTGTTATCCCAGTACACTCCAGTAATGCCTAGGTACACCAAGGAGCCAGCCTGCATTCTCACACCATTCCTCACGGGCCTACTTGTCTTCTTCATATTGCCCTTCCATGCTTGGGTGTCCTGGCTGCTTATTCAGGCACAAGAAATGCTGCTCGGTAGCCAGCCTTAGGGTCAAGCCTGGGACACGCCTACAGATTTGGAGGAGTGGGTCCCAAAGCATCTGGATACTCCCTCCAGAGTAGAGGTACCTGTGTGAAGACCTTTGACTATGCCAAAGAATTACGGCCAGGCCAGGGGACAGTAGACATTTCTGACCTGTATTTCCCACACAACTTTTCTCACAGCACCTAAAATGTTGACAGAATGACAAAATGCTGGCAAAATGACATAATATATTTTTACTTGAGTTTAAAATTGTTTTACTGCAGGCATTTGCCTTTGTCTGTATTGACTAACCTAGTTGAGCACAAATTTGAGATCACTTAATCTACCAAATGTAGATTTGATGAGTTTTCTAATAAAAACATAGTCCTTAAAGAACAAGTTCTTGAGCTGGGCACGGTAGTACACACCTGTAATCCTAGCACTCTGGGAAACTGAAGCAGGAGGAGTGCAAGTTTGATCCGTCCTAACTCAGTGACTTAGTAAGACTCTGTCTCAGAATTTTTTTAAAAAAATAAATAAATAAATAAATGAAAAGGGGGTCTGGGGATGAAGTTTGGTGAGAAGGCCCTTCAATCCCCAGTTCAGTAAGTCTCTTACTTAAAAGCAAATTCTGTTCCAGGAGAATATTTGTAAGTCAGATTTGTTGGTAAGTCCAACAAAGTGAGTCTTGCACACTTCTGACACAGATACACAAAGTAAAGCATAAAGAAATGAAACACACACAGTACAGTAAGTCCTCAACTATACTGTGCTACTGTACACTCTCACACTGTACATTAAACACAGCAGCACAACTATGACAATGTCCAGCATACATGTGAGCTACTTGCACGAGTTCACATCGAGATCTGTTAGTATCTGGGGACTTTCTCTACTGCGAAAAACAGACAAAAACCTCAGGCCCTTCGACACGTCATACCAGGGTAGTGCAGGATCAGTTCTGTAGTCCTCTTGGGATCCTTGGTTACTCTGTTTTTCTGGGATATGAGCATTAAAAGTATGACCTTCAAATTTATTCTAAGATTTAAAGCAGCTCTTAAATTAGCAACTGTTCTGTGTCACTTTTAAGAACTTTCTTGGGGTCTTCTTGAAGAAGGAAAAGGTTGCACTTGGCATATTTGCATTCTTCTGATAAGTGAAGCGCTAAAGGGGTGTGTGGTTTACTTAGGATGCCGAGGAGTTTCCCAATCTGGCAGTTGCATCTGAAAGAAGAGACAGAGTAGAGTCACCGAAATACCAATCTAAACAGCAGCCACAGGTAATTTTTAGATTGAAACCACAATTGCTTTGTGCTTGCCTTTCCTTGCAAAACTAACTCTTGAGAAAAACTACTTTTCCAACATCTTGTACTACTGCATCTTGTGTACTAAGGTGGTTTTGTTTTGATTCATTCCTTCATGGGAAAACAGATCCCATGTGTTGAAACAAAGTTAACTCCCAAGCTAAAAGGCTGTGTGCCATTTATAATAAAAGTACTGGTTCCTGCAGTTGCTTTATCAGAAAGGCGGGGGCACCAACTGCCCTAGGAAACTTTAATGGAAAGAAAGTTGACTCAATTGATTCAGGAAACAGAATTTATTTCCTAGGTGGTAAATGTGACAGAGGAAAAACAAGGGAAGCACCAAAGTTTCATTGTAAGCAGTCAGTACAGAAGCCAGGGTGGCTTCTAGTATGGTGCATTCAGCAGGGAGTGGTGAATCATAAATAGGATGAGGCCCTCGCCTACTTCGAGGCATTTGTTCTCCAGCATGTTTATTGTTCTACTTTTTAAAGGAGGGAAATAATTTGGAAATATTTTTCCATTTGTAAAAATTCTAACCTTTGAGTGCATGTGTTACAGTTCCCGCCCCTCCACTCTAGCAGGTCTCTTGGCCTGCCTTTGTTGTGCTGAGTGCTCTCCCTGTTGGGAGCCCTCAGCCAGTAGGTTGTTGGTGGCAGGCAGGAGAGGTGTGGAGATCCTAGAGGGCCTGCATGCCTGAATGTGTACAGCCTCAAATCACAGCTTTGAAAATGTTTCAAAAATAACATTTGCTTGGAAGTACAGTGAAGGCTTGGGCGTTCATTCAGTGTTATCTGCTGGGCATGACTTGCATCTGTGTAGATTTTGGTGCTAGCCCTATAATTTCATGGCAGTTTGCTGATTCACTTGGGCAGTTAGAGAGTGGTGCTAGAGACAACAACGAAGGAGACTCACACACAAATTTTTGTAACCATATGCTGTATTAGGTAAGCCTTAGTGTCTGGAGATACCCACTCTCTCTCACAGTGGAGGTGAGTTAATACAAACTCAGTGTTCTCAAAGGAGGAGGAAATACAACTTCAGTACTGTTTGCACATGATGTGAGATTGTTTTTTCTTTAATTATTTGCTTTTTTAAAAATACGACTTTTATAGTCACTATCATTTTAATCTTTTAATTATTTAATTTGTAAAATGATGAGCTCATTGTGTCAAACTTAGTATTATAAGTAAACTTATGATTTTTTTGAACTTTTTAGAGTAATTTTAAAAATAGTGGAAAGAAAAGCCAGATTCCGGTGCAGTTGGATTTGGGAGGTATGCTGGCAGCGCTGGAGAAGAAACAGCATGCCCAGCAGGCCAAGCAGTCCTCCAGACCAGTTGTGTTCTCAGGTAGGAGTCTTCTGACCTCACCAAGGGTCAGAGTCATTGTCACAGATTATTTTGTAAATATTTTTGTTTATAGTCAAGTTAATCATATGTATAATCACAGTTTGATAATGGAATAAGGATAAGCCAGTGGAGTGGAATTGTGGGACTAGAAGTAAACGTGTATATCTGTGGCCTGTAGATTCTTTTATAAGGATGCCAAGTCCATTAAAAGAACAAAGAAGATGGCCATAGTGGCACGTACCTATAATCCCAGCATCCAGGAGGCTGAGACAGGAAGATTGCCATGAGTTTTGGGCCAGTCTGGGCTGCACAGATCCTGTCTCAAAAATCACAGATGAAAATAAAACAAAACAAAAGACAACAGCATGTTCAGAAATGATTTTGGGCCATAGGATTTAGAAGAGAGTGAAGTTAGACTCCTGCCTTATACCCTGGATGAAAATGAACTTAAAGTGGATCAGCGAACCAAGTATAAGAGTTAAAACTTTAAAATTTTAGAATAAGGTGGGTAAACTCTCATGACCTTATGAACATGTCCAATATATGGCCCACTTTTTTTGCCTTCTGTTTTTGAGAGGCATTTCCTTGGACTGTGTATAAAATATATAGCCCAGGCCAGGAATATAGCTCAGCGGCAAGGTGCCTGCCTTGCAAGTGTGAGGTCCTGAGTTTGATTCTGGTTCAAAGAAAACCAGCACATTTAATGTATGTAAATAATAAATCTTACTTTAGTCGTTGTTATAATGGAAAAAAGGAAGGAGAAAGTGGCAATGTGGAGAGTCCATGACATTCAAGGTCATCACTGGAGCTGGGATTTTATCATAAGTATGTATGGGGTAGAAAAGGGAGCTAAAGACAAGATTGAGTCTGTACCATTCAGATGCTGTTTTGTACAGAGTCTACTCCCATTTTTTGCTTTTCCTGTGGTCTTCCTATGTGCTGACATTGTAAAACAGTTGCTAAGGACTGGGACATACAGGCCTCCCTTCCTTCCCTATAGGTCAGTTTTCAGGACCTGGTCTAGAGCGGGGAGGGGTGGGGCCAGGTGTCCTCATGTGGCAGATGTGTCCTTGAGTTAGTAAAGCCTGTAGCAGCGTATGATGGCATAATTGCAGGCAAAGCCTGAGTTCTCCAGGTAGAAAGCATTGGCCAGGCTTCTGGACCTCCAGAGAAGCTGATAAGAAGAAGAGGGAGGGAGTAGGGATAGAAGCTGACTCTCATTCTTAGGCTCAAGTATCGGGTTAATAATGTCACTTAGTTATTGTAGGCTGATCAGGTCCAAAATCTCCCAAAAGGGTGTACTACAGGGAAGGCTAAATAAAAAGAGGCAAATGGAATGATTTCAGGGCTCCAGGAGAGTCAAAGCCCTCTCATAGAATTTGAGATTTCCTGAGGGCTAAGACCACAGCCTTCTCTAGGTGGCTGGTGTTGGTTTAGTTCTCAGAAGAAGGGAGGGGAGTACTCAAGGGCAGAACCACTCAAGGACTTCTCCAAATAATGTATTAAATTAATCCACCCAGGAGTGAGATGCTTGAGGCTACAGTCCTTATCTAGTTTAGGTTGGATCCAGGTGTCCTTGGCTGTAACCTTGTCTTATCCTTTGAGGTTTTTGGGCTTCATCCACCATTACAGGCCTTAGTAGGGGTTAGTGACTCACAGAGGTTCACTTACTATGAGTCCACCACCCATCTCCAAACAAGGAGCCTAGGCCTTAGACAGACTCACAAGTAAACATGAAAAGCCAATTGGTTAATTTAAATCCTGCTCAGGGCTGCTTTGTAGTGGTCTCTATCAATTCTTCTTTTTTGTTTTTGTAATTGCAGCAGTTGAAACATGGCTAGTATTGTCGGGTTTGGCGTCCCTTGTAGCAGACTAAGAACAGAAGTAAAAGGCACAAGCATGTTAATATAATCAGTCCATTGTAGAATCCATGATGTGTCCTGTTGGCAGCATACTTCACCACTGGTTTGAAGATCTCATCTCTATGGCCCCGTGTTCCAGGATGGCATCCATACTGATGATTTATGACAAGTTACGAATTCTCTTTATGAGATGGACTTGGTAGATACTGGCAGAAGGAATGTGGTATATTTATTATTGATTTCATCTGTGTGATTACTTGGAGTTTGGTAGTCTCTAGGCAAGATAACCAATTTTTTGAAGAAGGTAGTATCACTATGGCATTGCTTTATACATCTTTTGGTTATGCTTTTCTGCTGGATGTTCAAGACTGAGTTAAAGTGAGACCTGTATTAATTAAAATTAACTTTTTGCTATCTATCAGGGTCAGCTAAATCTCCTCAGGATTAACCTTGGAACCATGTACAGTGCTTCTCAGTTCTGATTAATGCTGCTTGCACTTGAGGGCTGGTGATCTCAAGAGCAAACAGTGCTCCATTTATTCTTTCCATAGGGCAGATGTGTTTTGCGTGGTTTTGCCTAACTCTCTGGCCACCTTGGAGGAGGGGATGGTTGCCTCTCACTGGCCTGGGGCAGAGACTCCTGCGCCCACTGTTGGTGCTCGGTGTAGTTCTTCCTAGCAGCAGGCTGTCGGGCCGGCAGCGCTGTGAGGCTGCTGCAGGCTTGCTGGGGCTCAGGGAGAGCTACACTTGGTGGCGCCACTGGGTACCTGGCAAGTGAGCAGATGTGACTGGGGACCAGGCCACCACTTGAATGTGTCAGACATTGTGCCAGAATGAGGCTCTGCAGATCCAGGCGGCTCTGCTAGCCTGAGGTGGGAAGTAGCATGGGAGGCAGGGAGGATCATCTTGGACAATGTGGGTAAGTAAAATGTCTGTCAGCCCAGCACTCTGGGAGGCGGAGGCAGCTTTGACCCTGTCTCAAAATATAACCCTACTGGAGGTGAGGGTTAGGGACATAGACCAGTGGAAAGGCCCTGGGTTCAGCCCGTCGTACTGTAAAAAAGTTTGCCCTGAAGCCAGGAATTGCACAGGTAAGTCTTAAAGGGCATACCTATTTGGCAAAACACCAGTCATTATTATTATTATTATTATTTTTAAATTTCAAGCCTATAGATGAGTAAAACACACTTGGAAAATAGCAGTGGTTGTTGAACTGAATGATAGTGAGGGTTTGTTACTTAGCATTCTCTTTGGTATATGTTTGGAAGTTTTCTTAATTAAAAGCAGGGTGAAACAGTTAACCAAGGTGGAAAGTGTTGCTCGCAAGTGCCCATGATGAGATTTGGGAAAACCTGTTTATGTCTGCAAAACTGAGGCAAACCAATCAAAAATGTAACTTTATTAGGGCCTCATAAGATACCTAATTAAAAGGTAAACATACAGAAACCTGTAGCCAGCTTCTACACAGGCCACACTGCCTGACAGTGTTGTGGAAAGGGACTGAGGCCCCGCATCAACGTCAGTCACATACTACCTAGAATATCCTGACTGAGAGATGTGTTCTGCACACTGTTTTTTTATACAGACAGAAGGCTGACCTCAGATTAACAGGTATGTTTTAGGGTCCTGTCAAAAAGATGGTAAATTTCATTTAGAATCAGTGCCAGGGAAAAGAGCACATAAGAGCTTGTTTGGGGAAGGTGAGAAGGTTGTTGGCTCAGGCTTAGGTGGCATGGGCAGCTCCTATAGACACCCTAGATAGCTGAGGTCTGAGAGCTGGCCAAGGCCACCAGGAAGTGACCATGACACATGTATTCCACGCTGTTGCAGTCGGAGCGGTGCCCGTCCTTTCTAAAGAAGCCAGCTCAGGGGAGAGGGGCCGTCGCTTCAGTCAGGTGAAGACTCCACACAACCCTTTGGACTCCAGCGCCCCACTGATAAAGAAGGGAAAGCAAAGGGAGGTCCCCAAGGCCAAGAAGCCCACATCGCTGAAGAAGGTGTGTAGAGGGTTTCCACAGATGAGGCACTGTAAGCAGACCCAGTTGCACATATCCACGCTGATATCTCCCAGTTCTTAGATTGCTAGATTTTCAGGTTTAAATGCATCGAATCAAGCTGTGTTCATGCCTCACTAGCAAATGATTCTTCCCTCTCCCAAGGGGACGGGACAATGTATGAAGCAGGGATTGCTTCAGCCACCTGCTAGGGAAATCCCTTCTTTTTTTCCACTTTGTGGTGACAGAGACAGAAGACTGGAAAGGAGAGTTACCATTCCCTCTGCATATGATGTCCTCGCACCGCCCCCCCCCCCCCCCCCAGCTGGTAATCTGCACACACCGATGGGGATCTCTCACGGCCCTGTGGTGTGTGTGTCCTCAGTCTCTACTTAGAGGCAGCAGCCCAGAGTTGGCTTCAGAGCCCAGGATTCTCATTGGCTGCTTTGTACCTTCCTGATTTGTGGGGTCTCTGCTGTCCCCACACCAGCGGCGGAGGGCAGTTCTGAGGACTAGGGCACCTGTCCTAGTCCCAAAGCATGACTGGGCATGTTCAACACACTGACCTCAGGCAGCTAATTTTGCAGAAGAGCTTATGTTTTAGGTACTGGTACTTGAGTGTTTTAATCATTTCTTTAATTTTGAAGATTATTTTAAAAGAACGGGAAGAAAGAAAGCAGCAGAGACTCCGAGAAAATGCTGTGAGCCCAGCTATGGCCAGTGATGAGGCACAGGATGCAGAGAGTGGTGCTGAGGAGCAGGCTGCCGACCAGGCTGGTCCCGCAGGTACCACAGGGTTTCTGTGCTTTCACCCAGAGTCCTGAGGTGGGAGCTGCTGAGCGCATGGGCGCTGTGCACAGCACATTGTCAGGGATGAGTGTGGCTGGCTCCTGGCTCCCTGCGGTGGTGCGCAGGCCAGTGTTGAGCTTGAGTTTCAGTATTCAGACTCCAGTTGTGTGGTGTGAGGAGCCCAGGGGTGGGGGTTGGGGTCCAGGCCTGGTTCTGGGTCTGAGTGGGGCAAAGGAGATGAGCCTGGCCTCCCCTCCCCGAGTGTGATCCATGTGGCACAGGAGGCACCGCTGACTAGAAGAGGCTGTGAGCGTAAACACCGGACAGCAGCTTGCCAGCAAGTGCCTAAGCTACACTGCCATAGAAACACATGCATCTGATTTTGGCTTCATGAAAGTCGCAGAGAAATCCAGCATCTGGATAGAGAACCAGAGTAACGCAGAAGCCCCTTCCCTGTGCCATGCCACACCGCTTGCGTCTTCTTTGCCTATCATCACCATGAGTACTGGGGGCGTGGCATGCCAGGGCCAGGATGGGCATGCAGGCACTGTCCAGTTTCGGGCTGCTAGAGGAAGGCTGCTGAGGATGCAAGCACATTCACTTGTGGCATTCCCCTGCAAGCAGTATTGCCTTAGTAGCTCCTGCCACAGGTTTCCTGGTGTCCTCCCAGTTACACCCTAGTCCGGGTGGCACTCCCATCTTTCCTGCCCTGGGCCTTGTCTCTTGATCTTCACTCTAGCAGGTGTGGGATGTGCTTTGTGTTTCCTTCTCTGATCTGATGGTCTAGGGAAGTCACCATTTGCAGATGGCAAGCTGTTACTGAACCACAGCATGAGTTAGACATACCTCTGTTGTTTGAGATACTCACAGGTTTTTCATTTTTTATTTTTCCTTCTCGGTGCTGGGGCTGAGCCCCAGGGATACAGGCGTACCAGGCAAGTACCCCACCACTGAGCTGACCCCCAGCCCAAAGCTCAGATGTTAGAATTCAGCTCTTAAGGACTGTTTGAAAAAGGATGGCTTCACGCATTTAAGGGTAAAAAAAGCAGAACTGCAGCCCTGATTTTTAAAACTTTCTGATAGGTTCTTCAGATCAGATTTCAGAATTAAAAGATGAATGTGACTAGTGAACTGCATCCTTGAAGGTGGTTAAAATGGTAATTTCCTGTGTGTTTTGCCACAGTAAAAATGAATGAATAAACAAACTAAGGGAAAGGGGGAGGTGTACATCCTCGAAACTAGAAAGTTGCCCTGTCTGTCAGCTTTTCTGCTTCTCCGGAGGCTCTGTTAGCTGCCCTCTCCGCTGCTCCATAGCACTGTTGGGAGAATGGCAGGTGTGTCGGGCACTGGTCACGTCAGTGGGACTGCCATGGGCCAGCACTGGGAGACGGTTTCCACTGCACCCCAGGGCTCTGCAGACATGTACAGTGAGCTTTTCATCCCTGAAGTTTCAGGGAGAACAGAAGAACTGGCTTCCACTCCTGTGGTTGAGGGCCAGTCAGAAGAGCCGCCTGCTACAGAGCTCCAGAAGGATGCTGAGGCCTGCCAGCCTGCACCCGACCAAGCTGCCTTCCCCAAGATCCACAGCCGCAGATTCCGGGAGTGAGTGAGCGAGTGCCTGCCTGCTGGGGCCTGGGAGAGGCGGGGCACTTAGGTTGGATTTGGCACTGATTTCTCCCCGCTTACATGCACAGCACAAGAAGTCCAAGTAGTTAGACTGTTCTGCACTTTATTCTTCCAGATTGAGAATCATCAGGTACCTAGTTAGTTACATGGGTGTTCAGGGGTGGCCTGACCCTTGTATCTGTGCTTTGTTTCCTGCCAGTGATGATGGAAGAGGTGCCCTTGATCCAGGACTGCAGGGATGGGTGGGGAGGTGGCAGATGTTATTGAGATCCCTCTCGTGATTTTGTTTCTCTATACGAGATCTTTAGGGCAGGATTTTTGTCCCTGTTTGCCTGCTCTTCTTTCCTTTCCCACTTCTCTTCCTGGGTAGTTCATCCAGGGATTTGTGTTCGGAACAGGGAAGACACATCGGGACGTGACCCAGGCAAGGACCCTTGTATGCCACAGTGGAAGGCAGGGTCCAGAGGTTTTTGTCCCATTATGGTTCAGAGCCGGGGAGGATGCCTCAGTCATTACCTTCCCCAGTATTATTCAATAATTCTGGGGTTCTGATGAGTGTTACTGTCCCTGTGACTTCCTGTCTAATGCTGTTTGTGTCTCTTTTTCCTGGAGTAGATGGTTGCTGGGCCAGGGGCCAAGTTCTTGGTGTCTGATGTTCCTTTCAGTTACTGCAGCCAGATGCTCAGTAAAGAAGTAGACGCGTGTGTCACAGACCTACTCAAGGAGCTGGTCCGCTTCCAAGACCGAATGTACCAAAAAGATCCAGTCAAGGCGAAGACTAAACGCCGGCTTGTGCTGGGGCTGAGGGAAGTTCTCAAGCACCTAAAGCTCAAGAAGCTGAAGTGCATCATCATTTCTCCCAACTGTGAGAAGATACAGTCAAAAGGTAGGTAATACATACACCATGTTATCCTGTGGCACATGGGCCCCGGAGGCAGTGTGCAGGTGCTGCCCTCGCACTCAGCTGTGCCCCTGGTCCCAGGCCCAGCCCACACCCCCGTGGCCTTGGCAACTTTTCAGTTGTGTTTGTACTGAGTGACTGTTTCCTAGGTGTGTTGCCCACTGGGTGCCACCTTCTGAAGCAGGCCAGTGGTGGCGACCTGCACAGCGTTCCCACCTGGCCAGCAGGCCTCCCTCTGGAGCAGGGAAGGATGTGCCACTCGTGCAGGTTCTGCTCAGGAGCTGGGGAGGGTCACTGGCCACTCCTGTCACAGAGGTGATGCACCGGCAGCCAAGCCAGCCAGGCTCCTTGGGGCTGTTCAGTGTGTAAACAGTCCCATCTGCCTACTCACTACTAGTATGGCTTTGTCTGAGTACCTTGCCATTTTACCTGGGCTAGAAGGTGCTTTTCGTCAGATGATAGATGTTACATAAGGCAACAGTGAACCCTCTTCTGTGATGTCTCCTGTTTACCTTGTTCTTGGGCCATCTTGGCTCTCACGGGACATGGCTGACTACATTATGTCCTCCCTCGTCCATAGCAGTGGGCTGGAGTACAGCTCAGTGGTGGTCTCTTGCCTAGCATGTTCTGGGCTTGCATCCCAGCACTGCAAGATGGAAGTGGTAGTCAGGAGCACAGTGGCCTTGCTCGCACACACCCTTGCTTCACCTCGTCAGTGCCACGAGGAGGAGGGAGCATCTGCACACGCCAGCCTTCTTTGGCCCTGCTCCTTTTTCCTGCTGTGTGAACCTCAGCTCAGCCACAGTCTTGGGGTTAAGCCGCGTGATGATCTTACAGTTAGCACTCCAAGTCTGAAGCTGGGAGGTTTTCTGGCATCTGAGACCTCCAGTGGCCCAGCAGACATGGTGGGCTCCTCATCCCTCGCTTGTCCCTGTGCTTGCTCAATGCAGGGACAGCGGCACTGCTAACCTGAACGTGATGGGATTTCAGTGACCTGCCCTCCTGGCTGTGTGTGTGGCAGTGCTCAGAAGCCTTTCCAGGTCACTGGAGAGAAAAAACCACTTGTTTTTCTGCTCTGAACCGGGAGAGCTGCATAGCTGAGAGGGTCTCATAGTTACACAGCATTTATTTAGGGAGAAGGCAGCTATGGGCTCTTGTTTTCCTGTGTACGTACCTCACCACTCAGCCCTCTAACTAGTTTAGGACTGTTTCCTCCGATAGCTTCAAGTATGTGGCTTGCAGGCTTTGCTTGATCATTTCCATGTTACGCATTTGATGACTTCCCGACAGAATCATCCCCCAGCTTTCTAATACTGGGATTCTAGTTCTTTTGTGGTGCCCCCACACCTCATTATAGGGGATTGAACCCAAGGCCTTTGCACTGAGCTAAATACCCAGCACCATTTTTATATTTTATTTTTGAGACAAACTCTTGTCATGTTGCCCAGGTTGGGCTTGAACTTGTAATCCTCCTGTCTCAGCCCCCTAGAATGCTTAGTATTTATTTGTATACACTTAACATTAACCAAACCAACCTGTGGTCTCAGCCAGCTGCCTCAGAGCTTTCAGAAGTGGGGTACTTATTCTGGCTCCCTTGCCTTTTGTGCAGCTGGTCACCCCGCAGGCCCTTTGCTTCCACTCTGTTCTACTAGAGTATACTGTTTTGGGGTCCTTGGTTTGTTCCCTTGTTTGCTGGAGCAGGTGCTACTCTTTGGGCCTTGGTTCTCTGCTCGTCACCAGAAATCCCAGCTTGTGGCACTATGCGGTGGAGATGCTCTGGCCCAGGAGGGTCACAGTCACGCAAAGGGCTGGGAAAGCAGGTGTGGTGGAGCTCCTGCCGGGGCAGGTCCAGCGGGCCCAGGGCTTTGCACTGAGCCAGTTCCCAGTGGTGCTGCCCCAAGAAGCCCGCTGGAATAGGCTCGGCTGCGGGCAACGGGGGTTGGGCTGCTGCATGGATGGATGTGCCCTGGGGATGGCTTATCCTCCCCTCAGAGATGGTCACATGCCCCTGGGGAAGGCGGACTAGGCCCTTGGCCTCCACTTTTCAACCTGTCTTCACTTCTGCCATCAGAGGTGTGGCGTGTGGGGACCCTGTCTCATCTGAGGGCTGTGGCTGGGGGGCTGGAGGCCTGATGCCTCTTCCATACCATCAGTGGGGCCTGCGCTGCACTCCCTGCCGTGCTGCCCACACCTGAGCTTTGGGACACCCAGGGCCCAGGTCTGGCCAGCCTGGCCTGTCCCCACTGTGGCTCACGTAGCGAGGCTAGCTCCGTTTTCCATGTGCGTTTCCGCTTCTAGGACTCTTACCCTCTCCCAGGGATTTGTGTCTAAACAGTAAAATGGTGGATGTGCTGTCCCAGGCCATAGTCCACTGTGTCCTGGACATACCTCACCCTTCTCTGGTGAAGGCTGGAGTTCTCCTTGCTTGGCATCTTGAAGATTTGTTAGGCACTTAAAGTGTAATTGTTCAGTCATTAGTTCCTACTTTTTCTTTTTATTGGAATAAGGTAGCTCTTGAGGTAGTAGCAGCAGATATTTTTCTGGTTTGTCATTTGCTTTTTAAATTTTTTTTTGCCTTGTTAAATATTGTAAATATTGGTATTTTGCATTCTTTTTCTTTCTGCATCTGAGTTTTACTTCATTTTTCTACCTTCCTACTACAGGGTTATTGAAGAATTTTTAAAATAGTTTGTCCCTGGTTGTGTGATGTCTTTTTTTTTTTTTTTTTTTGGTTTTTGGTTTTTCTCCGGTACCGAGAACCGAACTCACGACCTTGCGCTTGCCAGGCAGGCGCTTTGCCACTGAGCTAAATCCTCAGCCCCGTGATGTCTTTGTATGTTTAGGTAGACCACATTTCAGTGTAAGGTACAGAGCATGAGTCTAGCTGCATCTTTGCAGAGGTCCGCCCAACCCCACCTCCCCCTGCCACCCTGCTGCCCCAAGATGTTTTCCCCAACGAGTAGAAGTGTTGTTCCTCACAGGCTCGCTCGTCATACTTTCCGGTCACTCTTGGACCCTCTGCCTGTGGACTGCATCTCCTTGTTAGTAGTATTGAGCTTTATAACAAGCTTGGAACTTGGCGATGCTAGCCACATGTTTCCCTTATTTGTCATTATAAGAAATCCTGCTTTGTAGTAAGCTTAAATTTTAAAGGTTGGAATTAATGTAGTGTTGACATTGTATCATTTTAGATCGTGCTATCCAGGAACATAGATGCTTTTTTATATAGATATTCCCGTGTTAATTAGCTGAATAATGTGTTTGTGCCCAAGGCAGTCTTTGGGTGCTGATGTAATTGAAATAATCTGTGATGGGGCCTCTGTAGAGCTTAGTGCCCCGTGTGCCTGAGGCCCTCATCTCCTGCCAAGGGAGTGCTCCCTGCTGTGGGGGTGCTCTTTCTCCCTCCCTGCTCACGCACTTACCTTGGCTCCCCAGGCAGGAGGAGGCAGTGAGCTCTTGGAAGCCAGAGCCCTGCCAGAGGGGCCATGTAGGGTGAGGAATTCTCCTCTCTGGGTCTCTGGTCTTGTGTGTAAGTGGGAGCTCAGCATCTGCCTTTGAGGGTTTAGGATGGATACAGAGCTGATCCGTGTGAAGGAGCTGATCTGTGGCCTGGCAGGAAGTGTTGTGTAGAATTAGCCAGTGCTTAACTTTGCCATTAGCATTGTGCAACTGCACAGGACATTGTTAGGCTCTGGAGGTGTCTCCTTTGGAGAATGGTTCTTCCATGTAGCTAGTGCTTGCTTTCTGGGGGAATTCAGCAGAAGCTAAAGAGCTGGTGTAGGGCTGTAGGTGAGGTGTTTGCTGTCCAGACAGCAAGGCTCAGCTGCCGCTTCCATGGTGTGTCCTTGTCCTCTGACCAGGTGGGCTGGACGACACTCTGCACACCATTATCGATTACGCCTGTGCGCAGAACATCCCCTTTGTGTTTGCTCTCAATCGCAAGGCTCTGGGGCGCAGTTTGAACAAAACAGTTCCTGTTAGCATCGTGGGCATCTTCAGCTACGATGGGGCGCAGGTGAGATGGGACCCAAGCTGGGAGGGAGTGGGAGGATGCTGTCTCTATCCCCCCTATGGGATAGCCTAGTTCCTCTGCTATGCTGGCAATTGAGGAGATGCCACCACTGAGGCGAGCTTCTCATCACAGTGGCCTTAATCTCCTGACAGCACCACATGCCAGGCCCTGAATCTGGCACTGGGCTGACCGCCAGCAGGTATCTCAGAAGATGATCCACTGTTGGCTGTAGGTGGCACCCCAGTACCCACAAGTACAGAGGCTTGTTGCCCCTGCTTCTCTGTGGTGGGTGATCGCTAAGTGTGCAGGGACCAAGGGGCATCCCGGGATGTCACCTGTGTGCTCTCACTTGTGTTCAAGGACCAGTTCCATAAGATGGTTGAGCTGACCATGGCAGCCCGGCAGGCATACAAGACCATGCTTGAGAATGTGCGGCGGGAGCTGGCAGGGGAGTCCGCACCTCAGACACCTGTCAGCCCGCCCTCAGAGGGCCCCAGCAGCTCTGTGGAAGACAGCGCCCCGGCCCCCTCTGCAGAAGAGCCCCACTACAGTAAGTCTTTGGGGCGAGGGGCTGTGTAGGGGCAGGCATCTTGTGGCTTATGCAGGGTCCTCAGGAAAGCACCTTGGCATCTATGGTGTCAGGCCTGCTGCAGTAGGGCCTGGGAGGTCCAGGCCATGGCCTGTCGAGACTTGGGAAATTGTGAAGGCCTGAGTGGCTGTTGCACACAGATGTCACCCAGAGGATGGTCTTAAAGGTAGCACACCCACGACCATCTTGGGAGGCCGAATGGAGTCTCAGGGGATGCTCTGTGGGGTGTGACTGAGGTTGCTCATTGAGGGGGCCTAGCAGGCTGGGAGAGGAGGGTAGAGCCTGCTCTAAGCAGGGGGAGCATCTCACTCTCCCCACTGGCTTCCTAGGAAGAGGGGTTTCTGACGTGTCTGCACCTCATTGCCGTTTCCTGTTCTAGTTCAAGTCTGGAGAAAGCATCTGGAAGCATACAGTCACTGCGCCCTGGAGCTGGAAGAATCCCTGGAAGCCTCAACCTCTCAGATGAGCAACTTAAATTTATAAGGAGAGTGTTCTTTCCTGTGTGTCTGTGTATTGTGGGTAAGGAACGGGGAGGCTTAGAAAGACTTGGGGGCTCTTCTCTCAGTTTTTCACTGACCTTACATACTTTGTATGGCTGTTGAATTTGGAAATTAACCTGCATGAAAGGCACACGAAGTGGTGGTTGTGAGGTCTTCAGAGCTGGGATTCTGCCTGGTGGCACATGTGGTCTGGAGAACACTGGAAATGCAGTCCTTGAGCACCTTGCCTGCTGAGGCCCCACCTCCACTGCAGCCCAGCCCAGCCCAGGGTCCATCGCAGAGGCAGGCAGGGGCTTCCTGTGGCGAGGGACAGCAGGAGCTGTCCCTCTCTCAAGGATGCTGACATTGGCACAGAAGGCAGTGGGGAGGGGCCCTTTCTCAGGGGACATAGCTCTTAAGCTTAACAATGGGGAGGATTTGCTAAAATGAGCCTCAGAAGGAAGTTGGTTTTCTAACCTGCGACTTTTTGACATCAGTTATTCCTTTTAGTCTATATTTCCAAAGAAACAGTGTATATTGAAGTTGCTACATTTCAGTTTAGTTAATATACTAATCTTCCTTTTTTTAAATGAACATATTTTGAATGTGATTTCTGTCATGGAGCCCAAGGGGCAGAACTTACTTTGATATTTTCCCTGTAAGAAAGAGGGCTTATTTATTTTGAATAAAGAGTGATTATTTAATTTCATTTCAGACTCTGGTGCTTTTAGCCTCTCAGTCATACTGGTTATGCCTGCATCCTGGAGGGGCCAAGCTGGGCAAGGTGGCTATGTGCAGTGGCCCTTCTGGCTCTAGCAGTGGTGGCACCTGCTAAAGTCTCAGGGCTGACACTGTTGCTGTCAAGGGGCCTCTTGGTCTCAGTCTGTACTTGCATTCCCTTCACTAAGCTGCTGGCAGAAAGGGTTTCATCTCTACTTGCCCAAGGAAACAGGTCCTGTACTGGTTTGGCTTTGGAGCTCCTGTTCCATTCAGTCCTGCCAGACACTGGCATCTGAGCAGTGGCCTGTGATGAACAGGTCAAACTGGACAAATGAGTCAGAACAGTGTGTTGCAGACAGGGCTGGCAGTGTGACCACAGGGTGCTGGTGGTGACCACCTTCGGGCCTGTGGCCAGCATGTGGCCAGTTGTGGACGTGTTCTGAGCTTGCGTGGGAAGCATACGTGGCCAGCCAGGTCAGCATGGTAGAGGAGGTCTTTTTGCCTACCCCTCATTGGGAGCCAGAGCAGGTTGATGTAATAAGTTTGAAAATAGGAACTTGTGCAAGAATAAAAGCTCCATGTGTAGTTTATGGGGAAAAATTTCAATAGCTTTTCAGCTGTACTCAGCATATAGAATTTTTACATCTGATGAGTCAAAAAATTATTTTAAAATCTCTGCTGGAGATGAAGGTCTTCTACTCAGAGGCCCTTCTTGGAGGGCTCCAAGTCTGTGATACCTGTTGTGCTAATTTTGGCCTAAATGTGGCTAAAGCAGAGGCTTGCGGGTGGGGGCTGAGCAGAGCAAATGTGCAACTCTTATATTAACATGTGCAGAGTTGCAAGTCCCTCCTCATAGCCACAGTCCCCATCAGGAGACCCTGTCACTGGACCTTGAATGTGTCCATCTTATAGAGCATGAGCGTGGTCCACCGAGTCAGACCTCAGAGGACACCATGGAAAGTGGCCCAGAGCTGACAGAATTCACTCAGCAGTGGCTGCAGTTGAACCCACTCCTTCAGAGACCCACGAGTGGAGAACTCACAGAAGAGCTTCCTGTTACATGTCCTTGATGGGGGGCTGGGGATTTAGCTCAGCGGCAAAGCGCCTGCCTGGCAAGCGCAAGGTCGTGAGTTCGGTTCCCGGTACCGGAGAAAAACCCAAAAAAAAAAAAAAAACAATACATGTCCTTGATGGTTCTGTATGCAAGATAGTGGCTGTCATCCAGATGGGAAAGCAGGTGCCAGGCAGCCTGAAGACCACTCGGTTCCATGTGGAGAAGGGGACAGAAAGTACACAGGCAACCAGGGCAGCTCTACTCACAGCTCCACATCTCTGGGATCCTTATTCACTTTGGCGCATGAAGGAATTGGTGAGAACCAGTGTGTACCTCTCATAGGAAAATTCCAGAATGGTGTGGAGTAGGCTGTGCTCAGATGGCTGAAGAGACAGCCAGTATCTCAGGACAGCCATGGTCATAAAAGAAGCTCAGTTGTTTTTTTTTTAATAGAAAAAAGGTAAATAAAAATTTCATAACAGAATAATAGGAGAATAATAATAGTTAATACATTGCATGTTATCTTTAAAGTAGTTATTCAGAATACAAGATATGGGCATTAAAGTTTCTCTAATTGATATTAGCACAAACCTTCCTTTTCAATGAACTAAGACACAAATAGTATAACTGACTTGCATTTTTTTTCTCTTTTCCCTTCCCTTCGTCCTAGTTCCTTTTTCCTTTTGAACAATTCCTTCCCATTTCACAATACCTACACATTTTAGACCTTATTTGTTCTTTCAGTTTCTCACAACAGGGAGACAATACAATGTTTACACGTGAGTCTGGTTTATTTCACTTATGGTCTTAAGTTGCATCTGTTCATGTATAAAAGTTTCAAGTTTATCCTTTATGGCTGAGTGGTATTCC
Source organism: Chinchilla lanigera (assembly GCF_000276665.1). Taxonomy (NCBI): domain Eukaryota; kingdom Metazoa; phylum Chordata; class Mammalia; order Rodentia; family Chinchillidae; genus Chinchilla; species Chinchilla lanigera. The sequence continues at coordinate 2,695,434 of NW_004955515.1, read as the reverse complement.
ATTATATAAAAATACCACATCTTTTTTTATCCATCTCTCGGTTGATGGGCATTTGAGTTGTTTCCAAGATTTAGCTATTACAAATTGTGCTGCTATAAACATAGGTGTACATATATCGCTATAGTATGAGGTCTTTAATTCTAGGAAGATACCCAGAAGGGAATAGCTATGTCAAATGGGACCTCTAATCCTAGCTTTTTGAGGAATTTCCATACTGATTTCCACAGTGGTTGCATCAATCTACACTCTCACCTACAGTGGAGAAGGGTTCCTTTTTCCCCCACAGCCCCTCCAGCATTTGTTATTGGTTGATTTCTTGATGATAGCCATTCTTTCTGGGATGAGATGGAATCTCAGTGTTTTAAATTGTATCTCTGGAATGACCAGTGATGATGACCATTTTTTCATATATTTATTTGCTGTCTATATTTCTTCATCTGAGAAGTGTGTATTCATCTCAGATACTCATTTGTAGACTGAGTCTTTGAATTTGGGAGGGGGGTGATTTTTTTCAATTCTTCATATGTTCTAGGTATAAGTTCTTTGTCAGAGGGACAATTGGCTAAAATTTTTCCTACTCCCTGGGTTATCTTTTCACTCTGTTAGTGATTTCTTTTGATTTGCAAAAGCTTTTTAATAAGATGAGATCCTAGTTGTTGATTCTTTGAAGTATTTTCTGTGTGGTCTGGGTTTTGTTCATGAACTCTATGACTACACGTATGCCTTCCAGATTTCTACCTAACTCTTCTAGTAGGTTTAGTGTTTCTGTTTTAATATTTAGATCATTGATCCATTTTGAATTTAATTTAGTGCATGGTGTTAGACCTGGGTCAAGGTTTAGTCTTCATCATGTAGAGAGCTTGTTTGTCCAGCACCATTTATTAAAGAGGCTGTTTTTCTTCTAGTGAACATGTTCGGCCCTTTTGTCAAAGATAAGATGGCTGAGTGTGTTTGTAGTTGTATCTGCATCTTCTAATGTATTACACTGGTCCTCAGGTCTGTTTTTTTGCCAGTACCACACTGATTTTATCACAGTAGCTTTGTAGTGTAATTTCAAGTCAGAGATTGCAGTGCCTCTGGCCTTGCCTTTGTTGCCCAGGATTCTTTGCTATTCTAGGTCTGATATTTCTTTTACTGATTTTTCTGTCCAGTTGATCTATTTATTTGTGACAGTGGGGTATTAAGGTCCCCCATTACAGTTGTATTATTTATTGCTTATTTGATTTTTCATTTGTCTCATGTAGTTGGATGCTCCTATATTTGGTGCATATATATTTATGATTGTTATCTCCTGCTCTTAAAGTTTTCCCCTAACAAGTATGTAAGTTCTTTATCTCTTTTGATCATTCTTGGTTTGAAGTTCACATTGTCTGCAAACAGAACAGCTACCACTGCTTTTTTCTGGGTTCCTGTTACATGGAGTGTTGTTTCCCATCCTTGGACTTTCAGTCTGTGAATTTCTTTTTGAGTTAAATGTGTTTCTTCTTCTTTTGGTCTTTTTTTTGAGGCCAGGTCTCACTATGCAATTCAGGCTGGCCTTGAGCTTACTATGTAGCTCAGGCTGGTCTCGAACTCACGACGATCCTCCTGCCTCAGCCTTCCAAGTGCTAGGATTACAGGCGTGCACCACCATGCCCCGCAGTGTGTTTCTTACATACAGCATATTGTTGGATCTTGTTTCTTGTCTTTTGATTCATGAATTGAGGCCATTTACATTGATGGTTATAACTGGTATGCATTGGATTATCTGGGTTTTTTTTTATTTTTAAGAGAATAATAAAAAAAGAACAATAGCAAAATACTAACAACATAGACAAAAACAAAACAAAGCAAAAACAATAAAAATGATACAGGGTTTCAGAACAAAATGATAGGAATTAACAGTGGTTGTTATATTCCATATTGTTATTCAGTGAAGTTGCTCAGATTACCAGATGTAAGAATGCAAGATTGATCAAATCCCCTCCAAAAAAAAACCATTAAAAATGATACAAATTTTCTCTAGACAAGATGGTAGGAATTCACCAGTGGTTGTTACATTGCATATTGTTGTCTTCAAATTAGTTGTTCAGATTACCAGACATAAGCATGCAATATTGGTCAAAAAGAAAAAAAATTAGCCAGTAACTGTTCCTTTCAATAAACCATTAGACATCATGTATTGGATTATCTTTGTCATGTTATTTTCCTCCTGTTTTTTCCCTGCTTTTCCCCTGTTTAATTACTTGCCCTGCCTGGTAGTTTCTTTGTGCTGTTGTTCTTGGAATTGTCATTTTTTATCTCTGTCTAGAATATCTTTCAGTACCCTTTGTAGTGTTCGTTTGGTGGTCATGAATTTTTTTAGTTGTTCTTTGTTATGGAAGTATCTTATTTCTCCATTAATTTTGAAAGATAGTTTTGCAGGGTCCCTCAGTTTGGGTTGGAAGTTGTTTTCTTTCAGGACTTGAAATACTTTACTCAAAGCTCTTGACTTGAGAATTTGTGTTCAGAAGTCTGCTGTGATTCTGATGGGCTTTCCTTTATAGGTGATCTGTTTCTTTTCTCTAACAGCTGTTCTTGTGCTGAATTTCTAGAATCTTGGTTATCATATGTCTAGTCGTAGATTTATTTTGGTTGTGGCTAATTGGAGGTCCATATGCCTCACTTACTTGTACGTCAGATTCTTTTCCCATGCCTGGGGAATTTTCCACTATTACTTCTGCAAATTGTCTTTTTATGTCATTTGTGTTGACTGCTGCTGTTTCATTGACACCAGTCAGTTTTATATTATTTTTCTTTGCATCATCTTGCAGCTTTTGAATTTTTATTTCCTGAATCCTTGTTATTTTTAAGAGATCTTTTCTTTCATGATCACTAACTGCAATCCTGTCTTGAGTTTGGTTCAAGCATTTTGCCAGCTTTCAGTGGAATTTTTAATTTCCTGGATATCTCTTTGAATCTGTTTTACACGTTCTATTTCTTTCCTATATTGATCATTCTTGGTTTCCATTCTTTTTCTATAGTCCTCTTTTTTTTTTTTTTTTGGCATTTCCTTTGTGATTGCTGTCATTTCTTCTTTAACCTGAGAGATTATTTCTGATCTGATTTCCTCCATAGCCTCATGAATTTTTCTGTACTTTGGTTACTGTCTTCAGAAATTTCAGGTGTGTCTCTTCCATTTTCCTGTAACTCACTGTCTCCTGGACTTGTTCTGGGTGGGCTTGAGGTCTGAGGCTGCATTTTGCTTCTGCATCTTACCATTTTCTATTCCAGTAAGTTTTTATTTTGTTTTCTGTGTTGATCCTTGTAATTTTTTGTAGTAGGTAGCTATATCACTAGTATCAAGGCCTCTCTAAAAAAAAGTCTTTTCTTCATGAATGTCGTCTGTGTGTAGGAGGTTCTTGGCTTGTGTCTCTTGCAAGATCCTACCTTCCCAGTTAATTAAGAATGAGATGTTGGTATCTGTTTGGACCAGTCCTTTGGTGCTAGGGTGTGGTGAGGTTATTACCCTAGAGCTTCCCATTATGTTACAGAAGTGAGAACAACTGATTACAAAAGATATGACATCCTAGTTAAAGTAGTAGTATTAGCAGTAACAATAGCATCAAGCACAGTTTAGAAACTGACAAACTGTGTTAACTATTAATTTTGTACCATAAATCATAGGAGCAAAATCTGCAGTTATTTAACAGAACTGATCAGAAATTCGGAGCTTGTATGTGAAGTGTTTACCCTTGATAGAGTGGTTTTATCCTGTAGTGGGAAAATTTAAGAAGGATTGTGGAAAGAAAAGAGATAACTGAAAAGAAATAAAGTAGTAGAAGCCAGGCTGGAGGACCAAGGATGATCCTGCAAGCTTTGGGAAACTAGAGAAGAGGGCAAAAGAAAAAGAATGAAGAAGTAAGCAAGAGTTAACTGAAAAATTAGACTATTTATTCATTCCAGTGAAAATTTGATTAAATCTAGAGAGGTAAGTTGAAGATGGGGGAAAGATGATGAATAGTTTGGGGCAAAAATATAGGTAAAAGAAAAAGGAAAAGGAAAGGGAAAAAAAAAAATACAAAATACAAAATTCCTCTGGTCTTCACTGGAAGTCCAAAACTGCTGGATAACACTGCCCAGCCTGCAGTAGAATTTGTGCTGAATTTGAGGCTGATCTTGTCCTCCAGATGTGGGGGCTAGGGCCATAGTCTTCAGCCAGCACTTTCTGCATGTCCCTTAGCAGCCTCCTACTCCTTACTCTGTTTCTCTCATCATCCCTCTCCCATTGCTGTGCTACTTTCAGACAGAGACAGGAGCTATATTCCCAGTCCTGTGCACCTTTGGCTCCTCCTGGTCCTTGCTCAGCCTTATGTGTTCCTCTTCCCCTGGCAAGTGTGTGTCCTCTCAGGTCATTTGTTACAGGGTAGGGTGGGATGCTGTGTGGTCCTTTGCTCCTGCCATTGCAGTCCAATGCTGCTAAGTCCCAATTCTTACTATTTTCCCAAGGGGGAAGCGCTAACTTTCCACTTGTTGCTTTACAAGGTCCTCTGCCACTGCCACCCACCTCTGCTGTAGTCTCTAACTTTTTTGGTGAGGTTGGGGGTGCCTTGGGGTGCCTTTCTGTTCCTGACCCCTGGCAACACAGGGACAGCCTGGCACTGCACAGTCCCAAAGAAAGGGAAAGGAAATGGAAGGGGGGAGGGGAAAAGGGGAGCAAAGGGAAGGAAAAATAACAGAAAACTGATCAATCTTCCAGGAGGGAGCAGTTCATTTACTCCTTTGTGTCGGCAACATTTACTGGTGGACTGTAGCATCTTCTGTTTGGAGGAAGGCAGAAGAGGCAGGGAACTTTATATCCCAAGTCTATCCTGTATGGCTTGATTCAGCCCCATTTTAGTATATCCTTTTTTTTAATTATTTTTTTTAAGATTTCAAGTATGGCGGGCAGTCATCTTGATTGAGTTACTCAGCAGTAGCTCGCCATTTCATTAAGTCCTTTATCTATGTTTTGCTTGATCTATGAATCTCTCATTTCAAATTGATTTTGATTTCATGGTATATGTCCTCCCCTTCTTCCAGTTAACCTGTGTTTTTAGTTAAATTTGTCTGAGTAGCTCTGAACAAGGCTGCTCGTCTATTCAGTCATGCTGTGTTCCTCCTCGGCTTTCTTTTTTTTTCTTTTTTGTCTGGTACCGGGAATCAAACTCAGGACATTGCACTTGCCAGGCAGCCATTGTGCCACTGAGCTATATCCCCAGCCCCCTCGGCTCTCTTTTTAACAGAGGTTTTGGTCTTATGATGCCGTAACACTGTCATTCCAGACAAAATGGGGCAGGTCTCCATGATTAAAGGCTGCAGCGTTTGGGCCAAGCCTTCACAAGTTCTCACACACTGCGAGAGTCAGTTTCAGTAATTAGAGACTCACTGGCAAGTATAACACAACACTCGTCACTCAGACTGCTTTCAAGAACATTTATTATGGCACCAGGAGATTTGCACTACTGACCTGCTGGCCATTCTGCCTCACCAGCAGGTATCCCACTGCAGAAGCAAAGTACAGAGGAGCAAACACTCACAGCAAGAACCACAGCATTAGGAAACAGTGCAGCCTCCAGAGATTACTGAGAACACACAGATGTTAAAGATCCACTCTGGACTGACCTCACCGTCAACACAGGGTGGACAGTGACAGGTTTTCACTAGGAATCTCACCTTCCCGTCCTGTGAGGGGACTCGGTTAAGCAACAGGATGTTTGGGTGGGGCAGCCGCAGGCTTGGCTTCCACCCATAAAGCCCGAGAGGGGGGGGGGTTTGATGCTCCTGGGGAGGGGTGAGTGTGCAAGGTGAAATCCTGGCCATCGTGGAGGGGTGGCCACTGGGGAAGTAGGAGCTGTCGCATGATTTGTATCCCCTTAACCAGCCTCACCACCTGTTGCTGCCAGGCCAACCTTTCCTTGTGCATAAGCACTTAATTTTACAAGGGTCTGCTACTGTCCCAGGCTGCATTGCGACTCCATGCTCATCAGTGGCTGCACACACAGCTGGCGAGGTGGACAGCTCACCTCCCTGGGATCTGGAGCCCACGGGTACCCGTTGCTGGAGGCAGCAGGGTCCATCCAGGATCTGTTGGGTGCTGCCTCCCGGTGGCTAGAAGGTATCCTTGCTGCAGCTTTCCTAAAAGAACAAGGTCGTCTAGAGTTCTTGCCCGAACTGATGTTCCCTGCTCTATAGCCTGATTCTCCCATAGACCGCCTCAAGTGTCACCGTAAAGGCCTGGCGTCTGTATCTCCTGGTGTGGGTCCTTTGGAGTCTAAAGAGCAGAGCACTTGGGAATGAGTGACCCATGGGTGACACACATGAAGAGGAAGCCCTTTTGCTTTGACTCACTTTGGAAACATTCCGTACAGCTGGGACTGCTGAGCCCAGGGGTTCTCAGAAGGGCCTGCAGATAGTTGTGGCCTCGTGCACTCTGATATGAGGAGACCACCTGTGAGCACTCGCCCTTGGGAGCTTGTGGCAGCCACTTTGCCCGCAGCCCTCCCTCTGTGGCTGCTTATGCAATAGTAAACCTGTGGCCTTGCCTTCTGGTGCCAGGAAGGCAGCGCCAGGGACTTGGGAGCCTGGGACCAAGGCAGCTTCCACCTGCGTGAGAGAGGCTGTCTGGACACACTATGTCCTTCTGCAGCTGCTGCCTCACTGAGGGCCTGATCCTGCCAGGGCTGTGCCCAGATTGCCTCTTCCTGCTCTCCAGCAGCACCTAGCCAAGAACCCCAGGAGGCAGCCTCAGCCATGCAGGCTGCCTGTAGCAGTGGGCCGCAGTGGGGCTGCCAGCCAGCCACCGGCCTGCGTATTCCACTCAGTCTCCGTGAGGGGCAGTTTCGGGCTCCTTGACTCCCTTCCAGCTTCACTGACCAGAGCCAGGGCTCTCTCGGGGCTGCGCAGTGGGCTAATGAAGCAGGAGGGCCCACTGATAGGATGGAGCCCGCAGGGCCTCCCTGTGGCCACGTACGTACCCACGCCTTCCTCCAGCCCTGCATCAGTCGGTCGTGCTCCCCAACCACAGCCCTCCAGGTAGCGAGCTCTCTGCTCCACTTTTGCTGCTGTGCCGCCTCTGAAAGACAAGCAGAGCGTAGGTCAGCAGCACCATAGATGCCCTCTGTCCAGCAAGGCCACACTGCTGCTGGACAGGTGACTGACTGGGCCACAGCAGTGTTCCATGCATCTGCTGGGGCCAGCCATATTATCTTAGGTGAGTCCTGCTAGCCTTGTCCGTGCAGCTCTGAGTAGAGATTCCTGCGAGCACCTTCTTCCGCCCCCTTCTCCAGGCCGTGGCTCTGGCTGCTGCTGTTCTGAGCCACAGTGGGCCTGTTCCCACATCCCTCGCGGCCTCTTCCTGTTTCTGTGGCAGAGGGCTGGTACAGACCATGGGGTGGGTGGTGTCTGTGGCTTCCCCCAGTTCCCACCAGTGAGAGCAGAGCTGAGGCTCGCTGATGAGCTTGCTTCTCACTGAAATGTATGGCATCTCAGGAAGGCAGTGTGGTGGGGGCAGGGAAGGTTGGGCCCTCCATGGCCTCCTAAGTGTGTTTTATCCTGGATTCTAGAGACACACTGAAGGCTGCTGGATGACAGGAATCTGCCAGCCATGCAAGAACAAAGGGCATCACCTCACCTTCAAGACAAGAACCATCTGGATGGGGAGGGTATAGGGAAAATGGGGAGCTACCCTAACTAGTCACTCCTACCCCCCCCCTCTTGTGTAGAGTGGCTTGGCCATAAAGGTGTCTGTTCAAATCAGGTCCTGGTCTTTCAGGCTGCTAATCTGGAGCAGGTCACTCATGTCTTTGTGGGCTTTTGCTGCATCATCTATAAATAGGGTAATGGCAGCACTCCTGGTAAGATCAGTGAGCGAGCCTCAGACCACCTCACCGTCCTCCTGACCACAGAGCCACCTGGCGACCATGCTGCCAGCTGCTGGGCGAGAATTTAGTTTGTAAGGCAGCAGCCTGGGGGCAGGAGTTGCCTCAGCAGTTACTTCTGCCCCTGCCCAAACTGCCAGTAAGGGGCTCTTTAGAAATGTGTGTATGCGCAGTGCAAAGCAGAGGACGCAGCAAAAACCCAGGAGGTAAGAGGTAGGGGGACACAGGGTCACCGACAGGCCAGACACAGGAAGGGGACTGTATGGCTGGGAGCAGGGACGTTGAGGAATCACTTCCAGCAGTGCTGGAGCACAGTGCTGCCGAGCCTTCTGAGTGGACTGCCAAGGTGTGTGGTGCTGCTGAGGGGCCACGACGACACCTGGACGCTGGGCCAGGCAGTGAGCGACAGCACAGAGGGTCATTGGGCTTGGAAGAAAGCACACAGTCCCATGGACACATTTATACCCCTTTCCCACTTTAGCCCCAAGAGCCCAACCTAAACCCCATCAGGCTTGCTGTGCCTTGTCTGGGCTGCAGCTGAGAGAATCTGAATTCTAGCAAAGCCCAGAGGACCAGGATGCTGCCTCGGAGACTGGGCTTAAGCACTTCCTGCACTGCTGTGCGCAGGACTCACTGGAGAGGATGTCGGAGCCCTGCGCCAGGAGGCCGGGTCCCAGCATTTCTAGTGAGTGCCATTGGTACTGCCAGTACAACGGCCACACCGTGGCAAGAAAAGGCTGAGATAGGAGATCTGGTGGCTCCCTTCAGTACAGATGGATATCAAGGATCACAAGACACCTGAGGGACAGTCTACCAGACAGCCAAATGGAAACCCGGTGGGGGGACCTATCAATATTTTCAGAGTTAAGAGGTAACTGCATGGGCTCAGTTAGTTCTGGGAGGGTAAAGCTGAGAAAACCTAGCAAGAAGCAGAAGAAAGTTTTGAGTGAGCACTGAGGGGGAAGGCAAAGCAGGGTAGCCTTAGCAGAGCAGCCTGAGTCGCACATCTTGGGAAGCGAGTTTCAGAACAGCAGAGAAGGCTGAATCTTGAAGATGCCCCTAGCTGAAGGGCAGGGGCTCCCGTATTTAACAGGTCCAGCCAAGGCATGGGAAAACCAAGCCACTGCAAGGTTTCACAGTGCTTGAGAAAACACGATCAGATAAACTTCCAGAAAAGAAAAACCTGCCACCAGGGCCCCAATACTCAGATGCCTCAGGCCAAGTTTTATGCCCATGCTGTCACATTAGTGAGCAGGCAAAATATGCCGACTCCTGGAGCAGGTGCTCCTGCACGCCCTTTCAGGGGTACAGTATTACACAGATACCAGGCAAGGCACACCGGAAACCACTTTTTCCAACACAAGAGGGCACAGTCTGCAGGCTCGAGGAGGAGGGCGGTCCCAGGGCACACCTGACTCCCAGTGCAAAGGCGAGCTGCCCACGGAAAGCCAGCTAGGAGGGTCTAGAGAGGCTGCCTGTAGGACATGAACGTATGGACTGCCGAACCTGGTGTTGGATTCATGACAACTAAGAACTGAACAAAAGGAAACCACAGGAGATCGTAACAGGCCCAGAGGACTCCGCAGTCCTAGTGATGGGAATGCAGACTCCCACTTGGGAAGGTGGGAGACTGGCAGTGACAACGTGTGCCTGAGCCCACGTGCGCTCGTAAGTGGTTATCTGCGTACCCGCATGTGCAGTGAAGTCTGTGTGGTTGTGCAAATTTGGTGCTGGGCGCTGGGGAAGCAGACGGTGAAAAGCCAAGTCCTCATCCTCCTCAGTGGAAAGCCAGTCATTAATCCCTGCCCTGCTACCCCACGAGCATGCTTTGAGATGACAGTGGGCAGCCTCTTCAAAGGCTGCAGCAGACGAGGGCATCACTTACCATGCCTCACCACGGCAACCCGCACTTTGGAGGTCTGGTTCCCCGCGGTAGAGAGGACGGAGCAGCGGTACTCGCTGTTTTCCTGGATGGCGTCCCGCAGCCAGCTGAGCGCGTGGGCCCTGCCATCAGGCAGTGCATGGGTCTGCACAGGCACACATGTCTCCAGGACACGCCCGTTCTTCTCCCAGGTGAAGCGGATATCCGCGGGACCTGTGGGCACATGGTCCATCTCCACCTCGGTGCCCCGAATTCCCACTCAGCCCATGAGAGCTGCCTCAGCAGAAGTGACTGGAGGCCACTTCCACTGCAGTCCCTCGGTCACTGTGGGAAAAAGGGCTGCCCCTTCTCAGGCCTCCACCACCCTATGCACTTCCTACTTTTGGACCACAGGTGGTTTATTCAGGGCATACCTGAATGGCCTGCGCACCCCCCACCATGGAGTGTCCCTGGGGTGCTGTGTCTTCCCTTCCCATCTGAGCCCTGGGTGACTAGCATGCATGCACCCCAGGGCTCCTGCTCACCCATGCACAGGCCCAGTGCCGAGGGAGAGTAAGCCCTGCATTGACCACAGCTATCCCAACCCAGGTCCCTTCTAGACTTTTTACCTGATTTATTGGGGTAGAGGGGCTAGGGACACCTATTTCCAACACTCCTTGACAGTCTACCCATCCCAGGCAGGGTGAAGTAGCTTTAGCTCATCTGATCCGCTGTCGGCAGTGCAGGGCCTGCCTTGCCTGAGGAGGCTGTCCTCATCCCAGGGGGAGAAGGCTGTGTTCTTGAGCAAGGGAGGGTCAGGGCAGAGGCTGAGCCAACGAGGATCATTTAGATCTTGCATTCACTCGTGGGCAGCCAGAGAGGGATGGTGAAGCCCCAGTGCGGGAACCACGAGTGGGGTTAAGGCCACCTTCCCTGGGTCCCGTCTGTGGGTCTCAGACTTCACTCTAGGGACCAGGAACAGCTGGCTGTACTGGGACAGGCACCACTGCCAATTCCCCTAAGGAAGACACAAGCCAGGCAGCACCCTGTGACAGTGCCCATGTTGGCTGCTGCTCAGAACTTGAGGAAGGCTGGGCTGGTGTGAGCCAGGGACCCTCTCAGAGCTTCCCCAGAGTGTGCACAGCTGGGTGCACCCACATAGCAGCCCTGGGAAGGGTGTGCTCAGCTGGGCCTGCCACCACCACTCTGCTGTTCTCTCCTGCAGGTGTGCCCACCTGTGTCAGGGTGGCCCCAGGCAGGCTTCTTGCCCAGTTCCCTGGCTCCCTACAGTGGGCATCTGCTCTTCCTTTTGGCCCTCTCACTCCCCAGACGGGTTGAGAGGCCACCTGAGCTAGCATGGGCACAGCAGATCCCCAAGATAGCCCCCACTTGGCCAGGACCCTGATCAGGATAATCAGACTCCCAGATGCCACCTGTTTTGTGGAGGACATCCGGCAGGGAAGAGGAACTATGTGCGACATATGAATGGATGATGTTGGACGTGGCTAGCAACTCCTTTCTGGGGCTGGAGCTGGGACCACTAAGCCAGAAAGACAGGACCGAGCCCAGTATTCCTAAGAATGCCAGCACACAGAATACCGGCAGCCCCCTTGGAGAGTGGCGTGGAGAGGTGGGTGGGCCATGCCCAGCCCTCTCTGGGCTGCCAGAGAGCCTGAGACTCCTGTCCTGCACTACAGCCGTAAAAGATGGATGGTTTCACTGAAGTTTCTCATGATGGACTCGCCCTTCCCTCCTCAACCTGGGCATCTAGTGGCTGTGGCTCCTGTAACCGTCCCTGCTGCTCCTGGTCAGAAGACTTTCCTCAAGCATTAGCCCAAGAGCAGATGCCCAACTGGACAGGTGGGGCTGCCTCTCAGGGGAGATGGAGTGCACGGAGAGGCTCCGAGCCCATTTGTTAGTCATAAGAAGCCACCTACATTGTCATTGTGAATTTTGTTTTAGATACTGAGAAACAAAAATACTAAGGTGAACTGAAAAATCTAAGCACACATATATGTATGTGTATGTGCTGCTGTGTTTATATATGTGTATGTATAGCTATACTCATGTGTATGTATAGATTAAAGGCCTAAGAGTGGCCATGATGCTGGAGGTGGCCTCCTCTGGACGGTTATATTTGGGGCTGATTTATGTTTTCCTAATGTTTACAAATTCACTCAACAAACATCACTCTTATAGTGAAAAAACAGAATGCTAATTTGAAACAAATGTGCTACAAACTCTCAGTGGAATTCTGAAAGTTCTTCTAAGAGTGTCTTGTGTAGCAGTCTGTTTGGCCTTTGTGGGTTATTTTGTGCAGAAATTTTTAATCCATGCTATATTATTTTTCTATGTGTGTGTGTGTGTGTGTGTGTGTGTGTGTTTATCTCTCTAGGCCAGATGTCCATCGATTGAAGGACACGCATATTCTTCCCTCAATATCCACTGGGCACTGGGGTTCCAGGACCCAAAAGATACTGAAATCCTCAGATGTTCAAGTCCCCTCTATGAAATGGCAGCATATGTGCAATGACCGGCATACATTTGCCTGTAGATTTCACATCATCTCTGGACTACATGTGATACCTAATACGACGAGAATGCTTTGCAAGTGGCTCTGCCATGTGGCTTGGGTTCAGTGACAAGGAGGAGTCTACATTCAGGACAGGCACAGCATTTTCTCTGAGTGCTGGCTGAACAGGTGCTGAACCTGTAGATACAAGGGCCAAATATTTTGTCTTTTTAACTGCAGATGTCTTTCAGGACACCACATTTGCTTTTGCTATTCCACAGCTTAAAGGCATCAAACTGGAACTGCACTTTAAGAAACCAATTCTCTGGAGGTGTTAGGATCAAAGCAATGTCTTTAAACATGAGACACTAAAGCCAGTTTTTAAAAAGTCCCATATCCTGTATGCACCAGCCCTGCTCCATGGTGAGATGAACTGCAAAATCACCCAAGACCATGCTTGGGTGTGCAAAGAACATGGAACACACCGCCACGTGCCCCACCAGCACGAAGACCATTCTTAAGCATCGTAAATATTAAATGTGTGCTTACTCACAGGCATGAAAGATGCTGAAGGGGTACTTACGTTCCATGCATTCATTTTAAACTATCCAACTCATTCTGAATGCAGAGGAGAGTAAACAGAGAGGGAAAGTGTGTTAGAACCAGTCCACGGGGCCATCCCATCAGCACTTGCAGCTGCAGGGACAGAAAGAGGCCCCGCCAGGCCCGCTCACAGTCCTGAATGCCCAGCCTTGGGGTTTCCTTTCTCCTCTGAGAACTCACTGGTTCTAGCCTTGAGCCTCGTGCCAAGCCCCCCAGCCCTGTCCCACCCTGACAACTCAGGAGGATGGCGCACCCCACAAGCTGCTGAGGGGAAGGGACAGGCAGGAGTCCTGACAAAACATTGGCTCTTTCTGGCATCAAGCCAGTGGCTGCTGCTCCTCACCTGAGCCCCAAAGGAGGGCACACACGCTCCTGGCAAGGAAGGACCTAGGCTGACACTATGCCAACTCCTGGCCACCTGTCCCCAAGGTCCAATAGGACAAAGGCCAGGCCACCCGCTTTTTTGCTTTGAGCCTTGTCCCCAGCACACATCACCCTCCTGCCCACCCCACTCTACAGGACCAAGGAGTGCCTGGAGCACCAGGCTTCAGAGCTGTGCAGATGTGATCAGGGGGCATGTGGGGCTGATTCCACGCAACCAGCCACACTGCTCTAGCGAGGGCCTCCCCAGGAAGGCTGCCCACCCTGGAGCTGGACCTGAGGCCTGGCGTGGGGGCAGCATGAGGGGCCACCCCAGGCTCAAGCTGCAGGGGCTACATGCCCACTGCTGCTCTGCACGGCACCTGTGTCATGCTTCCATTTACATGTGGTCCACTCTGACCTCAGGGCAGCTGTCCTGTCTGCCCTGCTCACCCCAGGTAGCCCTTCTGCAGCTAATGGGGTGTTGGCCACCCCCACCCAGTGAGCACTAACCTCTGAACACCCCAGGCAAGCCAAGCCCCCCAGCTTGTCCCTGCAGTGCACACTGCTCAGGCCTGCCCCCAACACCTACTCACTCTTCCCCCAGGGATCCTGCTACCTGTCCACCCTCAGGCCTCCTCCTGGGGAGGGTGGCTCTTCTTATCCCAGGTGTGCGTCCCTGTCCCCCAGACTCTGCCCTTGGAGGTGCAAGGTCTGTGCCATGGGGGATACACCAAGGTCCTGCTGGCCACCCCTCTCTACTCTCCCTCAAGTCCTGGAGCAGCCAGGGGAGGGAGAGAAGTGAGACACACCCCATGTGCAGCAGCTGTCACAACGTCCTAGGGGGCTGGGGATTTAGCTCAGTGGCACAGTGCCTGCCTGGCAAGCACAAGGTCATGAGTTCAATTCCCGGTACCGGAAAAAAAAAAAAAAAAAAAGTTATTTTTGGGGGCTGGGGATTTAGCTCAGCGTCAAAAGCGCCTGCCTGGCAAGCGCCAGGTCATGAGTTCGGTTCCCGGTACTGGAGAAAAACCAAAAAAAAAAAAAAAAAAAAAAAAAAAGAAAACAACGTCCTAGGGAATCCCCATCTACCTGTCACACACTCACCCTGGCAGTGTCACTCAGTGTCACTTGCCACTCAGGCCTGTTCTGAGCAGCCCGGGGAAGGCAGGGTTCTGAGCACCTTTTTGGAAGCTTCCCCTAGACTGCACCCAAGAGCTCACGAGCTCTCCGGCAGCCACCTCACGCTCGTGCCAGCTGTGCCCTGGCCGGTGCACTCCCTGGCTCAAACATCACCCTGCTTTGCCCTTGCTGGGTAGGGACTTCAACACCTGTGCAGATCTGAACCCGCTTCCCAGTCAAATGTCAGTTTGTTACCTCTAAGGGGGATGAAGCCCAAATTCCAAGTGTGACAACCTCTCAGTGGGCCCGACCAAGGCCGTTCACCAGAGTGGCCCAGAGCTTAATTAGGCTCCCCACTAGTCCTCCTGACACCCACAAGAACTCAGGGCTGCACCCTTCAGTCCCGGAGGGGACCCTATCCTTAACAAGCCTCTAGGTCATACCTGTGGACCAGCAGGTGCCCCGGCTGAGGCCGGGCCAGGCTAGATCTCCTATCACCAGGCACATCCCTCCAGGACATCTTGGAAGCTCCAGGGCTGCACCAGGATCTGCAGAAGTTACCATAAGACCCAGGCAGACCTTCCCTGCACGACCCCTACACTGTCACACACCACTGAACGTTAGCAAAAGCCACCCTGGAACCTTTACCACTTCTCAGCAAAGGGATAGAGGCCAGAGGGTGAGACACTTGTCAACAGTCACAGCCAAGGGACCTTGGGATGGAAAGGGGATCACGGGGGAGACCTTCTGGGTATGGCCCTGTCCTCGAGAAAGGGACAAAAGATACAAAATGGCCAGGTCAGGGGTAGTACGGACCTGGCTGCTCCAGTCTCTCCTCTGTGCCCTCAATGCCTCCGTGACGTGAGCGCAGGGTGGGCAGGGGCCAAGGTGCCTCTGCAGTCTGGGTGCTGGCCAGGAGTGGAAAAGCCTTCTGTTTGGGTCCTCACCGCCCCATCCCTCAGTGCTCCTCTGGGTCCCAGGCCATCCCAAAGTGCTGGGGCCCTGTGACCAGCTCAACAGTGACCCTCAAATGTCCTGATCCTGACCACTGGCACCGTAGGTACAAAAGGCACTTGAGAGACGAGGTAACCCAACTCCCCGGCTGGCCTGGGGTGTGGCAGATTTGTGCACCTGTGGTGCATGTGTCTGTGCTCTGTGTATGTCGTATGTGGTATAATGTGTACACAGTGTGCTACCTGCTGTATTGTGTGCGGTGTGTCATGTGTGGTATTTGTGTTGTGTACATGGTGTATGTACTGTGCAGCGTGGAAGGTATGTAGTAATGTGTGTGACACGTGTGTATAGAACACACAGTATGTAATCTGGTGTGCTGTGCACGCACATGGTGTGCATGGTATGTGCTGTGTGGTATGGTTGGCATGCTGCATGTGGCGTGGTGTGGGATATGAAGCACGCAGCGTAGCATCCTCCTAACCCACTGTAGCTGGCCGCATGCTGAATACAAGAACACAAACCCACCAGGTCTAGGCCCACAGGCCCCTGCAGTGTGGTGCTGCTGCCCGGAAGTGGGGTGGCTCCACAGGCTGCTGCGCCTGCCCTGGGAGCTTCCCCGAGCCGGCAGCATGCAGGTCTCTGAGGCCTCAAGACATGGAGCACAGAGGAAGGAGAGCGCCAGCCCTTCCAGCTCCATGCCCAGGTCTTCCCAGCCAGGTGCTGTGGCGGGGCTGTCCTAAGCGCCACCCTGGAGAAGCCCCCCTGCCCTGCTGCGTGGCCAGACCACATCATCCGACCCCCAGCCCTTCCCCTGCTTACACCAGGGCATTCCCTGGGACCAACCTGCCCCTGCAGAGTGGGCAGTGACCTTACCTCTCACCAGCAGCTAAGGCTGAGTCCACAGGGACCCCTCTCACCCCACTTTGGGCTCCATCTCCTGTGGCAGGCAGGACCATGTGACTTCAACCAGCCTCCCCAGAGGTGTGGCACTCTCATGAGAAGGGTCACCCAGCAAGGCGCAGGCACCAAGGAGCAGCAGGAATGAAGATCCTACATGTACTCCCTATTTGAATCTCAGATTCTAAAAGCCAGGCAGCCCCTGATGCTGTGACGACTGCCACAAAGAAGGCCGTTTCAGCAAGAAAGGAGCCCAGGTCGAGGTTCAAACCCACCCAACCCGGGAAGCAGAGTCACCTCAGGCTGCAGACCCCGGGCACAGGCTGCACACATCCCTCCCAGAAAAGCCCGGCCTGCGGCCCATGCTGGAGCATCAGTCTGCAGTCTACTCCAGGGGCTCCTCACTCAATGCACGCCAGAGCCACCTGGCCTGATGCCTTCGCAGGCCCACGGCCAGCCTCTTCCTCTACGCCTGTCCACCAGGTACAGCCTTGGTAGAATAAAGGACTGGAAAAGAAGGCACCAGAGGGGCCCAACTGTCCCTGGAGGGTAACAACCACACAAGGAGGGCAAGGGGAGGCGGGAGGCCTCAGCTTCCCAAAGGCCCTCTGTTCTGAGGGCCAGGAAAGGGTCAAGCTGGTCCCACTGGCTTCCACTGTGTGAGAGCAAGACCACAGGTGCCTCTGACCCCTGGAGCGGACACGGTCAGGCCTGGCCACGGGAGGACGACAGGAGCAGAGCATGGGAGGAAGAAGTATTTCTCCAGCCAGAGGCTGGCAGGGGCGATGCAGGTCTCACGGCTTGGCCTCAGTGGCCGGAGATGAGACCAAGGGATGCCTCTCCCTTCTACCCCTGCCCCACGTGGGTGCTGGCCTCCACCCTCCTCCCAGCCCCTCTGGCTCCTACACCAGCTTCTTCACATGCTGACACCACAGCGATGTCCATTCCCCGCGAGGCACCCATCTTTTGCCCTGCCAAGCCCAGGGGCTGGTGTGTACGAAAATCTGTTTGGCAGGAGACACACAACTGAAGACTTGTGCACTTGGCCACCCTGTTGTGTGCACCCAGCTCCCTCAGCTCCAAGAGGGCCCTCCAGGGGGCCCACCTGGTACTCCACAACCACCATCACCAGGCACGAAGGACAGAGCAAAAACCTGGCCAGGGAGCCACAGCCAGGTGTCCCATGCAGGCCCGGTCCAAAGGGGCCCAGAGGGCTAGGCGTGGTGGTGTCAGGCCCAGCTCCTCACGGAGCTGAGGCAGGAGGATCATTTGAGCACAGGAGTTCAGGGCTGGCCTAGGAAACAGTAAGACTCTGTCTCTCAAAAATGAAAACCAAAACCAAACAAACAGAGCTCACACCACAGGAGCTGTACAAAGGTCAGTCTCTATAGTCCATGCCTGTGGGGCCTATGCAGGACCACCAGCTGCCAACAGGCCCCACATTCACAGGGCACAGGCCTCTCTGGGACTCCCAGAGCTGATTTAACAAGGGACAAGTGACAGCTTACAAGTCGTAGTAACTTCTAATCATTTAAGTTTGTTTGAAAAGTAAGCTGGATCATCATTAACTTCGAGCCTCCCCTCTAGAGCACAAGCCATCTGCCGGGAGCTGCCAAAGCAGGGCTGGATCTCAAGTATGCTCTGGTTGGAATCTCACCCTTCCAGAGCAGACCCCATGAGAATGTTCTCCAACACCGTCAAAATGCTCCTATGTCTGCAGAGAGAACACCAGACTCAATATTTTTGGCTTTTAAACATCCTGGAACAGGTCAACAGAACCCCTGTTCTAGAAGCTCTGGGGTCACTTTTTAAAACTTTGAATGTGCTGTGTGTGGTGGCACACGCCTACAATCCCAGCAACTCTGAGGTAGGAGGGTCCAACTCCTGGACCAGCCTGAGCAACTTCAGAAGCCCCTGTCTCAAAATAAAAGTCTCTCACAAAATGCTGAGGATGTAGCTCAGTGGTAGAGCACTTGCCACACACTTGAGGCCCTGAGTTCAATCTCCAGTATTGAAAAAAAAATCCCAACAACGTATCAACCAACCTCTAAATTATTACAGTAATAGAAGCAACTCTATGAACCATACCACAGGCACAGGTCAGCAAACTGGCCTTTGGCCCTAGTCTGGCCTCTTGCTAATTTTCGTAAATAAAGTTTCATTGGCAATGGCCCTGCCCACGCATGATGCTATCGTCTATGGCTGCTTTCACAGTGTGAGGGCAGGCAGGGCTGGGCAGTTTTGACAGGGACCCCGGGACCTTCACAGCCTTTAGTCTGGCTCTTTCTGGAGAAGAGCTGGTTGACTCCTCGCACCAGCCTCCTGCTGACTGTCTAGTGTTTTCGCAGACCCGCCCCACAGGAAGGCATCAGAAGGCTCTGCTGCTGCCAGCCCAGCCAGGAAGGTGGTGGGCAGTGAAGGCCGAGCAGGAAGACTGCACGGACATGGAGGCAGCCTTGGCCCACGGACAGGGCACGCCCCAACTCACCTGTGGCCTGGCAGAAGAGGTGGAAGGTCCCCAGCACATGCACCTGCTGTGCCTGGTCACTCAGGAAGGGCGGCAGCAAGGCGACCTGCGTGCGGCTGTCATGCCCTGGGCCCGGGGCTGGCCAGGGGCTCCAGGGAGAGGAAGACGAGTCGGGACCCAGACAGGACAGGGAGGAGGAGCCAGGAGGAGGAAAGGGCTTAGGAGATGAGGCTGTGAGACAGAGGACAGAAAAGAAAGGGCACTGAGGAGGGCGTCGTCAAGATCGAGTCCCAGGCCAGAGAAGGCAGGAAGCGGACAGGTGGGGATGAGGACAGATCTGGGGGCCACCCCACTGGGGCCACCCCACAGCCCCCACAAGTGACACCTGCCTAAATGAATGACAGAAGCCTCTCATTTATTCGAGTATTTTCCACATGGATACAAGATAGAAAAATAAAAACAAAGGAAATCTTATAAAACACAGAAGTTTACACCACAAAGGATGAACTCGTATCATGCTGAAAGGTGAGACTGTCCACACAGGAACACAGAAATCCAGAGTTTATTGTTCTCTGCCACAGAACAAAAGTCCTCCTCTGCGTGGGTATTTACAAAGCAGGAGACGGAGTGTAAAACAAACAAAGGTTAAAACCATACCGCTCCTTTACATCTGTAACGATAGCAGCAGAGGCCAGGCTGGGACAGTGGCCGTGTGCACCAGATGTGTGGTCACAGCCACAGCCAGAGGCGCAGCTGCCATGGACCACTTGTCTTCCAGGAGTGAGGGGACAGCTCCGTGGGGCCGAGGACAGAGTCTAGGTGGCAGTGGGGATGAGATGGAAGCAAGAAGAGACGGGAGATGTTCAGAGAACCCAAGACATCCTTGTGAAGGCTCCACCCCCAACAGGAGGGCTGGCCTGGCAGCTGTAGGTGTGGCTTGGTAACACGCTCCTCCCCTAGGGCAGCCTGATCGTCAGTGCCTGGACCCTTCTTCAGGCGACACCTCCCAGTGTGTGCAGGGCAGGCTTCTTCTTCACCAAAGTTAAAAATATAGAGAAATAAAATCTCTCTGAAAATGATGCTTCCAAGGACTAAAGTAATAAGTAAAAAGGTGAGTGCTAAGAGATGTGATTTTTAGGTCTATACTTCTAAAAGCAGAAAGAATGCATTTAGCAAAAAGTAAGTCTATCCCTGAGAATCGTAAGCAACGTAAGCCATATTCCAATATACAACAAAATCTGGAAGATGAACATCTTTTTCTAAATATTAAAACATCTGCTCCGGTAATGAAAAAAAAATGACCTACAACTCAACACAATCAAAGCAAAATCCTAAAAAATAATTCAATGGAAGAAAAGGTCCGTGCCAATCTGGACAACAGGCAATAAGTTACCAATCTGATAAACTAAAACGTCATTTCCAATCTGGAATGAAATTAGCTTTTAGTGGCTGCTATGGGGAAGGGAAGAGGAAGGAGCCCTGTGCAGCCGATGGAACTCAGTCGTCTCTCCCCCATGACACAAAGGGCTCAGGTCAGGGCCACCACCTGCAAAGAGGTCGCCCAGTGCTCCACCCACTGCAGGACTTGGACCGGACGCGATACTTGTTTTCCCAAAGCACAAAGAGGAACAAGTCACAGGCTCAACCCGAGAGAAAAACAAGACTAAGGATTGCTGCACGGTGACAAGACTGGAGACTCGGGTACTGAACAAGTTAAACACAAAACTCCCCACAAAGGGACTGCAAGACACCCGCAGGAATGTGCCTCAGTCTCCATCTGCGTCCGAGTCTGCAAACTTCAGTTCACACTTGACGTCGAATGGCTTGTCTCTGGCAGAGAGCTCGTCTATCCTCTGTGAGTCCTCCCTGTCCGTAGGGACTTTGCTGGTGATGGTATCTGGCTCTGTCTCATAGCCGGTGTCCAGGGCTGGCCGGGGCTGCTCTCCGTTCTGCTGGGAGAAGCTCCCAGGCTCCACCAGTGTCTCCTTCACACTCTGCTCCAGGTCCGAAAACTCCGGCTTGGGCTGCTTCTTGCCAAGCAGCAGGGCTGAGCGGAACTTCAAGCACTGCCCGGGGAGGTAGCCCTTGTAGCAGTTGTAGGAGAAGAGGCAGAGGAAGAGCACAAAGAGGAAGAGTGAGAGAGACATGAGGAGGCGGTTGTCACTGGACTTCAGGTACATGGTCTTCTCTGAGTGCAGCTGTGGCACCGTGTTGATGACAATCTTGGGCTCGCAGGATGTGCTGGTGGGTGCCGGCCTGGGTGGTGGGGTGATGGGCCCAGGGGAGGTGGCCCGTACATCCGGGCTGGGGGGAGAAGACCCCTGGGTGGCTGCTGCAGGCACCCTGGAGGTGGCCTGAAAGGCCGGTGAACTGGGGGCTGGTGAGGGCCGTGGGAGCACCTTCACCTCCAGCTTGGCCACCACCTGGGAGACCGTTTTGTTCCTGACCCTCTCTTCTGCCAGGCACTGGTACACCCCACTGTCTCCTTCTGACAGGTTGAAGATGAGCAGGTTTTTCCTGCCCATCAGACCATACTTAGGGCTCTCAGCCTTCAGCACACCATTCTGGAACTTCCACACCACCCGGGCTAGGTTGGACTTTTGGGAGCATTTGAGTTCTGCCGTGTCTCCGTGCTTGAAAGGACGCTGCGGGGAACTTTCTTTAATCTTATCTGGAACATCAAAATAAATGTGCACAGCATCAACAACCCTGGTGGCTTACTTGATTGCGTTAAAAAATAGGTCAATTCCCACAAGAGGATACAAGTTTCACCCACTGGAGCAAGATGGAATCTTCCAGAACAACTAGGAGATAAAGACATGCGTGACCACAGAAGCAAAGATGAGCCCTGATGGCAGCCCTTGGGGACAAGGAAATCAGAGGTGGCCCTCAACAGCGGAAAGCCCACATCTCCACCCTGAATCCACCAGGCTGGGGAGACAGAGCAGAGGCCAGCTCTGTGCCCGGTGGCATGGCTTCAGTCTAACACCGAACACTTTGCTAGTGGCTGCAGGAAAGACTGGCTTTTGGGGCACTGGGCATCCTGCTCTTCTCTTCTTTCATCTTGTGACTGCTGTCTGCTCAGAAGGGAGAGGGGTCCTAGAGCTGAGGCCACACCTGTCCTGACACACTAGCAAAGTGTGTGCAACTCCTGGCCCAGCCCCACCCACTGTGGGTCACCATGCTGTCCCCCCACAACTGTTACAGGGAATGGGGTTCCCATGGGGAAGCTGCTTCCCTTCTATCCAAATGTGCTGGATAAGAATTTTGGATTTCTGATGTTTTTCAGATTTTGGAATGTTTGTGTATAATGATATACGTTGGGGAGGGGGCCCAAGTCTGAACATGAATTCATTTATGTTTCATGTGCACCTTATACACACTGCTTGAAGATAATCTTATACAATGTTTTAAATCATTCTGAGTACAAAACAAAGTTCCATGGTATGGAGTTTTCCACTTGAGACATCATGTTGGCACTCAAAGGATTTTAGATTTGTGGTTTGGGGATTAAGGGTACTTGACTTGTACTCATGGTCTCCTTTCTTTCCACTCCTATCAGGTTTTGAACCCAAAACTAAGCAGAACTGAGAAGAGGACTGTTTGGGACAACGTGCCTTCCAGTGAACCGATACACCCTACATGGCCTTGGACATTCTTTCTGCAATCAAAGGGACAGAGAGACCTAGGCCTGCTATGCGATGCCTGACCTCTATTTTAAGCAGAGAAAGGAAACGAAGCACACAAACATCACACCACAGCAGCACACAAAATGTTGCAAGAGTCGGCCAATTCTCGGGAATGGAACGGGAATCCACTCACCGGGGCATGAGGATGTGTCGCCACTCATCTCCTGAATCCATGCCCTGCAAAACAGCCAGTACAGTTACTGGTTCCTGGCCCACGCCCATGGGGGGGCCCTTCGGGCAGTGCACCTCGCCCATACCTGCTGGCACCCTCGGACTGGTGCACGGTGACACAGGCAGCCTCGGCTAGGCTCCAGGCGCAGTAAGGGTCCCGCGCCAGTATGCAGTCCTGACAGCTGCTGTGCTTCCCGCAGAAGGCGAGCGGCGCCTGCACCACACCTGAGTTGGAGCCGGCATAGACAAACCTCCTGCCCTGTGCATGGGAAGACAGGAGAGCAGGCATGGTCGGCTGTCACCATGGCAGGGCTCTGAGATGTGGTGCTGGGGAAGCAGGGGGCTCTTCCCAACCTGAGGTAGAGCAAGGCTGGTGGGTTCTATGACAGACTCAGTAGGCTTGCACGGAAAAGTAGGCGGGTGGTGTCTCCTTCCCATCTGCTTCCCTGCCTGTCTGGGTCCCACCAGCTGGCAAAGCGCACCCTGCACCTAAGTCTTCCTGGGACTTAGGAAGCTGGAAACCTCCCATGGAAGCGGAACTGTTCCCATGGAACTGGAAGCGGTTCCTATGTCCTCTAGGCAGTGCCTGTGGAGCAGGGGGCTCTGCCCTGCCCTCCTCGTAGGGAGACAACATTAACAGCAGTCAGAAGCCGGAGGGCACAGCCTCTGAAGGCTGTTTTCACCCCTGTGCGTGAGACACCTTTGGACAGGGCCTGGGCCGCCAATGATGTGTCACCAGCCCGTGTCACCACCTGCACCCAGCACCCAGGTCGTGTGGTCACTGTGCAGGGGTGAAGTGGTAGCCTCGGGCAGGTTGTGGGGAGGGAGGGACCATCCTAGGGGCCTCTGATCCTCCCTGTCCTCCAGGACATTCAGCCCGGCTTCTCCCTGATGGCTCTGGGAGGAGCATCCTGAAGTCAGGCTGTTACAGCTGAGTCCCACCACATGGATTCCAGCAAGCAAACACAGAAGGGAAGGGGAGCGAAGGGCAGCAGAGCCTCCCAGGAGGGCGTCTGGCAGGACCCACCACTAACAAGGCCCACCAGGGATGCTAAATTTAGGGGTGAGGGGAGAAACGAACTAGGCGTGGTGGCACACCTCTGTAAACCCAGCACTCGAGAGGCTGAAGCAGGAGATGGCTGCAAGTTCAAGGCCTGGGCTACATAGTGAGACTCTGTCTCTGAAGACAAAAAACATCCCTTGGCATCTGTGGGGACTTGGCTCCTGGACCCCCACAGCTGTGTACTTGCATATGATCTAAGCGCATCCTCCAGGAGACTTTAAATCACCTCTAGACTACTTATAACACCTACAACACTACATTGTCTAGGGACTAATGACAACAAAAGAGCTCAGGCGTTTTAGTGCACCTGCAATGTTTTTTCAAATATTTTCGACCTGAGGCCAGTGGAACTGCACATGTGAAACGGCAGTAAGGACCCGAGGACGAGAGGGCTGCCCGTACCTTCTGTCTCAGTGTCTGCTCCCTTGAAAGACACAGCTCTCCATGGACTATAATGCAGGCCCACACATTCCCTGACTGCCTGCCAGAGGTGGGGCCCAGCTCCCCACCGGGGTGGCCAGACACACACATGTGGGGCGAAAGTCAAGGGCACAAAGGTGCCATGCCCAGGGAGGGCCCCCCATGGTGCCCTCCCCAAGCCGTGCACCCAGAACAGTGCAGAAAAACCACCAGACACTGTGAAAGACCTGACTGGGTCTCTCCAAGCCTACCTGGCTGGGGACAAGGACCGATGGAGGAGCTGTGATGCCCAAATGCATTGTGGGGCCTGGGGGGGTGCACATGGGTGGGGGGTGAGCGATGCCAGTGTGGTGCAGGGTGCAGATAATGGGGCCAAATCCATGGGACACGGAAGGCTGGGTGGGGCACAAGAACCCTCTGTGCCCTCCTTGCCACTCTTCTGTAAATCACAAACTATTTCAAAATGAAAAATTAACAAGGTGAATAAAAACACTTGGCGGAGGAGATGGTAAAAGCATCACAATGCACTGTGTACATCTGCCTAGTCCCTGCCGTGAATGCGATCACGAGGTACAGCAAACAGTCCTGATAAAAACACAAATTAAACAAAAGCAAAACCCCCCAGTGCCCGGTAGGCAGTGCATGGTAGCAGTGGGGTGTGCTGAGGACCCCTCCTTCCCCAGGCCCGGTCTCTGCTAACTCCTGCGTGTGCAATCCAAGGGTGGATGGCAAAGGACACTCGTGTGGGCAATGAGCCAGCGAAGCTCCCTTCTCGGTGCCGGTGCCGCACAACCTGACTTCACTAGCGCAGGGCGTCTGCTGAGACACATCCTAGTCCCGGGCACCCACAGGCAGGAGCTCACACCCAGGCTCACAGCGCATTGGCCACAGTTGGCAGGAGAGCGCTACCATGATCAGTGTGGAGAGACAGACCTGGTTTGTCCATACAACAGAGTACTATTTAGCCTCCAAAAGATGGACAGCCTGACACACGCAACCACACTGAGGAAGCCTGCAGAAATGGTGAGAAGAGAAATGAGCCAGCACAGAAAGCGCACGTGGTGCGCCTCCTCTCACGTGGAGGACCTAGCGGCGTCTCACTCAAGAGACAGAATGGTGGGTACCAGGGACAGGGAATGGGGAGTCTGGTCTATGGGACAGTTTCAGTTCAAGAAAATGACCAAGTTGTGAGGATGGACAGTGTGATGGCTGCAGACAGTCAATGTGCTCAAGGCCACTTCAAAGCAGGGAGAAGGGGCAGTGAAACATCCACCACAGCTGTAGCAAATGGGGAGGGGTCAGGTGCTGGTCCGTTTCCCAATGGCAGGCTGCTGGGGGTTGCCCACCAGCTTTCCACACACGAGGTTGCCAGCATGGGAGTTGGGGGGCACTGATCAGCACTCCCACTGCCATGGCAGCATAGCTGGGTGGGCATGGAAACTCCTGCCCTGGGATGAAGAGGAGGTGGGGGACCCCATACAGGTGAACTGTCTGTAAACCATTCACTGCAGCAGGGCCAAGTCCTCCCTGCAGCAGCTCCTGTGGGGACAGGTGAATTGGGTGGCCCAGCACGACCACATCCACCTGCTCTTCCTCCCTGTGGGGCCCGTGGCTGACTCCTTCGTGACAGATGTCTGCAGGACTGACCTGTAACCATTCCCACACAGGACCTGTCTTAGCTACCTTTCTCTTGTTGCTGAGACAAAATACCCAACACCCAAAGTTAAAGGGGAAAAGGTTTGTTTAGCTCACAGTTTGCAGAGGTTTCAGTCTATAATCAGCTGGCTCCGAGGAAGGGCAGCAAGAGAGAAACAGATCATGGTGGGCAGCAAAGCAACAAGGGGGCCTTGGTAGCTTTTTCTGCCCCTGTTACACTCTCTCTAGGCTACTGGCATTAGGGCACTGCCAAACCAACCAGTGGACTGATTTAGTAATCACACACCCTTACTCCCAGCATTGCACCATGAATTAGTCAAGCACTGTAGATCCAGCCACCTGTGAAAAAGCCCCATCTATGACTGCATGAGACTTTTGGGGACATCTGGACATGAGCCATCACAGGGCCTCCTGTCTGCTTTGGGGGTCAGTACCAGGTGCCCTAGAATCTGACACAAAGGGTCCTGAATTCATTCTGATGACCCCTCCCAGGGCTTACCCTCTGGGTGCGGCACCAGCCTGGCTGAGGCAAACGGGCAGCACAGCAGCCCCAGAGGACCCCAGGGGCAAGGCCAATTATGGCGGGGGAGCAAACACCCACCCTGCACAACTCCAGGCACTTTCACGTGCTGCCAACTGAGAGGCAGCACCAGCCCAGACAGCAGACATGTATTACAGTGGCTGAGAGGGGAAGTAGTCAGGGGACGGCAGTTTGAAAGCAACCCCAGGCTCCTAAAGCTTCGTGGACACAGATAAAAGGGAAGAGAAGGGCTGGGATACAGCTCTGTGGCACAGCACTTGTCTGGCAAGCACGAGGTCCTGAGTTCAACTCCTAGTACAAAAAGAAGAAAAGAAAGAAAAAAAAAAGGGAAGAGGATAGGGGTCCCTAGGGAGATGCTTACAAATATGGACCTGCCCAAGAGGTCAGCCCTGGTCCTGCCTGCTGCCCCTTCCTCTGCCCATGGCACCAGCTCCAAGCAGGCAGCATCCAAGGGCTATGTGAGGATTGGCTCCCGAGAAGGGCTGTGTACTGTGCCACACCAGAGACGGGCAGCAGGGTAGCCAAGTGCACTCTGCCACACTCAGGAAGTGGCGCAAGTGAGAGGGGCAGAGCCAGGCAGTTCTGCTAACTGCAGGTGTAACGCAGGGCTCATCTCAGCGGGTCGAGGTGAGCAGCCCACCCACAGCCCCTCACCAGGCAGCCTCTCCCGGAGGGCAGATGGCCGCGTCGCAGGCAGACCCTGGCATCTGCTCTGTGCTGAGCCCCGTCTGCAGCTCTGTGCAACTCCCTGCTCCATCAACATTAAAACAGGGGCAGCACCAGTTCCTCAGGCCACTGAGGCATGCTGGGGACCAAAAGCCGCAGTCAGCGGACCACACCTCGCCCTGTGGCTTTCTCTACGGCCCTCCAGCTAAGGGGTGGGAGGTGTGGAGGGGTTGGTTCACTGACTGTGGTCCTGGGCACTGAACTCAGGGCCTTCACACTGAGCTACTTCCCAGGCCTTTTTCATTTGTTTTTTGAGACAGCGTCTTGCTAAGTTGCCCAGATTTGGCTGAAACGTGCAAACTTCTTGCCTCCCAGAGTGTGTGCCACCATGTCAACTGGGGTTTTACATTTTTAAATGACTGAAAAAAAATCCAAAGACCAGTATTTTATGCCTCTTGGGATGTGCAAAGCTCAGCGTCCACAGGTAGCCTCACTCATCTGTGTCTCAGCCACAGCTAGCGGCAGCCACCATGGCAGAGCTGGGTATGTGCCCGAGGTGCCCAGCCCCCAAAGCCTCAAATGTCTGCCACCCAGCCCCGGGCCTGAGAGACCTGGGCAGCTGCCCACCGCCAGGCTGACCATGGATCTCAGAGATGAATGGCAGCCGAGTATGGCCACCACCCAGCCTCCTGTGGGGCCTCTTTACCTTCTTCGAGGAGAGCAGCAGAGTCTGCACTGGCTCGGAGTCCTGGAAAAGCTGGGTCTCCTCAATGATGTGTACCTCGCTCTCGAGGTTCACGGCTTTGTGCAGGGCTCCTCGATCTGCAAGGTCAAAGCCGGGCTCAGGGAGGCAGCTGGGGAGGACACACTAAGGACTCCCAAGTCCCGAGGCCATGCTCGCCCTGCTACAGGCTCATCGGGATGCTCAGGACAGGGGCAACTTTGCATGAGAAAGGGAAAAAAATGCTTTTGGCAAAATAAGTGACTGGAAACAAGTTACAGGTTATTCTGATTCTCTTATAAAGAATACACCCCTGATCCATGGCTGAGTCCAACAACCTTCATCCTCAGTCAGCACGGTGACATCGGGGCCCAGATCCCAGGTGCAATGGTCCATGTGGTTAGAGGTTGGAGGGGGGTCATCCCTGGAAGGATCCTAGCAGGCAGGCGAGGCAGGGCACACATAAGGTCACCTGGGGCTCTCCCAGGGCGGCCACAGGCCCCATCCCAGAAACACTCATCTCAGCCCAGGGTACATGGTCAAGGTGGGTCTCCAGGGACACAGTGCAGGGCAGGGTGAGTCTCAAGCCATACAGGGTGCAGGGACAAGGTCTCCTGCTGCAAGTCAGTGAAGGCCAGGCTGGCTGTTCCCCCCGGACAGTCAGCCCCTCCCCCAGCCCAGCCACCCCGGGCATCATCCAGCTCAGCTGGAAAGGGGATCCTCCGCTTCAGCTGACCCCAGGTACAGGCCAGAAGCTGCAGGTCGGTGCCCTGGTGGCCCAGCTGTGGGGATTTCCTTTCACATGGTCACACTTAGGTCACATGAAGGGAGAGGCCAGATCCACCCACAAAAGACTTAGTGGATTTCCCAATTCTCTTACACGCCGTGACTGGCTCGCCCTCAGCACCCACCTGTGCTGACAAACATGACGTCATAGACGGTCCCATCCAGGGCCTGGGTCCTGTCAACCACAATCTGCGTGTAGTTCACGTCCTTTTTGATTAACTTGGGCCTGTTGTCTATCGGGGTGATGGAATCGTCCATCAGAGGGTGGTCTTTGACGAACTGCAGCGTCTTGTCAGGCAGGCTCAAAGAGCTGGTATAGTTGGCTGCCCGCGCCTCACTGTCGATGCACTGTGGGGCCGATCACCAGCCGTTACCACACACGCCCACAGCCCAGCACCTCGCAGCACTGAACCCCAGCAGCTGCTGAGCAGGGGGACCGCTGAACAGGGGACGCCTCAGAAGGCGGCTAACAGTGGACGGTCAGGCAGCCTTGCCCCAGGAATAGGAGGACACGTTTACTTTGTGGTCCTGGAGATTGAACCCAGGAGCTTGTACATGCTAGGCTACTGCTCCACTCTTGAGCTACACAGACCTAGCACTTTTCATTTTTTAAGACAGGGTCTAAGTTGCCCAGGATGGCCTTGAACCTGTGATCCTCCTGCCTCAGCCTCCCAAATAACTCTAACTACAGGTATACACCCCCATGCCCAGGAGGGGACATGGTATTAAAGCATATCCATGACATATAATTGTGTTTTATGATTCATAATTAGTGGAGCAACTTTTATGCATTTATAAATGAGAAGACTCACCAAGTCTTTGAATCTGAAAACTACTTAGTATCCAAAAACTTTCCCACGTGAAGGCAAGCACAATAAGCACTGCTGAAAAACAGCCTGATTTTAATGCCATAAAAACTAAAGAACAGGAAGGAATTTTTCCCATTCTTGTTTCCTGATGTGCAGAAAACACAATCCTTACCACATGTGACCATGCTTTACTGAGTGGCAGGCATAGGAGGAACGGAGACCAGGTCAGGGCAAGACGCCCAGCAGGGTGCCCGACTGGGCACGGTCGTGAGGACCAGGTGCCAGCCTATACTACTCCGGAAAAATGTGGGTGGCCAGGTCAGTGTAGAAACTTCTTTTTACCTAAAATTTATAATTTTCATGGGGAAATAATGTGACTGCTACTGATGAGTGGACAGGGCAGCCTGTGTGCACACAGTGCTTGCTGGGAAATCATGTTTTTCTGCAGGAAACTGAAAAGGAAGGACCTGAACGTATTATGCAATGTGCATTTCACCCCGCGGCTCCTGCGAGCGGCTCACTTTCCTGTCTGGCCTGTGTGTGGCAAGAGCTGTGACACAACACATGGACAAGGAGGGGACAGAGGAGGGAGGAGCCTGCTGCTAACTCGAGGCCCAGTGGGTGCCAGGCAGGTACAGAGGAGACCTGCAGGCACCTGGGCCTGGCACAGGGAGAATGCCCCTCGTCCATCCCAGCCGGAGCCCTGCTCACCGCTCCAGGCCGTGGCGTGGGCACCGGGCCGTTGTAGCGCACCCACTTGGTGTGGGACTGCTCCACCGTGGCGCTCTGCATGTACTTCCCGCGGGAGAAGACGGCCTCCACTGTGGACAGGTTGTAGGCGCACACTGCGGACAGTCCCACGTTGTTCCTGAGGATGGAAGCCGTAGGAGTGAGGAGGGTGGTGGCTGCAGAGGGCGCACCCCGCCCACCCACCTGCTTGCCCGCCGAAGTTGCTCACAGCTGCGGGGTGAAGAGTGCGTAGAATATTGGCTCCTTCAGGCCCGGGCCCCGCAGCACAAACACATCCCGCAGCACATTGAAGACCAGACCGCTGTCCGGCCGGGAGCAGATCAGCCGGGCCTTCAGGAAGGACGTCCATTTCTTCTGCAGGGTCCTCAGGCCGCCCTGGTCCCCCTGAAAGCCCAAGACAGGACATGGCAGTGCAGTGGAGGACGTCCTTCGGCGCCCCGCAGAGCGAAGGTCCGAGACCTCAGTGCCACGAGTAAGCTGGCGCAGAAACAAGACAGACTGGAGGACTGTGAGGACAGCTGAGACATCACAGCCACGACAGCCCTACCACGCCGCTACCCTCACAGCTGTAACCTGTGCTGCCTGTGGTCCCGACAACATGTGCCCTGTGGCCAGAAGGCGCTGCAGCCCACCTCAGGGGCCATGGGGCCCGGGATGTCCCTCCTGGAGACATCCCATCCTATCCTTCCTTCACCTCACGGGCCCTTCTGCAGCACCTCCTAAGGCACGGGTGTTGGAAGACAGTTATAAAGGGCACCTGGCTGTGCGGCCTGCACAGAACCAGCTGTCCCCCTTATCTGCAGTGGCACCCTCTGCAGTTGCAGCCACGTACACTCAGTCACAATCCAGAAGTAGTCTGACTCTTGAGAAAGGCCATCCACCTAACTTTTACTGCAGTGCATTATTACAGCCAGTCTATCTTACCCTTAAGTCACTGTTGCTAATCTCTCACTCTGTCTAATTGGTAAGTCACATGCTAACATTTAACTGACAAGTTACAGGAAGAAATACACAGCTGACACAGTTCTATGCACAGCCTGTGTTTCGGCTCTGAAACACAGGCCCGTGCTGGGGCCGTGGGCAACCCTGTGACAGGGAGTGACAAGTCTTCTTGAGCTAGGAAATCTGAATGCAGAGGAAGAGAAAATCAAAAGTCCTCACTTATTTTGCACCAATGAAAACATACTTCATTCTCATTTTTACTGTGCCATCACAGGAGAACTAAGTATTTTTAATAAAAGAATTCACTTTCCTTGTAATGTTTATACACTACAGTCGCACTATGTCCACAGCCACTGGCCTCGCTGGCCTTCAGTCCTCAGGAGTGGCCAAAGGCTCAATGGCACAGGTGGGGGACAAGGAGCTGGGTTTGCTCACTGGTCTTGGGCAGCAGCGACCACACTTGTAGGAAAACAAATGACTCTGCAGGGACAGCAGGAGTCCACTGAGATCTGCAGGGCTGCGGCCTCCATCTGGAGCCTGTTCACGGAGGCTCCTGCCGGCCCCAGGGCCAGCAGCACGCCAAGTCCAAGGCAGTCTGCCTCAGCTTCCTGTTGGACCAAAGCCATAGGAAGGAGGAGGGTTCTGAGCCCTGCTGCCTGCAGGGCTTTGAAGGCGCCCTGCCTTCCACACACCCCCTGGACAACACCCCAGACACTGAGGCCCTTGTGAAGTTGTCTCCAGGTCATTGAGGTACACAGCAAGGCAGCCACAGGAGCCCTGGTTAGGGATGGCCTGGGCAGCTGATAAAGCAAGAGCAGATGCTGGAGTACAGAGTGGCCACTTTGTGCACTGTGTGTGGACTTTGAGGGAGGGCTGTCCAAGCACTGGTGTGCTGCAGCTGTGACACCCCTGCTTCTATAACGTGACAGTGTTTAAATAGCAACTGCTGCACAAGAAAGCTACGGAGCACTGCACCTAAGGACTCCTGGGGGGCGTGTGCACCACCCCAGAGTAGCTGCTAGCGACTGCTGCTGTGTGTCCTCTGTGGTGCCCACGCCCTGGCACCCTGTCCCAACACTGCCCACTGCACACCTCCGGCTCTGCCCGAGGCACTTCTGTCGGTCATCGTTGCCCTCTTAGGCTCCCTGAGGAGCCCAACAGTGAGATTCAGACTCTAGAGATTCCAAGTCCAGCTAGGAGCCCATGGGCATGTGGAGGTCTGGGGATAGAGCATCAAAACCAGACTCCCCAAGAACTACAAGTCAGGCGGTCACATCTGGGGTGCCTACGCCGCGCAAGACACCAGAGGAAGGAAGGCCAGGCGCCAACAGGCCCTGTCACCAGGGGTGCCTGGGCATGGCGGGACACAGCGCAGGGAAAGCGGTGTTTCTGATGGTGGGGGTGGCACCATCCCTGTGGGGCTCACCTTGCACACTCTGGCGACACGTGGGATCATCAGCTTGAAAACAAACTCGTACTCCACTGACACCTCCGTGAAGAAGAAATAGACCCTGTCGTCCTCACCCTCCAGGCCATCTGGGCTTCTTCGGATCACATCGGCAAAGACAAAGCTTGGCTCTGCCGAGAGACGCGCCAGACTGTCACCACCCCCGCCCGCACCCTGTGGTGTCGCAGGCTGGCGAACAGGGCCCACAAGGACGTCCACAGAGTCTGACTTGGCGTGGAACAGTGACGGGGCTGAGCCCAGACAACACCACTCCTCTGTGCTGCCCTCCTCGGCTTCTGGGAGCTGTTCCCGATGGTGACCTCGTCCACCACAGAGCTGGGGTGGGGGGTTGCCTGGGAGGCACTCAGGGCTGCAGGGATCCAACACGGGCCCTGAACACACTCCAAGTACGGCACAGCTGTCCAAGACACCTTGGCTGCCTGATCAAGGAGCAGTCAGCTGTGCCCTGACTCAAGACACAGGATCTGCCCCTGAGCAAAAGGCTCTGAAGAACCGTGGGGGCCCACTGGCCAGCACCGGTGGGGGGAACCCTCATAAGCAGCCTGCAGTCAGTGTGGCTTGGTGTAACAAGGCACTGAGCCCTGGCCCCATTTACCCAGCCGCTGGAGGCTAGGCACGAATCTGCACTTTAATATCACACAGGAAACTGCACCACATGCCAATCTGATTACTCTGAGTGCCCTGTGTACCACCAGAGTCCCACTTTTATTAAAAAGTCTCCCAAACCCATTTTCAGGGTTGGGGTAAAAGCAGCTTTAAAAAATGCTCTGCTAGTAGAGAATAAACCAGACCAGTCATCCCTGGACCCCAGTGGCCCCTGAGCAGTACTAGGAGCACTCTTCACTGCCCTGGGGTTGACTCGAGCTTGGGATCTTCACAGCTTAGTGACAATGGAGAAATAAAACTGCACACACGCCCAGGCGCAAAGCCCTCCACCAATTGGCTGTGCTTCTTACCATTCAGCCAAGGGATCGCATACTCCGTTCTCAGAGGACTGTGGGAAGAATTTCGGGAGATGATGGGTTCACTTCCTAAAAAATTATACGACGTCCCAGAATATAGCTCTCCATCTGCAGCAGCCAGGAAGAGAAAGGAAAATGGGGTCAGCCCCTGTGGCTATGGCACCAACATGGGGACAGTCATCCAATATTATCTCTTTAAAAGCTCTCGCCCCCTGCCCCTGCCCTTGTATAAAGGGAGGATAACCTCCAGGCTTGTGGGATGCATGTCTTCATCTCCTGTCTTGCATATGTAGATAATTGTCCGTGCCACATTCAGCTGCCTTTTACAAGTTAAGGGACAATAACTAAACCAAGCAAGAATGTTCTGTATCCAGTACAACAGGTGCGAATACGGACTATCCTAATTTACAACACGCGCAACCCTGAGTCCAGCTAAGTGGCAAATATCCTAAGGCTAGACTGCACTTGTGACTGTGACCTGTGAATCCCAGAGCACAGCCCCACTGCACCTGCGTGAGCCTGACCTGGGCAGAATCAGCTCACACAGCCTCCTTTATGACCCAGTGCTGACTCCTGCGAGGCACTGCACACTGTCCTGACTGTGAGAGAATGGTGGTGACCCTTGCCAAGTCAAAAGGTCCTAAGTAAACTACTGGGGCTACAGGGTTCCCGGCCCACCAGCCTCCAGTGCTCAAGGGCCTTGCACGGTGGCAGCAGGTGGCTCTTTTGCTAATCTGATTGTCAGGCAGGACAGTGTCTTCCTTTGGGACAACGCAGAAGTGGCAGACATCAAGCAACCACAGCAGTGGCCAGTTATCCCATTGAATGGTGGTTCAAAAGCTCTCGCTAATGCATCTGCACAGAGGGACATGCATGTATTACAGTGGCAGATAATGCTACACACAGAGCAGGGAAGAGGGGTCGAGTGTCCTGTCTGGGACACAACCTCAGCCAGAAACTGCAGGGGTGAAGGAGCCTGAGCAACAGACTCACCCACGATGACGGACGTGTAGCTGTGTGCTGGGTCAAAGGGACATCTTCCCTTGCCATCTTCATTTTTCCCCAGAAACTTAAAGGATGTTAAGTTCTACAGTTGAATAAAAAAAAAATACTTCAAACATCTGAGCCGGTACTGTTGAATTCTGCAGGTTCACTCTTCTTGAAAGACCCTTGGTCCTTTTACCGGGTGCACAAATGGGTGTTGAGCCACATGGGTCCGACTTGGGCCCGTACACCAGCGCCTTGGCCAACCTACACAAGACCGCAGAGCCTCTGCTCACTCATACGCAGAATGGAGGCAGCACTGCTGACGACTTGGGAGCTGTAAGCAGGCTCAGGGATCCATACACAGGACGCACTAAGCAAGGGACCAGAAGCCCTATGTGGAACCTCCGTATCATGACCAAAGGGATTATCCAAGGAGCAGATAACACAGAACAGAACAGTGGGGCCCCCACTGCAACACTCCAGATGGATCCACAAGCTGAATATGAAAGGCAAAATCGAGCTGCACCAGGAGAAGCTGCAGGCCGTGCTTCCACCTGGGGACAGGCTCTCTTCACTAGCCAGACCTCGAGGCTGCCACGGGGAAAATGGACCAGTATGCTATTACATAAAAGCACTGGAAAGCTCTCATACAGGCAACAACAGAGCACAGCTCAACAGTAAGTGCTGAATTGGGGGTCATGCCCACAGAATGACAGGTAGCGTGTTTCCATCTCTGAAAATACAACAGCCATGTACAAATGTGTAAAGGCATCTAGGATGAAAACAGGCAAAACCAGCAAGGAAAGAACCGCGCTGGGGACGGGCCTGCTGGAAACCCAGGGAGCAGAGGGAAAGTGACAGCGAGGTCCCTGAGCCCGCCCTCATGGCCTGGAGCTCCAGAGGATGGTGAGAAGGTGCACCCAGGGTGGGTGGTGCAGAGCCCTGGAGAGGAGCCTGCTGGGAAGGCTCTTGCCAGTTGGGGCCAGAAAGCAGAAAGCCTGGGGTGCCTGAGTAGCTGTACCCTGCACCTCCAACAGGCTACAGACTCATTCAAGCAATTCAGAGTCCTCTGTTAGGCTAGGAAACTTGAGGGGGGTGACCCTGTGCTTCATCACACCTCTAAAAGATGCCTGGAGCCAATGGGGAAACCTGGATGCAGACAGGAGGTTGTATGATCCTGGAGTTATTGGTTGTTTTATTAGCTACAATGGGGAAATTGGTTATGCAGGAAGATGTCATGCCTTTTTATTTTGAGACATGGTCTGGCCAAGTTGTCCAGGCTGGCTTCAGAGTGTGATTCTTCTGCCTCAGCCTCCTGAGCAGCCATGACTGTAGTGTGCACCACCATGCCTGGTTCATTATTCTTAAGGTGTTCAGGAATCACGGATTATAGTTCAGCCAGCACACACTGCATGCACAAAAACACGTACTCCCAAGTGTGCACCCTCAGCTTACATAGGAATGACTGACTTTTCTGCAGGTTGGAATATTTCTGCTAAATTTTTCCAAAGTTGTAGGTCTAGGTTGAAATGAAATACACTACCCCCTACCTCAACCACTGACATGTCCCTGGGAAACCCAGTGCTGTAAGTTTCCAATTAACTAGACTTTAGCCAGGAAATCCTTTGATGTACACAGCTTTTGTGATACAACTGTACTTTGCTTTTCTTGCATTTATACAAAAAGAAGCATCTCCCTTTGAGGACTGACAGTCTTATTACGGAAGACTGGGGCTCCCCTGCAGCAACGACTTCCATTGCCAGCATCTGTGGGTCCAGATGGCCAGTGGCTCTCACTCCAGACATCTGTGTGTGAGCACCAAGTTCCTACGCCATTTTCTGGTAAGTTCATACTTTGTCTTATTTCTCTGACCCAAAATTAGAATTTTTTTTCCTGAGCTGTGGATGGAACCCAGGTTCACTTGCACACTAGGCAAGCATTCTACTACCAAGGTACACTTCCACCCTGGAAAATATGTTTTTTTTTTTTTTTTTTTTAACTTCCATCAATTTTGGGTTCTAAGCTTTAGAACTTAGTCTTCCCCTATGCGGGGTTTCTGTAACCTGCTGGCAACTACTGTCCGAACAGCAGGACGGAAGCTTGCGCAACCCTGCCATCCTGCCCGGATGTGACTCACCCCTTGTCTGGCATAACCACACTGTGTGCCCTTCCCACTCGCTGAGCACAGTACAGGGTCGGACACTGCCCAAGACCCCAGCATGCGCTGAGGGCTTGCTGTGTCCCAGCACACGGGATGGCTGCTGCCCAGCGTATTTTACATGTGTCAGGTTCTCCTTTAGTCCAGGGGATGGTCACTGGAAAGTATGCTTTACTTCCAGTCATTACTTAAAACACTTCTTCCTCTCTGTCATCAAACTGCTTATCTGACCATCTAAATAAAAACAACCTCTCCTAAAATAATGAGATGCAACAGGCTAATGTCCCTCTATCTGGCAACAAGGAGTGAGGAAGAGCCTTCCTGAGGACCCACGCCCGGAGGCAGGGTCACCACTCAAGAGGATGGAGGGAAGGGGTCTCTTAACTACTCAGAGAAGGTGAACTCATGGGGCAGCTCTGTGACAGGATGTATGTACACCAAGGGCCAGTACCCAATAGTGACCTCCAAGACCTGCCAGCGTACGGACCAAGGACACACCCCATGTAGGAGCCAGGCCTGACTGCCCCATGGCCTGGGCCCCCACCAAAGGAAGCCAGGCTTTCCTTTCCAAACACACAGAAGGGAGGCGTCGGTGAGGAGCTGGGATCCTGGCAGCGGGCACGTGCACCTGCCAGCAGCACACCTTTCAGAACATCTGCTGTGGCCCATCCTGCACCTTCACTGGGGCTGAGCAGCTCCAAACACTGCCTGAGCAGACCTGCACTCTCTGGGCACAGGGGTCTGAGGTCTTACCAGGTGGTCACAAGTGGGCTGGAATGCGTTGGTCCCACACACGTACAGAGAAGTGGAGCTGAGTGGCTGAAGCACTCGGATGTAGTTGAGGCATTCTGTCTACAAGGGAGAGAAAGAGCCTGTCAGCAGCTGTCCAGCTGGAAGCGCTGGCCACTGTCCACACCATGACCTCACACTGGCAGGCCTGGTACCTGAACAGGGTGCAGGGGCCACTGACTCCCTGACACAGCTCCACACCCTTGACCCTCATGCTGACCTATGTAATTTCAGCTCTGCAGAGCCCACAGGCTGTTTCGGTGCTGGGCAGAATCCCAGTTCAGCCCTGGCCACACAACAAAGCAATGAGAGCGACCTCAAACTGTGCGAGGGACACCCTCTACACAAAGAAACACACTCAACTTGCCAAACACACAAATCATTCTCCTTGCTGCCAAGCCTACCCAAGTGCACACCACACAGAACCCCTCTGGCTCTCAAGGGGCCCTGCCCTCCACTCCCTGCACACACAGAGGACTGGAAATAGTTTCTCAAGGCCCTGGCTTCACTGGAGGGGAGAGAAGCTTGACCAGAAAAGGGGGTACAGCCAGCTGTGCATCACCAAGATGCCATTTAAAAACCCACATGCTATTTTTGGCAGAAAAGGACTTGGATTATAGGTGCTAGAGTCTGAAATTAGCGCAGTCTTTTTGCTGACTAGTTTTAAAATGCCCGGATATAATTCACACTGCTCTTCCCAGTCCTGGACTGGTGGTCTGCTGTCCACCCTCCACACAGGGCAGCACAGGGCCAAGTCCCTTTCAGCTCCAGACTCCTGCAGGACGTGTGCTTCTACTGCAATGCCTGCTGACCCCTGTATTTCCTACGGTAATGCTGGATTTAGAGGCAAGCACTTCAGCAAAGGGGTTCAATACCTTGTTAAGAAAGTTTAGCAAAACAAATTCTTCAGGCTTTTAAAAAATATTTTTTTGGTTTCAAAACTAGTCAACAAATGTTGAAATTTATCATGAGTCAGCTGTCACCACCAATAACCCTGGACTCCTGAGCTCCGGAGTCTGAGAATCTGAACGTCTGCCCAGCACCAGGCAGGGCATGGCGGCACGGTGGGTGGTCAGGGGAGCATCCTGCCAGCCCTCCCTGAATGGGCTCCATGCTGTGGGGCAGACAGGTGCCAAATGCCCCCAACCTAGCAACCCCTCTGGCCTGAGGTTGCTCACCGGGAAGGCAGCACAACAAACCTTGAATTTCACACCATGTGCCAATGGGCATCAGAAATTGTTTTCTCAGTCAAAATTTTTTGAATAGATTCAATTCACACAAAGGAAGGACTATTTCTTGAATGCCCACTCTGCTTGGCCCCTGCTAATGCTAATCCCAATCCTCAGGAACAGAAGTTTTCAGATGCCCCGTGACGGTGTAACTGGGCTCACTGCCACTGCCCAGACACTCATGGGCCAGGCCTGCGTGTCACACGCACAGCACCAGGAGGTCTCCGCGACCAAGAGATGCAGGTGGGTGTCTTCAGCTGCAGCAGGAATTACCTGTTTTGATTTCCCCTTCTCTGCACACTTTGCTTTTTTGTCTTCTGAGACCTCCCAGTACACCTGTGAGGGGTAATCAGAGTCTGTTTCACTGTGTATTCTCCTTTGAAGAAGAGCTACAGACATAAAAAAATGCACTTTATTAACTGTGTGATGGTGTTCAGAACAGACGTGTCTCCAGAGCAGACAGAGGCTCAGACCAGGAGGGAGGCTGGAGAGCAGAGAGATGTTGATGCCCTGGAGCACCTGGCCCTTCCAGAATGCTCTTTGATCCTTACCAGAAACACACAGGGCCTAGAAAGCCTTTCCCACAGTCGCACTATCCCCACAAAGAGCAACAGCAGTGAAACTATTGCAAGTGGGAGAATTTAATTATGTGGCAAGAAGCTAAACTCTGAAGCCTTTTTCCGAATGCACTGAAAAGCAACCTCATATTACCCACAACCACCAAAGGTATGGGACCAGCCAAGACACCCTGTCCATGGATGGATGGATGGATAAAGACAAAGTGTGTACATATATAATGGCGTATTATTCAGCCCCAGAATGGGATCCTGTCATTTGCAGCTACGTGGATGGAACTTGCAGGCGTCCTGTTGAATGAAATAAGCCAGATCTAGAGAGACAAGCCCTGCATGTTCCACCACCAAGGTGCAGGAAGCTAAGTGAGGCTGACTCGCAAGTAGAAGAGTGATTACCAGCGGCTGGGAAGGGTGTGTGCTGGACACCATCACACAAATAGCATGCTGAACCCCACTGATACCTACAATTAATTCATGTTATTTAAAAAGTGACTTTAAAACAGTGTCTTGACACTGACAGTCAATGAATGGCAGAATCACTATGCCAGAGACCCGTGTTTGGTGGCTGACAGGGATGCAGTTAGCAGCACTGTGTCAGGGCAGCAGCCTTCTTAGTGATGGTAGTGCTGCTGCCTCTCCATGAGGTCCTGAAACTGATGCTAAAATGACAATAACGGGATATTTTTCACCCCTCAGCAACCCACACAAGGTTTGGGGTGCAGTGGTCAGGAAGCACAGAGCTCTGTGGGGAGGGGGGGGCCCCTTGGGGGTCTATACTGTGCCGGGCACAGACACACCGCACAGTATGTGCATGGCGGTGAAGTCCCAGGAAGACACAGAGAAGCAGGCAAGGTCCCACCTCAACGATCACCTGCCTGACAGGGAAGGCAAACTGTGCCGAGCCTGGCTGGGCGCCCATTTTCTCTTTTGAGAACGAGGGACCACAGTGATGGCTCTCAGAGGCGCATCTATGCTGGGCATACAGTGCCCACAATTCCCAGACCCTTCTGCTCATGTGACCACATGGAGTCAGGGCTCAGAGGATGAGTGCTGGACCTGAGAAAGGAGAAGGACACGACCAGCCCCAGCTTAGAGTGACTCCTGGTGCAGACGCTTCATTCCAAAGGATCAGGTTCAGAAGCTCACTTACATGTCAGACAAAGTTAAGAAATACAAGAGGCCATGAAACTAAAGATAAAGCAAGAGCTCAGCTCTAGGAAATGTCCACGGTGAGCCTAGACAGCCTGATTTAGGATTGCAGAAAAGTCACCCATCCACCATGCCCCAGAGCCACCCAGTGGCTGTGCTGCCAAGGATGGGATGATTGAGAGTCAGACACGGACCAGGGGCTGAGGATGCAGCTCTGGTGTGCTCTCTGAGCACGCAAAAGGCCCTGCATGCCACCCCCAGCACCACCGAAAAAAAAAAAACACTCAAAAAGAAGAGATGAAAAGAGGAAAGTCTTCGGGTGAGCTGTTGGTAGGTACTCTGAGACAGGCTGATGGACACAGGTGCAGAAAGGAGGTCCCGAGGCTCGGGGTGGGCTGTACAATACCTGTGGAACACAGGACGTACCTCATGCAGCTTCCGGGAGATATTGAGCGCGCTCACTGCAAAGATGGCTTCCCGTGCACCCACGTACAGGGTGCCCTCATCCTCGCCCATCAGCAGGGCTGAGTAGTTGTAGATGCCAGCCTCGTGAAACCGCACCAGCCCCACCTCTGCAGGACGCAAGGGCACCATCAAAGAGGGAGAAGAGGAAAAAGAAGCAGTTGTTTCCAAGCCTACACACCCTATCTCAGTTACAGCAAGCGCAGTCATGTGGTGAGGCCCCCACAGTGCAGCCATTGAGGCCACAGGGCAGGTGGCAACACAGGTGACAACGCAGCCACCAAGCACATGTGACGGACAGGCCCCATGTATACGCATCCACATCCCAAGACTGGGCCCCACTCCCCTCTGTCCTTCAGGATCTACCAGGTCCAGTGCCAACTCAGTGGCCCCAGAGACCCAACCAGCACCGCATCTGTGCAGCCACCCCTTATCTATGTGTCTTCAGGAGCTGGTTCTTCATGCACTGGCTGCCCTGGTGGCACCTTCCTCACTGCCTCTGGGCCTTTGCACAGTCCTGCTGTATCCTGCCCACCACCCCGGGAGTCTGACCTGGGGCTTTCCTCTCTGAGGCCGCCTGGCACCGATTGGCACAGAACTGACATCACACCAAAGCTCCCTCGTTTCTTCTGCCATATCCGTGCACAATGAACTGAGTCCTTGCAAATATAAATCCCACTTGACTACCCAGCACCCAACGCAGTGCCAAGCACACAGGGGTGCCGGAGAATCACTAACAAGTGAGCTTCCGAATCTGATCCTTTGGAATGAAGTGTCTGCACCAGGGGTCAGTTAAGCTGGGGCTGGTGGTCTCCCTCTCCCTTCTCAGGTCCAGCACTTGTCCTCCACGTTAATGCTTCCTGTTCTGATTCTGTCTGGCGGAAGGCAGCCGCACGTAGGCTGCAGATCCTGCCTCTGTGCGAGCATGACTCGTGAGTCTGTACCACACGCTCCCAGTCCTGACTAAGCATCGCCTTGCTCAGCTCTCCGTCCTCCAAGCCAGAGACCAGGATCCCAGCACACATTTCTTAAGAGAGGGAAAAACTAAGCCGAGATCAGCGGGCAGGAAATGCGATCTACTGGCCTGACCCCCAGCCTTGGACACACAACCCGTCCTCTCGTACTTCTGGCTCTCCTTTGGTGCCCAGGCAGATTCTCACCTGGTGCTTGGCAGCCTCAGACAACAAGGATGAGGTGGGACATCCAGTCAGAGGGCTGGACAGGCCCTGCAGGCTCCCAACACCAGAGCACCCATCCAAGGCTCCCTGCAGGGCCACTGGCTCATGCCCCAGTGTGCCCAGTACCCATCCCAGCATTCTGAGCAGCTGTCACGACAGCCCCATGAGCACCACCCTGGCACCAGCTCACCTTGGTGTTCCCAGGTGATCCGGGGAATGGGCGCAAATGCCACTGCTGCCCCAAACACCAGCGCCAGGGCTGGGAGCAGCTCCGCGGCAGCGCCGTACATCCTCACAGGTGGGGGCCTCGGCAGGGTCTCCAGCAGCAAATTCTCATGGGCAGCAGGGGTTTGTGGCAGGCGTCAGAGGGACAGCGCTCAGAGGCTGCAGGCCAGCGGCAGCAGCACAGTGCAGACCTGGTGAGTGGTAAGGTCCCTCAGAACCCACATTGCCCTGCTTGCCAGGGGAGACGCGGGCTGCTCCCTCCACCTTCGTCCAAGAGCACTGCGGTTTTGCGCAGCCTCTGAAGGAGCCCTGGAGAAGGAAGAGGAAGGGGTCACGGGTCAGGATGTGGGGCAACCTGCTGCCCCATGCTCAACGGCCCCCACTGTACTTCTGTCCCATCCTGTCAGGGTCCAGCACTGAGCAGCACCCAGGGGCCTAGGAGCTGGGAGGCCGCTGGAGAGCTCCGCCCCAAGTGCACACAGAGGAACACAGCAGTCACCAGGAGCCAGCATTTCCCCCTGGACCCAGTGGCCCCACACAGGAGGGCAGACAGGCGGAGAGGGAAGTGGGTGGAGGGGACGCCGGTGACAGGACAGATCCCACAGGCAGCGAGGGGACGGAAGCTGAGTCTCAGGCAGCTTAGAGACTCTGACTGTCCATGCCCTATAATGCTCACTGAGAAAAATGGCCCAGGAAGATGGGGTTGTCACAGAGAGCTGAAATGCACACAGTACGCACACAGATCTGTGCACATGCTCATACGTGCAAGCATATAAACACACACATTACATGTGCTCAGGAGAACACAGGAACATGTGCACAAGAGGCCTTTCCACACAGCAGTGGCTGGGCTGAAGAGACACAGTAGCCTGAAGCCATTGCATTAGCTTCCAATCTACTGAACGGCGCATGCACACCTTGGGAATGGCAGTCAGGGACTCAGCTTTGTCTAGAAAGAAGCCACACCTCGTGAAAAGCACGGCTCACAACACTGATGAAACTGGCCGGCTGGGCGGGGACTCAGTCTCCCCTCCCCAGCTACTCCAATGCCCCAGGGCAGCTCCCTCATTATCTGCCCCCACCAGGACCCTGAGGCCCCTGTGAGACTGGATGCAACCCTTCTGAGCACCCTGCCACGCCCGGCCCGGCTCCTAGTACAGCCCTAGCCTGTCGCCTGCCCATCTTGCAGAGGAGGAGAAGACAGGTGGCTGTGGAAGCAACCAGACTGCCAGATGTGTGCTTCTTCGGCCCGGTGCTTCCCCCACACTCACCCAGCACCCACCAAGCTGCATGGTCTCATCGCAGGTGATCATGAGCTCCCCAAGTCAGGACACCCTGTCCCTGTGTCCGCCGGGCTCGGCTCTCCTACTGAGGGCTGGTGGACTCGATGGCCATCATTTCCAGCTTTTGGTTCTGCCCCAGGGAAACTACCCCTGGTACTGAGGGTGAGTGAGGCTCTGGCCAGCACAGCTCTCCACAGAAATGGAGCCATGTGCCCCAGCACCCTGAGGGACGCTGACTCTCAGTGATACCAGATGCCACAGGAAGCTGAGAACAGAGCACGTCCACACGAGGAAGCAGGAATGTGCTGTCCTCGAGTGGACGCAGGCACCCACACTGAGCTCATGAACATATCCTGCATGCAGGGCCTTGCGGTGCTGGGCAGCAGGGGTCCTGGGAGTCCAGGCCACGGTGATGCTCTTATACCAGGGAGCCACCACCTGCAGCCCCACGCTAACACTGGCAACAGTATGTGCCAGGCAGTATGAGGCAACAGTGTATGACACAGCCTGGGCCCAGTCCTGGGGCCTGAACCACGGGAAGCCATGTCCTCTCCACAGCCCATCTCCAAGTCAGCTCCTCGGGCCTGCCCATCCCAAGTCTACAGTCAGATGAGACCCCTCAGGTAGAAATCAGCTTTGGAGGTGGGCAGAGTGGTGCACACCTGTGATCCCAGCACTCTGGGTCGCTGAGGCAGGAGGATAACAAATTCAAGCCCAGCCTGGGCGACTCAGTGAGATCCTGTTTCAGAAAAAAAAAATGTCATAAAGGGCTGAGGATGTTGCCTTGGGTTCAATCCCTAGAACTGGAAACAAACAAACAAATCCAGCCATGGGGGAGGCACAGGCTATGTGAACAGACGCAGGGCAGAGTCTGCCTCGGGAGCAGCCGCTGAGCCAGACCGCATGGGGCAGGCGCAGGTGCTCACTCTCCAGCTGCTCACCCTGCTGTGTGTTTAGAAGAACTCTGTAATAAAATGCTACCAAGTACTCTTTCAGAAAGGCAGAAAGGAGGATGACAGCACATGCCGCGTTCACTGCAAAACAACAGGACCACATGATACTGACCTGAGCTGAGCACCACCATGCCGGACAGGAAGGTCTGTGCCCTGGACTGGGCTCGCACGGCGTCCCCAACCAGGACACCAATGTGTCCCTCATGACCCAAGCCACAACAGCACCCTGCACAGGGCATGGCCCCAATGTGGGCACGAGAGGCCTGGGTGGGAAGCTCAGGATCTGCACAGCTCGCAGAGGGACAGAGGGCAAGAGGGGTCTGGGGGCACAAGGAGGGCTGGGCACTGTGCGCTGACCTGGAGCTGGGTGCCCCACCTCACTCCCTGAGGATGGGGGAGCCAGGCACA
Source organism: Chinchilla lanigera (assembly GCF_000276665.1). Classification (NCBI taxonomy): domain Eukaryota; kingdom Metazoa; phylum Chordata; class Mammalia; order Rodentia; family Chinchillidae; genus Chinchilla; species Chinchilla lanigera. The sequence continues at coordinate 2,650,741 of NW_004955515.1, read as the reverse complement.
CAGTGCTGTGCCCATCACATTGCCGCCCCAAGCCGCTTGCTCCACCAGTGCTGCTGGTTCCCTGACTGGGTGCCCTGACCTCCTGAGCAGCCTCTGCTTTTCACTCTTGCCAGCTATGGTACAGATCACCAACTTCCTGTCCCTCCTCAGTAATCCCAAGCTTCCCAGGGCCAGTGGCTCGCCCAGCTAGCTCATCACATTCCCAAGCAATCTTGACTCTGGCCAAAGACCTGCAAAGGAAAATTATTAGACAGGAATTGCATGAAAGCTCTTTAAATGAGGCTGATTCACCTAGCAACTGTATTTTTGCTTTCAGCCTTTCCTCTTGTTCTTGCTGGGAACTTAAAGTTCATGTTTGGAGCTCTGGCAGCCATCTTGTGAATGTGAAAATAAGGGTGTCATCCTATGAAAGGCCAAGTGGAAACCCACTGACCACACAGCGGAAACTTTGCACTTGCTTTCTGCTTTCCACTGTTTCATAGTAAACATTTAATCTCTAAATGATCTGCTCTCAGATTTTTGTTACCAAGAGATTCAATTCCAAACTGATGCAACCGCCCTTCGATCCATTCACTACAGCGGAAGCAGCCAGAGTCAGGTTTTCACTGGAAAGCAGGCTGCATCGCTCCCCTCGTGAAAGTCACTGATACCTGCATCGCCCAGAATAAAAGCCACGCTGCCAATGACAATTAAGACGCCCACAGAGAAGGATGAGCGCCCTCCACCTCCTTTAACCCTTCTGTCCCGGCCACAACACACGCAGCTTGCGCCTCTGTGGGTAGATGCATGACGTTAGACACCTGCTCAAACCAAGTGTGAGTCAAGGCAAGATCACCACCTGTGACACACTGAGGAAGACCACCTGGGCGACTCTCCTTAAAAGAGGAGCAATTGCCTCTGTTTTGGTTGAGCCTGGCCCTATTTCCATGTATTGATACATATTGAGCTGGCTAGAACCCTTTCCTTATCCCTTCAGTTGGCTTTAAGCAATGCGTATCAGTCTAGCCAAGGTGCTGATGGTAATCTTTGGAGATGGCAGGTGTGTTTCCCAGACCCCCTATTGCTCCCTTGAGTGAGCCGGGATGAGGCAGGATGTGTGAGCCAATGCTCCACGCTGTCAGCTGGGATCAAACATTGGGAATAGGGGCTATGACTTCCTGGGGCTTCAAAGATTACACATCAGAGTTGAAGCACTCACCCCAAAACATTACACGCTATCTCAACTGAGTTATGCAGATTACTCCTTCTGCATTATCTCTCTGCATATGGCAGAGGTGATTTCAGGCCTCCTACCTAGCCTAGCTCATGGCACTCATGTATTTCCAGCCACTCTCACAGTCACTCATCCTCAAGCCAGTCCCTTCTTCACAAATGAATAAAATCTGGGTTCGGTCCTGGGTGTAGCCCTTTGTTCCAGATGGCCATCATCACGGCTGGACTTAGGGCCCCTTGGCTCCCCATAACTACCGTTAGTGTCTTTATTAGTGTCTTTATTCTCGCCATGGGGTGCACTGGAAGTGGTAGATTGGAATTAACTTACTAGAATTCCAGTAACGTTTCATGGGATTGCAAATATAAACTTCCTGGGCCGCGAGGAGGACTGGGAAGCGCTCTCTATAACACACAGATGACTCTGTGTAAAGGAGACTGGATGTCGGAGCTTCTGTGGGAATCCCTACACCCCTCTGCTCCAAACAACTGAAAAAGCTGAAGTACGTCACAAGCACCAAGGGGCGGGGCTTGGCTAGGGCAGAGCACTTGCCCAGCACACGCACAGCCCCGGGTTTGAGCCCCCAGTGCTGCAGAAGACAACAGTGATAGCCTGTGCAGGTCCTATGAGCCTGACCCCGGCCTGGAGCAGTGATGTGAGCCCCAGGACAGCATGGTTCTTGTCACACCAGACACCACACAGCCTGACCTTCTGCGGGGAGGGGTCCCATGCATGCTGAGCTCCCCCCTCTGCACCCCATCCTGGGGGCCCGGATGTGCTTCAGAAGCCAGGGTAGGAAACAAAGGTTCCTCTCTCCGGACACTGAAGCCAAAACACCGAGAAGACCTTGGTTCTTTCCTTAAGTCCAGTGAGATGGCACCTAAGTGACACACACAAGGATGGAAACAGAAGGAGAAGGTGACAGCCCAGGGGATGTGGACAAACTTCCGAAGCTGGAAAGAAAACGGTGCGCAATGCCCAGCAGGTAGACAGGCGGCTCTCCCGGGGGCAGCTGTGCTGTGGAGTTACACTGCCACCGCTCTCCACATGCTGTCAGGAGGGCTACTGTCCACTTCTGCCACACAGATACAACAGACACACAAGGAGATGCACAACAGACAGCACACAGATATGAGGCAGTAAGGAGCCGAGTTCCTCGCCTCAGTGTTAAATTAACTTGTTTAACTGTGATAAACCTGCAGAGCGGGAGCTCTAGTGCTGGCTGTGTTTGCCCACAGCTGTCACGCACTGCCGGCGCCAACTGACACATGTGCCACAGAGAGCTGCAGCCAGAGCTGGAGTGAAGAGGCTGTCAAGGAAGCGGCTGGGGGAGCGAGAGGGAGCTTGGAAAGCAGCCTGCGGATGGAAGAAGCCCGAGCCGGGGGTCGAGGTTTCCCACAAAGTCACACAACGTGATGGAGCTTAGAAAGGGAGAGAAGAAAGGAGAAAGCTGGAGATGGACTGGATGCTGCAGTCCCACATCTCACAAGCCATTCTGGCAAAGAGTGCGAAATCTGAGGACTTCACAGGGAAAGAATAAAGGATTAATGCGGGAAGGTCAGATGCTTTCAGATGAGAGCGCCCAGCGGCACCAGGAGTGAGTGCTGTCTGCTGTTCGGCCTCCCAAGGTGATGTGGGGGAAACGCGCATCAGAATCACCATCTGTGCTCTCCGAAGTCAAAGAATGAATTCTAAGGAACAGCGGAGGCTAAGAGCAGGAAATGTACCGGGAAAAGGAATGGGGAACAGGAACAGATCCTGAGAGACAGGAGGGGTCACAAATGGGTTGGCAGTGAGCCCACTTCTCAAAGGAAGCTTCACAGAGCAAAGTCATGAGGTGACTACAACATGGGTCAAAATTATGATCGACCAGTAAGACTGCAAGTAGAGTCATTTAGGAAATATTGACCTAATGGTAGTAAGGGCAGATGGGCGACATCATTAACCTTGGTCAATAATCCACAGTCTTAGTTTTATCTTTAGTCTTAATGGTCTTAGTCAGTGGGAGAGGATGATCCACCCCCAACAAAATAATGGGAACTCTCAAAATGGTGACGCCAATAATCTCAGGCTTCTGAGTACCTCTTAGGGAACCATGCAAATCTAGCCACTGTGACGGTAACCTTCAGACGTGCCTCCCGCCACAGCCCTGATGCACTCCTCCGTACTGACTCCCTCGGGCACCCAGCCCTGTCTGACTGCCTGCTATATTTTTACCTAACTTAGCTGCCTATGATAAAGGAGTCCGGGAGCCCAGGATCCTCAAGAGAAGATCTTGAGTGTGTCTGGGAAAGACACAGGTTACAAGGTCATGAAGAAGTTACTTTAGCTTTCCTGAAACCGTGGGGACACCACAATGCCTTGCAGTCCTAGACAAGGCAATATTCACCTAGAGTTTTTTAGCCAGAGTACCCACCAGTATGAACGGGGCACAACAATACACTTTACACCTCAACTCTCTAACTTTTTAACCTCCGTCTACCCTTTCTCAGAAAGGATTGAAGGATCAGCTCCACCAAACAAAGGAGTGTGTCCCAGGTCTTCCTTCCTAGGAGGCAGGTGGGCACCACCACGCCTGGCCCATCAGTGTTTTACCAAGACCCCCACAGTTTTTGCCCCCTTGTTTTATAAGGCCTCCAAGACTTCCAGGAAACTGGATCGCTCACTAAGCAGCAGAGTATGCTGAGCAGGACACGAAACTCAGTTCTTGGAGGGCTGTGGGGCCAAGGGACTCAGCTTTGTTACCCGTGAGTTCATGCCTCCAGCACAACGTACCCCTCCACAAAGCACCTCAGGGCCTTTGCACATGCTGTTCCCACTCTAGGGACAGTCTTCCCTGGAGTTCTAGTCAGCTCCTTCCTGCAGTGATCCTCTGCTCCACCTCCCCCACCCCACTGTTCATCTTCTTCTGCTCCACAGCAGATGGCGTAAAGACTTGGCAGCATCTCCAGGACTCAGTCCCTTCTGAGGTAGGGCCAAATCAGGAACCCCTAAAGTTCTGTTATGATACAAGGGTCACAGCAGAGGATGCAGGAGAGACTCTAAGAACAGAGTGTTCCATGAAACAAAGTCCCCAGGGCAGAGACCCCACATAAACCCTGTGCCAGCACTCACACTGAGACTGCACAATGGCCGCACTGCCCTGGGGACGCATGCGGAGAACAGCTCGTGACTCTCCACACCTCCCCAGGGGGCGCCAGCAGCTCTGGACGAGGGGCCTGGCCCAGAACTGTTCATCACACTGCTTACAGGGAAAAGCATCTCCTCTCCCTACACTGCCCTACCAGGCCAGCTCAGGCGGCCTCGGGAGCCCCCAGTGTGCTCTGGCTGGTAGCGAGACCATTCACCACTGAGCAGACCCCTCGCTGCCCGGTGGGCTCTGGCCCAGATGGGCCTCTCGATCACATGACCCCAGGAACCAAAGGTCAGGACAGGCCCAAACCACAGGGGCTGAGGGACAGGCCACAAGCTCCGTGACACGAAACGGTCCCACGCTTCTTTCTTCAACAAGCACTCCTTGTTTGGTATCAGTCCAAAGCAGAGCACGCGCCCTCCCCACACAGATCTGCCACCAGAGTGTCTTCCAGGAGCAGTGGCTCACAGCCACCAACACGGTGTCCGGTCACCTTACTCCTCATATTTAAATTAAATCAACCTTTCTTCCCCTGTGTTCTCAAGCATTTCTGAGAGGACAGTGCATCCCACTGGGAAGTGCGGCTGACGAAGGCCACTCTGTGCTGACAGTGCAGAGCTGTCCCACTTTGCATTTGGGGAAGGACCTGACAGAGAAGCCCACTAGAGACAGGTTATGAACGCCGCTCCCACCGGGTACGTGCGATTGTGCTGCTCTTGAGGAGTACACGCACCAGCCGAAAGGTCAGGAGAATCAGCCCCAGGGGCTCTGAGTCCCTCCTTCCTGCCTGCCTAGGCCTGTCAGACAGACAGCAGCTCCACAGCTCAAGGGCCCTGAAAGTCAAGCATAGTACCAGTGACCAGCTGAGAAAGGTGGGGCCAGTCACACAGGTGGCTTTTGTGTATGTGTGCATGTGGGCGTGTACATGCACATCCGGGCCTGCATGGACCTGTGTGTGCGTTCACATTTGTGTGCAGTGATGAGTGTATGTGTATCAATGTGCATGTGTACGCATGTGTGTGCATCTTTGTAAGTGTGAGTATCTGTATTTAGACACCTGTGTAGGTACAATATGCATCTGTGCGTGCGTGCATGTAACTCTAGGTTCCTGCATGTGTCCCTCTGTATAGGTGTGTGTGCATGCATGTGTGTATGCATGTGTGTGTCACTCAATGCAGCATACAAATTCTGATCTAATGTTGAATCTTAGATTTGGCTCCTCACTGGCACCTGGCATCAGGGCTGGGTCACTGAGGGGACACTGGTCACTCATACTCAGAAGGGTCAGTGCTCTTGCTGACACTAAAGCGGCCTATTCCACATCCCACGGACTCTGGGAGAGGGCATGCTGGAGGGCTATGGACAGGCTGACCTGATGATGGCCATCACCGCTTGCCTGGACCCCACCTGGAGGAGGCTGTTCGTCTCCTGTCCCATTGGTCTGTCCACACAGGGTGGTGAACCCCCATGGCACTGTGGGGTCACAGTCGGGACAGTGGTAGATGTGCTTACTACACCTCCCTTGTGAGCCAGGAGCAGGCAGCCACATGCGAGGGAGGAGACAGCATGGCCCTCCTCAACCGCATCCTGTGGTGCTGGGGTCTGGCACTCAACCTGCGTGAGTCCTGCACTCCCTCCCATCCCCTTATGGTGCTGATGCCACCTCCCTGCACACTGCACAAAAAGAGCCCGTCCTTCAGGGACCCAGGGCAGCTTCAGGAGCTCCCCACATCACAACCCAGCAGCTGCAGAGCGGACTGCTGGAGACCTGCACTCTGACCCTGGAGGAGGCACTCTGGTCTATAGCTGCGCTGTGCTGGACCAAGACTGTGCCAGCAGGGACAAGCAAGGCACAGTGGGATGTCTCAGGCCTGCTTTCACTCCTGTCCACACTACAACCTGGGCGCTCAGAGTGCTGTGATAGGAGGGAACCACGGCACGGACAGGGCAGCAGACTGGATGCACACACATCCATCAAGAGCGTAAAGACGAGGTGTGACAACAGGGCATGTAATTAGGTCACAAATGGGTTAGTGTCCCCATAGCAGAGGCTTCAGAGGGCTACCTCACCCCACTGCCACATGAGCACCCAGAGAGAAAGGCCCATCGCCCAGTGAGGAAGCAGGCCCTTGCCACACACAGACTCTGCCGGCGTCTTGATCTTAGACCTCCAGCCGGCAGAACAGAAACCAAAATGTCTATTGTTTATCAGCTGCCCAGTTGGTGCTACAGCAGCCTGAGCCTGGGAAGACCACAACCAACCCAGGGCTGCCCAACCACACAGTGCATCCGGCAGAGAATCTCCAGAAGGCCAGGGGACAGAGCACATGGGGCTGGGTCAATAAAATGTCAGTGACACAGCGCTTTAATCACCAGCACTTTTAGTTCCCAGTGTGTGACCTATGGGGAGGGTGAAATCATGTAAAGATGATACAATGAAGTATAGCCTGCCTTGACTTATTTGCACCGTTAATTTTTCCATCTTGTAACTCCAAGATTTAACTGCATTAAAGAAATTGCTACCACACAGAAAAGAGAAATTTGAAAAACTGCCACTGGCCAGTGCCACAAGGGTATGGGGTGCCAGTTCTGAGGGCCACGGGAAGGGTCCCGCTCTCCCATACACCACCTAGCACTGCTCAGGTGCAGCCTTCAGACAGTGCAGCAATAGCAAGGTGCATACCTAAGGGTGGCAGCTCGCTAGGGGCAGTTGGCAAGCATACCATGAAGACATAAAGCTGTCAGGGGCAGAGGCCTGGTGTAGAGACAGCCACAGGCTCGCCACAGGCTCTCCATGGGAAGCAGCTGCAGAGCCCAGGGCGCAGTGGACCAAGCTATGTGGTGAGGATGTCAGTCTACACAGATATACAGACAGTAGATACGGTGGGAGGGCACACAAGGACACAGACAAGCATGGACACACACATACACGGCATGGACACCAGACATGGACACACAAAGACACAGAAGTGTGCATACCCGTACACATGTGGACATGCAGACATCAACATGTGTGAGCTTGGACACATGTCCAACTGCTGACAGGTTATCTGTGGGGAGGGTGAGGGGGATGGCCAGGAAATGCCCTTTTTAATATTTGTATTTTAAATAGTGAGTTATGTTTTTATATGACTTTTGTAAAACAAAAATCCATTTATTCATTAAAAATTGATGTCTCAGCTTGCTTTGGCGGCATACACCCTAGCACTCTAGGAGGCTGAGGAAGAAGAATCCTAGATTTGAGGCAAATGTGGGCAACTCAGTGAGTGAGAGCCCATCTCAAAATACGAAGTGAAAAAGGGGCTGCAGATGCAGCTCAGTGTGAAGATCTGGGTTCAATCCCCAGTACAGTAAGTCTCCAACTTCGGAACGATCAAGCCGCAAACTTTCACAGGTGCACTGTCTAAGACTCACTTTGTTGGACTCAGAATGAATTTGACTTACAAACATTCTCCCAGAAAGGAACTCATTTGTAAGTTGGGGACATACTGTACTGCAAAAACGGAAAAAAAATGACAGCTCAACTGTGTGACACTGAAGCCAGGGCACCAAGAATGTAGAAGGAACTCCTTGATGACATGAAACACTGGTGTCATTCCTCCACATGCTAAGGTGTCCCTCGCTCACTGATATGCCCTGGCATGCTCCTCACCTTGTATATGGGAAACGAGAAGCACTGCTTTCTTAAATATACTCAGTGCATCACAGAGACCAACAGGAAGAGCCACGCCTCCCCAGTTCGACACAGAAACGCTTACCACTAACACAGTACCGTGTGCACTGCTGTGCCTGCAACTGCCCCCAGCTAAAGCTTCCAAGACACTTCTCTAAAATAAAGCAGCAAAAATCAAAGACAAATGATCTAAGCGGGGAGAGAGACCCGAGGAAAATGACACCTGTAACTGAAGTGCCAACTCTTAGAACTCCTTGTAGAGTGCTCTCATAAACTGGTAAGAAAAACAGCCCCCACCCAACATACAAGGTAATTTATTTTTTTAAAAGGTGCACAACCAGCCACTGCGCATCCAATGTGCGAGGTGTCTCTGACTCGCACAGCAACACAAGGCACTCTCGCTGAGGTCACACACGGCCGGGCTTCTTTGGTGTGAGTATCACCTGGTGTGTGTGTCTTCTGAGAGCAAGCAAATAATCCTGCTCCACCACCCCTGAAAGCCACAGAGAGGGGACAACAAAGTCGGCCTCTGCTTCAATTTCTATCCATTATGCTGCTTCCTTCACTTTGCTCTAAAAGTAACTACACTGCTCAGAATACCTAAGATGAAGCATGAAATGGTCCACATCCCATGAATGACACTAGAGCCCCTTTCTTACAGTATCTCACCACCTACTTCTCTTTGCCCCTCAAGGGAGAAAAGCAAGGTTGTTGCCACCCCGCTAGAGGCCAGTGCGCCCTGAGGAGCCGGGCAGCCTGGGTCCCCTCCCAGGAGCAAGGACAGCTGGGCACGAGTGACAAGAGGAGGGGAGTTGGGAAAATGAATCAGGAGGAGAGAAGAGGAAAGGCCTCCGGGCTGGGCCCTCCACCCCCACAGAATGGCACAAGTCTAACTCTTGCCTCAGGGAACATGCAGGTGGCACTCTACCACCTGCCAGAGGGCATCGGCCCAGACAGACAGATCGGAGGGCCCAGGACAGAATGATTTACCTGTGTCTTGTGCTGCTGTAGGCTTTCCGCCCTCTTCTGGCCCCGAGTCCTCAGAAACCTCCACTCTGAAAATAATGGGAGACCACAGTAAGTCCTCAAATTCCTCCCGTGAGCTCACGAACCCAGCATCACTTCTGGGAAGATACTGAAAATAAATTCTTATCACTTTTTAAAATTCTGGACCCAAGAGACAACGTCCTTCCCCAGCACCAAGAAGTGAGGTGCCCAGAAGCCAGCCAGCCCCCGGGTTGAAAGGGAAGTGCAGCCGCCAGTCACCAGGGCAAAGCCCTGACCACAGCCGCCTCCCTGCAAAATTAGCATTAGAACAAGAGCCCACGTGTAGGCAGCAGAGCTCAGGTACCGGAAAGCACTCTCTCACTGTCCATTCATTTCAGATAGGAATCTCCCACTACTCATCTTCCTGAGGCAGCCAAGAAACACTGGGACACAAACCAAACAATGCTCCTCCTCCTTTTCCTGCACCTGTGGTGCTTGTGTTTCAACCGACAGCCTCTCCCATGGTGGGTGAGCGTTCTGCCATGGAGCTACATCCCAGGCCTTACTTTGCTTTCTGCAGTAGTTTTTAAACCAAACAGAGAGATGTCCACCAGGGAGCAGCAAGGTTTTTGGGATATGTATCACCCTGTAAAGTGTGGGACAGAACCCTCCAAACAGCTCGCTGAGCCTGGCGACATAAACAATAATAGCAAGAAGATTTATCTAATCAGCTTGGCCAACCTGGAGGGCTGGTGCAGGACTGGAGGCAGCTGAGAAGGTGGCCAGGATGACACTGTGGCCCCTGATCGTAACCAGCCCACATCGGCTGACCTCAGCCCCAGCGCATTCTTTGCCAGGCGGGCAGGACTGCTGCTGATCTAGCACACACAATCACCATTCCTTCCTGAAGCCAGCTCAGCCAGACACTCTCCTGGAGGGACAGGGGACACCCCGACCCCCTGCCCCTTTCCTTCCTACACCACTTGGTGTCAGCAAATGGGAAGCACGTGTAAATGATCGCCATTCATCAGCGATCTGCAGCTGCCAGAGACCCATCCAAAGACCCTCGTCAGTGGCTGTCCTGAGGGCCGTATCTTCCCATTAGTACTACAAGAGGGTCCTGGGACAGGCCCCACACCCAGGATTGCTATTCTCACTGAAATGCCCACAGGCACTGGATGCCGCAACGGGGCCACTGGAGGACAAGTCCTACACCCAGAGGCAGTCTGAGAGAGCCCCACAGTGACCTACTCAAACTGGGCTTCACGGTCCCCTGGAAACACTTCAGTGGGAAAAGGGATTCACAAAAAGGAGTGTTAAGTAAACAAAGCAAATGCCAAGAATTCTGAAGCTGGAAAGCTTCTCCTCCGGAGTAATTAACCCTCATCACTTCAGTAAGTGAGGGCCCAGTGGTGGCTGGACAACTCATGCCACATCTGCCACCACCTCATGGTAGGAACAGATGACAGTGGGGCAAAGCAAGTCCTGTGTGTCTAGTTCCCAACAGCCTCCCAGGCCAGACCTGATCCCCCACCCTTCCGGCCAGGTCCAAGCCTAGCCTCTGACCTGCAGCCTCAGCCCAGGCTCTGAGTCACACTTCCCACCTCCTTGGTGACCCATAGGCCCCTGTCGCTGACTGGTCTGACCCTTTGTGCAGACTGCTTTCTCCTACTTCCTCAAAGTAAAACCCTACAAGTTATAATTAGATATCGCCCTGACCAAGAATGCAAAACACAGCCTCCCGTGTTAATTACCCACCACCGTTGTACTCACCACCTAAACTCTCACCTTAAATCTATTATCAGAAGTTAGAGTAAATGTGCAATGTTTTAAAAACTCAGACAAGATGATCTTTAAAAAACTATAATGATAACTAAAGTAAGACTTTACTTCCATCTCCTGAAGTGACGTTTCTGCACTCCCTGGCCCCTGTGGTCCTGTAACACAGGCAAAGAGCCTTCCACGGCCTGGTCACAAAATAAAGGAACAGCCCTAATCTGAAGAGAGACCCTCGTAGCAACCCGGGAGCGTGAGGTGAAGCGGGGAGTTGTAGCACAGCTGTCTATGACCTCTATGACCCTTAATAGCAGCAACGGGGCTTCCCTCTGCCTCTGCTCTACCTTGCCCTCACCTTCCAAGCAGAAGCAGCCCGCTGCTCCTCAGCATTTGTAGGACACCGAGGTGCAATGAGGCAAAGCAGGGGCCCTGGGGCACAATCACCAGAACTCCAGGTCTGCTCCTCCAAGCTGGGTGATTGTGGGGAAGTTCCCGGGCCTCTCCGGGACTGGTTCTTCATTCACAAAGTAGACCAACTACCTACACTGTTTGGTTGTTATGAAGAACTGAAATTAATCTACGTAAAGAATTTAAACTAGAATCTAGCACCTACTAAACAACTAGCAAGTATTAACTATGATTTTTCCCACCTGTGAAATGCAAGCAGTTACACCCATCTCACTAAAAAGCCTTGGCAACATATAAAAAGGCAGGGTTCAGCTGGTGGCTCATCCACCTCATCTGCAGTGACCTTAGGCTCCACCAGCCTGGGGCCACACCAGAAGCTGTGGGAACAAACAGGCTTAGGGACACCGCTGCCAGGCAGCACAGCTGGGGCCCTAGAGGGGCTGCCATGTCCTCTGCTCAGCCCTTACACTGACCCACCCAGAAGCAGGTGGGAGGCACCGAGAGATGCGTGCATGAGGCCCAGCAGTGCCAGCTACACCAAGCACGACCCAACATCACAGGGCAAGGCAATCCAGACAGGATGAGGCAGAGAGCAAGGCAGTGGGTAGGGTGCACGCATCTGCCCAGGGGCCGAACTGAGACGCTCTGACCAGTAGTCCTGCTGGATGAGGTGGATGAGTAGTCCAGATCCAGCCACAAGGATATCCTGGAGACACTGAAGACATTTCTGCATGTGAATGTACACACGGTCTTAACCACTATGCTTCAACTTAATGCTATGATAACACACAAAAGGGATATACCATTCAGCAGAACTGCAAATACTTACAGCTGAGAATTTTTATCTTTTCCCAGGCTGCTATGTGGAAAGACCCTCTCTCAAAATGCTGATCAGTGGCTGCAGCCAAAGCTCCAAGTCAGCCTCATGCTCCCAGGGGAAACAATGGATATAAGCTGCTAAGCTACATGCTTTATTCACCTAGAATATTTTCATTTTACAGCACGCTTATCCAGTAACCCTGTCGTAAGTCTGCGCATCTGGATGTCTATTGTGTATGTGTAAATCTCCTTGCATACTCATTGTGTACAGGGTGGAGTTCAGGGCAACCGTTAAAAATAGTAAGGCTACCACTGATATGAAAGAGTGTGAAGACCTACTGTTCAGAAAAAGTACGGCTCCCAGCAGTGTGCTCTGCATGTGCCCAGTGAGGACATGGTATGCGACCCCTGCGTGTGTGGAATCTGGTCCAAAGGGCACGTCAGTGGCTGAGGGGACGAAAGCGTGGACTGTGGGAGGAGTACTGTACTGCGTTTTCCAGTGCGGATTCTACACAGCCACCTGAACTCTTAACTTAAATCTATTATCAAAAGTTACGGTAATTGTAGAATGTTTTAAGAACTCAGACAAGATGATCTCTAAAACATACTGACAATTAAAATAAGACCCCATTCCTTCCATCTCCAAAGTGACACTATTTCTTTTTTTTTTTTTTGGTTTTTCTCTGGTACCGGGAACCGAACTCACGACCTTGCACTTGCCAGGCAGGCGCTTTGCCGCTGAGCTAAATCCCCGGCCCCCCAAAGTGACACTATTAAGTCAATTTCACCCCAATGGAAATGTTATCAGACAGCAGACAGACTCGACATGCATTGCTGTGATTCTAAGAGCCCCTGCCCAACCCCTCAACCATCCTGGAGGGTGACCTCGTGTGACCAGTGAGACTGCAGCTCCGGCTTTGAGATGGACAGCTACAGGCCCAGAGGACCAAGGTGGGGCCTGTGGTGCCAGCTGGGGGCAGTGACCATCCTTGTGTATGTCTCACCAGGGCCCCTCGCTGCATACCCACACCTCAGTGCCTGTGACGGTCCGACAATATGAAAACTGACAAGACAGGACATTCAGATCACCGCCAAAATTTATTTTTAAAGACTGATTTTAACCAGCAGCAAAACATGAACAAGCACCTTTCTATAAAGAATATGCAGAGCGACACTCTGGTTCCACAGCAGCTCCTGCTCAGTTACACCCAAGGACAGAGGCGGGGCTCAGGTTCAGCAAGTGGACAGGCTTCCGCCATCCACAAGGAAACCGATGCGCCCAATTTCCATATTTTCAGCCTACTCTCTTTTACATTTTCCAGTTAGTGAAGCTGAAATAACTTTTGAAACATGTGCGTTACAGGCTGCAGAGGATTAACTGCCCAGCACAAACATTTTATGCTTCTAGGCTGACCAGACAACTTTACTAAGCACTTGTTTTTTCTCTGGGGCCAGGAAAGCGGCTTCGTGTGGCAGTTGTAGAGTGAGCTCCCAAAGAAGCTGGCCCAGGGGCTCAGACAATGTGCTACCTCGGCCTCCAGTCTGACAGGAAACAGGTCACCCCCTTGCCCGGGACAGGACAAGGCACAGCCCACCTCCAGGGATGGCACAGCACAGACACTTGAGAAGCACACCCACTCACCACAGCAGTGGACAGCAGTGTGTGAGGACAGACGGCACAGGACGCCCCCTTCCCTGCCACCCCTGATATGGGTGGGACAAGCACTAACCAGATCACAAGGGCCACACCTAGCCACAGCAGGTTTTCTTAGGCCCACACCCATCTCTCTGCTGGCTTTTCTCTGCGATTTACGTCCATGATGAAAGTTTTCCTAAAACCCATGATCACCATGTTAGCTCTGACTGCCACCCTCAGCTCAGCAAGTCAGAGACAGTTCAGCCGCAACGGCTCCGAGCACTACACTCACCAAAGCCCCTTTTTCAGACCACCTCAGCCCTGACTTAGCTGTGGGGTGACCTCTGCCCATCTCCTCCGCTGTGTGACAGCTCAGTCAGCCCAAGTCCCCTGCGGAGGGTCCCTGATGACTCCCCTCTCCTGGCCCTACCCTTTGTAGGTCTGCCATAGTGGACGCTCCCACCCCAGGGCATACGCAGCCATGGATCTACCGAGTGAACTGCTCTCGACCCCCAAGCTGTGCCTTTCTGTGGGAGCCCCATTCTGTGGAAGCAAATCTATGGTACAAGTGTTATTTTTCTCTTTTAGGACAAAAGATGCTAATGTCTGGTTGTTTTTTCTAAACTAAAATGTCAGTATCTAGGTTTAATTGCAGCATTGGCACTTTGGGGTAAATAAGGGGTTTTGGGTGGCAATTTGGGCCCTCATCTCTAAAGGTTCTCCATCACTGGCCTATGCCAACCCTCCTACCCCCCTTCCCTACTCTGACCTCCCGACCTTGCCCAGCAATCTGCCAGATGCTCACGTTTCCACCCTTCCTTCGCAGCTGAGGCACACCTCGATCCCAGCCCCCAAACATCACAGTGCACAGCTCCCCCATCACCCAGGGTCTGCAGGGCCACAGAGCTGCCCATGCCATGGGCAGTCAGGGCTGAGAACCAGCCTGCATCCTGCCCCCCAACCACCTGGTGCCCCTCCACTGTGCATGTGCCTCTCCTCCACCCAGGCCACCCGCTGAAGCCCCCGTCAGCACTGGCTCAGCTCGCACGCAGGCCAGGGCCACCAGGACCTGGCCCCTGGGAAACAGCCTCCACCTGGCCAGCCTTCACGTACAGGGTCTCAGGGAGAAAGTTTGGCAGGAAGGACACGAACATCCATCCCCAGGGAAGGTGAGCAAGTGACCAGGGGCCTCTGATGAGAGCCAGGCCGGACCACGACTCCCTGGAGCACGCACGGAACTGGACCTAATATTTGACATCTGAACAAAGTCCTGTAGCGGGCATGCCACGTCCCAGGAAGGGACCGCAAGGGAGAACTTGGCCGCCACAGGCCCTGTCTGGTCTCAGTTATGGCTGGCGGACAAGCCAGCCTGACTCTGTAATTTGGCTGTGTGTGTCTAGGGAACTGCTAAAGATGAATGCAGAGCGTGGCATTTTGCAGTACTGAGACTCAATAAATGAAGGCCACAAACCTGCAGCCCAAAGCATGGGCCTACATTTCCAGGAGCAGCAGCGCTGACACCCACCCCTGTGACACTCCTCTGCCCTGAAGTCTACTGCCCCAAGTTCACTCTGAGCCCCACTGGACAGGTTTGATGACAGGAAAAAGGCTCATAAAAATGCAGCAATGGTCTCGACTCCGAGCCATCCTGACAGCTGAGGCTCCTCCTCCATGGTCCTGTGTGACCATGAGGCCTTGATGGCACTGCTCAGCCCTTAGGTCACTGCCACTGGGAGCTGTCCTCCCCTGCGTGTTTGAGCTGACTGCCAACCCGAGCCAGCAGTTCCACCCGTCCTCCTCCAGGGACACCAGTGGAGAAGGGCACTTCAGAAATCTCTCCTCTCCACCCTCTGCTTGCCATGCCCCTGGAACCTGGACCAGCATTGTGGGCTGCCTGGAGCAGCACCCTGTGCCCTGAGGGGCTCCTGGTACCTCCACATGTCCATCAGCAGAGGATGGTGCCCCGTCCATGGGACCAAAGCCTGCTCAGGTGGTGTTCTTGAGTCCTGCCACCACCAGGCCACATGGGGAAGGTCTCCCCTCGCAGCCAGGATGCAGGCTCAGGTCAGCGACAGGCTTGAGCCAAGCACAGATCTTTTTTAAGTCTCAATACTGCAAAATGCCACTCTCTGCTTTCATCTTTAGCAATTCCCTAGATACACACGGCCAAATTAGGGTCAGGCTAGCTTGTCCGCCAGCCATAACTGAGACCGGACAGGGCTTGTGGCAGCCAAACTCTCCCTCAAGGTCCCTTCCTGGGATGTGGCGTGCCCGATACAGGACCCACCTGCTCCAGCAAATGCTCTGTGGAGACCCCAGGTCTGCCTCCCTCCTGGCAGGGGACAAGACAGTGACTCTCAGGGCTGCCACATTTCCCTTTAGTGCCAACTTGCAACCCAGCTGCCACTGGTTTTTGTGCACCCTGGTCCTTAGTATCAGAGAACAACACAGCTTGCTATTTAGAGATTCTGCTCCTTGTGTTTTGTTTTGCATTGTTTTGAGATGGGGTCTTGCTATGCTGCTCAGGCCAGCCCTGAACTCATGGGCTTACTCCTGTCTCAGCTTACTCCTGTCTCAGCATCCCGGGTAGCTGGAACCATAGGTGCATGCCTCTGCACCTGGTTCTGCTACTTCTTAACCACAGTCAAACCAAAGCCACCCACATCCACCAATAGCTCACAGCATGGTGTGGTCATGGTGGGCGAGTGGGCCAGCATTACAACTGCTGAGCTGAAGGTGAGCCCCGCTGCTGGGCCATGTCCACGCCAGAGGCCCAAGCCTCTCCCAGCCAGGCCGCGTCAACCTCCCCCTTGGCCCCTAAGAACCTACTGTGCTATGTTCTGTCTATGGTCAGAAGTCCAGCCAAGTGCCAGTTTCCAAAGACCCCATGACCATCTAGTGCAATGTCACAAGCCAAATATTGGGTCAGGGCTGAGCCAGTCTAATCCCATGAATTTTCCCCAGTACTTCAATCCAGTTCATGACCTCATCCTCCCTCAGCTCCTCAGAAGTTGGCCTTTCTTCGAGGCTTGCTCCCTGAGGAGTCATACAAAGTGGGGAGACTAGAATGATAAGGTACTTGGCGGGGTACTGGGGTCTGCCTGACACCAGAGTGCCACTGAGCTGCAAGAGGGGTGCAGCTGGACTGAGTCAAGGTGTAACTGACAGGAGACAGCACTGTCAGAAAAGCACAAATCCACACCTGGAGACAGCAGAACGGGCCCAGGGAGGGAGCACCACTGACCTCCCCGCAGGAAACAGAGCCAGCCAGGAATCACCTGCTCTGTAACTGCAGGACCCCCATCCCCAGAGACCTGCTCTGGACCCTACAAACAGGAAAGGACCTATGACATTTCACTGCACCAAGCAGAATCCTTCAGGCCGCAGCAGCCCAGGGCCCCTGTCACGTCACCTGCCCCTGGGCTCCAATGGACTGAATTCAAAGACCCTGCATGCGCAGGCCTGACCATCCCCATAGTGACCATCTTCTTGGAGGGCTGACACTTCTCTGGTGTCAAGAGGTCCTTTCTCCCTGGTGTGTCACCTTCCAGATGACTCAGAATGTGTACGGCATGGTGGGTCACCGGAGGGGAGAGCTCATGAGTCACTGTCAGCAGATGCCAGCACAGTCATCTAGATTCTGGCAGAGCCAGCTGGCCATGGCTCTGTCTCCTTCAGGGCCAGGTGGGTGGCTGGGCTCAGCTGGGGACAGGTTAGGAATGGGGTGTCACAAGGCAGAGAAAGCTACCACCCTGTTTCAAGCCAAGAGCATAAGGCTCAAAGTTCCCAGGAATCCAGGTCAATTGAAAAATCCATTCTCCTACCAAGATAAACTAGGCCCTGCCTACAGCTGGACAGAGGGCTCTGCCACAGGACGGTGACCTGGCCCTGAATGGACTCAACCCCAGTGCTGAAGCTCTGGTAGCTGTGCAAAGATCGGCCAGACATCCTGCTACAGAAAATCTTCTTGGAGGAATTAGACTTGCCTGGCACCCTGCCACCATCTCCTGGAATATCCAAGCCCTAGGAAAAGGATGCAGAGAACAGAACAGAGGCCAACGACCCCAACACAGGCTCTGAGGCATCATAAACAAGAGAATGAGGCCTGACACTGAGCAGACAGGTGGGTCCCAGCACTGCAGGCAAATGCCTCTTTCAGTGAGGCATCGTGAGTGTAAAGGATGTGGGAGACCCATGCCACCCCTGGGCCTGTCTTCTGGCCGCAGGACCTGTAGGAGCTGTGTGATTTTCTCTCCATACAGAACAGCTGCCACCTGTGAGAGGTGCCATAGCTCGGGCTCCCACTCGCCTGGCCCTGCACACAGCAGAGATTGGCTGGGACCTGCACGATGGTCCCAGGCCTGTAGCTTGGATCAAGGGTGTGTCACTGGGACAGCAAGGTACACCAGTCGCTCCTCTTGTGGGACTCCCTTCTATTACCAACAGGAGGTTCAATCAAGGTGCCCAGATGCTCCCGGGAGCACACAGTGCCACGGTAAGCAAGGGGTCAGGTTGCTCCTGGCCAACGGGCTCTGAAGCCACAGCCCAAGGAGCACACTTGGTGGAGGGCTCCTCCGCCCCAGCCAACTTCTCAGCAACCCCCCAAGCCACTGCACAGCAAGAGGAGTCCCTCATGGGAGGGTCAGGTTGGTCCTGTGGGCCGACCAAAACCAGGGCTCAGATGCCATGGCTAGCCAGGTATGACCACGACAGTGCTGCTGTCCTGCTGAGGCCGTGTGGACGACACTAGGGCTGGTACAACCGGATGCTGCAGCCTCCTTGGCAGACTGTTCCCAACCACTGCAATGCCCACAGGTTTAGGCCTGTCGCAGCCCGTGCACCTCTTCCAAGGTCTACACTCTGTGCCAGTGGTGGTTACCCAAACACCATCCCTGCAAGGGACACATGGGCCTGAGGGACACAGGGCCACCTGCCCTGCAGGGAAGGTGCTGGGAGCAACCTAGGAGAGGTGGCGATGCCGTCAGGAACAGGCGGAGTCCTCAGAGCCATGCAGATTTACTCACTGGACCCCCAGAACCACTACAGCTGCCCTTCATCTCAGACAGAGACACGGAGGCACAGGGTCTCTGGCACCAGGAGCCAGGAGCCCTCCCAAGTGAAATGCCACCCGTAAGAGCAGAGAAGTCACCTTAGACTGGCTGCACAGAAATACAGCTGGACTCTGCATCCATGCGTTCTGAGCCTAGGGAATCAGCCAGGTGCAGATGGAACAAACCCACAATAAAACTGTTTGTGCTGAACAAGGAGACTTTTTGGTCATTACTCCCTAGACAACACAGCACCTATCGACACAGCACTTACACTGTGTGAGGTGTCAGAGGTCACCTAGAGATGACTGCAAGTACACAGGAGGACGTGAGCAGGGTAGATGCAAACACCACACCACTTTGTGCACCCACCTGCCGGCGGGGGGCGCTCCTGGAAATGTTCTCTGCAGATACCTAGGGATGAACACATGCAGAAAAGTACAAAGCTCTGTCCTCTTCCTTTCTACCCCTACCAGCAGCCAGCACAGGGCTGACTCCGGGTTCTGCCCTCTGAATCCCTCTGTCACCTCCAAGCTCTCGGTGTCAGACTCAGAGGCCCAGTGCTGTGAAGAGAGGATGGACCCAACCCTCAGGGTGGGACCCTGTCCACACTCAGGCCTCATCTCAGGTCACAGGCAGCTGGTCTGTCCAGGAGCCCACAGCCACTGCAGGTCCCAGCTCATTCCCCGCACGGCAGCTGGCAGTATGTGCCTGGTCTCGCCCCATCCCCTAGGAGTGAGACCAGGAGTGCACATCATGGCCACTTCACAGGCTCTCGGTGCCAGGAAGGCCTCAATGTACACACAGGGTACAGCAGAGGGTACAGCCCCTCCCTGCAAGGGTAGAGCTCGCTCAGGCCACGGAAAAGAGGATGGGCAGTTCAGTCAAAGTGGCTGCGCTGCTGGGACCACAACGCTTGCAGGTGGAGGGTCACAGTCACGGTCAGGCTGGGCAGGACAGGCTGGGATGAGGTGGGCAGCAAAGCACCGTGCAGGTGCCCACCCGTGGCAGAGGTTCTAAAATAGTTCAGGCACAAGAGGGGCTTACTCACAGGTCAGGACGTACATCACAGGATCTTGGAACCAGAGGAAGTTTTCAGCAGTCTTCTCCCGACTTACAAGCCAGAAACAAGAAGCGCTTGCCCCAGCTTGCCCGGCGTGGCCCGGCTGCGTCTCCCCTCCACTGAGCCACAACAGCACGCTTGTCCCTCTGCTGGCCACCTCACACACACCTGGCAGAGGAGCACAGGCCCCACTGCTCAGGCAGGCCCAGTGTCTCCAGCCCTCCATGGGGAACACAGTGGGTGTTGTGATGCTGCCCGGGTGTCAAGGGCAAACAGCCTACATCTTCCCAGGCAGAGAGGCCCCTGTAATCTATGGCCCCCTGCAGAGGGTAGAATGGATCTCAGCTGTGTGAGGAGCCCACTGGCCTTGGCCATGCAGTCCCACAAATTCAAAGAGCTGCTCGGGGCATTATCTGCGAGGCGCCTTCTCAGTAAAAACTGACTGCCCAGCCAGGGGATGGTGATCCATGCCAGTAATCCCAACACTCTATGAGGCACAGGCAAGAAGATTGAAAGTTTAGGTCCAGCTTGGCAACTTAGTAAGACCCTATCTTGAAATAAAAAAATGGGATGTAGTTCAGCGTAAAGGCCCTGGATTCAATCCCTCATACTGCAACAACAACAAAAAACTGTTCGGCTCATCCACTGTGTGCCCATCAGCAACAGGCTAAACAATAGCACAGCACAAACGCAAACCCCACACACCAGGCACAGTGATGTTCTTGGCAGAGAGAGATGAGCACAGCATGTTATTAAGTGCAACGAGGTAATGATAAACCAGCACTTAAGTGTAGGCTTGTCCCTATAAAAACACAGTTGTGAGCATCAGTTCCGGGAAGGGTCCAGGTGGCATGGAGCTCCACGAGGACTCCTGCCTGCAGAGTGGGCAGTGAGCAAGTCTGGGTCCTGAGCTGGCCAGGATGCCAGCACACGGCATGGCAGGATGAGCTCCAGGAGGGACACCAAAGCACCAGTGGCACTTGGCTCTGGGCAGCAAAATTTTAGGAATTGTTTAGATTTCTTCTTGGGCTTTCCTGTATCTTCTAGTTATTTCACTGCAGGCACTTCTCAGTATGGCTCTTGAAAAGGGAGAGGTGGCCTGACTCCCCTGCAGCACGTCCCTGCCATCCTTAGGATCACATGTCCCCATCTCCCTCAGCTGTGCTGGGATCCACACCTTAAAACCCCCATGTGACCTCTGGGTCACCAGAATGTTCTTATCACTTGTGGGCCTGTGCCCTTGTTTACCTGCACACCTGTGCACTTCTGCCCCATCCATGAGTCCCTTAAGAGACTCCTGGCTAGATGGGAGGACCCGGGTTCCAGCGCTGCGGGGACTGGCACAAGCTGTGTGACCCAGGGTTGGCTTGGTTTCTGTCTGTAAGTGGAGCTGGTGTCCACAGATGTCCAGATTGCATTGGAGACAACTAGGCACAAAAACATTAGCACCTAATATTCCTAGTGATATTAAAATCTACTGCTGGGCTGGGGATATAGCTCAATGGCATAAGCGCCTGCCTGGCAAGCGCAAGGTTGTGAATTCGATCCCCGATACCAGAAAAAAAAATAAATAAATAAAATAAAATCTACTGCTGTGGAATGACTTGCGTCATTACTAAGCCTTCAAGGAAACAGTTTAAGCCTTTCAAGAGCAGCCACTTGCAAATCAACTTCTCTCTGGCTGGACATTTTGCTCTTTCTAGAGTGACTTCTGCTCTGAAGAAACTGACTTCTGCTCCTTGGGGCCTAAGAGAACCTGAGTCCACACAGCTCCTGGGGCGCTGGTGGCTGCTGAGTTGGTGTGCAGGGCAGCCCCTGCGCACCGGCACAGCACCCAAGCACAGCGCTGCTCACCAAGCAGAGCCACCTGCTACAGGCCCAAGCTCACCAGGTCTCTACAAGACTTGAACTCCAAACTCCATAGCAGAGACCCACAGGGGGACAACAAATAGAAGGAGGTGGAGAAGCCATGCCCAGGTGGCCCTACAGCCACCACGTGTACCACTGTCACTGAGGACTACCCCTCAGCACCTCCCCCACCAGGAGCAGGAGCAGGAGCAGAGCTGCCACCCATGACACGCCCCCAGCAGCAGCCCAGAGGCACTGGTTGTTTTGACTATCACCTCCTTATTAAAGCACTCGGCAACTGGGATGAGTCAGCCCTGCTGCCAAGGATAGGCTGTTCAGCAAGCCAAAGGCCCTCTCTAGTCAGGCGTAGTGGCACAGGCTTACAGTCCACCTACTTGAGAGGCTGAGGGAAGACGATGGTTTGAGCTTACAAGTTCAACACCAGCTTGGGCAACATGGTGAGAACCCATCTTGTAGGGAAAAGGGTCCTCTTCAGTCTTGGCTGCTATGTTTCTAAGTGGCTGGAAGGCCACCAGAACCCACAGATGGAAAGGAAATGCAACATCTATCCGTTCTGCTTCACCCTGCTTCATCTCTGCCTGGCACCTACAGAGCACCTCGCCAGGTGCTGCCCCATGCCAGGCACTGTCCCTGCTTAGTCTAGAGGTCTCAGAGACACACAAATGACCTCACACAAGCACATGCACGCAAACAGCACGTGAACTCTGCACAACTGTAAGGAGTGTGCTGAGAGCCAACACTGGGTGCTGGCCAAACAGCAAGCTGCAGCTGGCACAGACCAGGCAGTTCCTCATGCATCTCTGCTGGGCTAGTGCTCACCCCTAGACCCCTGGGGGAACTCAGGAGCCAAGACCAAGGGCAAGAGGTTGACAGCTGGCGAGGACAGTACAAGAGAGCAAGGACTGTACAGTCAGAGTGTAGACGCTGGGCAGCAGGCAGGCCGGGAGGCTGTTCAGCATCCTTTCCCCGTAGCACCAACCAGGGCCGTCAGCTCTCAGCCTGTGTGGCCGGCCATGCATACTGGTCACCAGGGCAGGGGCACAAACCCCTGGGGACTTGCAGGTCAGAGCAAGGAAAGGGATTTGGTGAGGCAGAAGAGGTTTAATAACCACGTGAAAAAGGCCCATGTGTCCATGCTGAAGCTTTAGTTACAAAACAGAACCTGCTACCTCAGACCCAGCAGGGTGGCCACCACCAGAAAAACAGGAAAACCATGATGATGAACAAGGGGGGAAACTAGCTGACACTCTCATACATTGCTGGTCAGAATGTAAAACGGCATGACCACTGCAAAGGTATGGAAGGTCCTCAAAAACAAAAAAAATTTTTTTTTGAGACAGGGTCTCACTTTGTAGTACAGGCTGGCCTTGAACTCACTTATATAGCTCAGGCTGGTCTCAGACTCACAGTGAGCCTCCTGCTTCAGCCTACCAAGTGCTGGGATTATAGGTGTGTGCCACCATTCCTGGCTTTCAAAAAATTACACACATAATTACTATGGGATTCAGCAATTGCTTTCTGGATATACACACAAAGGGGAAGCAGGGAACTCAGGTATCTGCACGCCCATGGATAAACTGGTGTCATCCCAAGACTCACTTCTGTGCAGTGACCCGAGGCCCTGAAGCTCAGAAGGGACTATATACATGACTGTGACCAGGCAATCCAGTATCACTGCCCTTGTAGGCAGGGAGGGCGCTGCATGACTGCTCTAACCAACGGCCACTGTGCTCTGGGGCACAGCTGCTGTCCTGGGCTTTTGTCTTCGAAGACCAAGGAATGTGTCCTGAACAGAGCTTCAGACCAGCAAGGCTGGGCAGATATAGCTCCTGCCTCTACCTGGGCACTGTGTCTAGTGTCTCTTTCTCACCCTGGTCAGAGACCCCATGTCCCCGCATCTGGCTGTGCTCCACTTACAACAGAAGCGATGCCTGTCTGCCCAAGAACAGACCATGCAAGACCCAGGGCAAAGGTGGGAGGGCTACAGGACCCAAGCCCCTCTCCCACCAGACACAAGAGTGGGAAGTGGGAGGGATCTCTCCTGGGTCTCAGCCCAGTGCCCTGCTCAGTGGCATATGATGAGCTCAAGACCCTGCAATGTTAAGGGCTGGGGTGTGCTCAGATTGCTTGTGTTAGCTAGCCATACTGCACACGACTGCCTGTGCTTGTTTGTGTCTCAAGACCACCAGGGACATGGGACAATGGGGCTGAGCATTCAGAACCAGCTCAGAAACCATATCCTCCCGGCTCTGATCCCTACAGCTGCCCAACCCCAGCACACGTGCAGGAAACAAGCAGAGGGAAGGAGGCATGGTCCAGGTGAGCTAGCCCTCAGGAACTTCTAGAAGGACGCAGTCATAGAAGGCTGTGGTTCAGGCTAAGACTCACTATCCCTACCAAGATCAGCTACCACCAACTCCAGGCTGAGTTTGACCAGGATGCACGTCTGCGTGCGCAGGCATGTGATTCGTACATAAATGTATCCAAGCAGGTATGTGATATGTGTGGTATGATGTGCGGTGTACATGTGGTGTGCATGGTTTACATGTGTGTATATATGTGCTGTTTGTGATGTAAGTGTGTGCTTGTGCATGGGGTGTGTATATGTGATATGTTTGTGTGTGTTTTGTACATGTACAGGCTGTGGTTGTATGTGTGTATACAGATGTGGCACAGATATAGTACACATGGTATGCAAGGTAGATGGGTGTGGACATGTGTGGTATGTGCATGTGTGTGTGTAGTGTGTGGTATGTGTGCGCATGTGCATATGTGTTCTGAAATAAAGCATGAGGTGATGACCCCTGGGGAGCTCCCAGGCACTGCTGGCCATGGGTCTGACAGTGGCCCACACCTGAGGGCTCCCCATAACACAGGCTGGTGGAAGGAAACCATCTTCCTCAGGCTTTTTTTTTTTTCCTTATATTAAAACAGTATTCATTAAAAAAATTTTTTTTTGAAGCTGATAAATTCTTTCAGCAAATGCCAAAAAAAAAAAAAAAAAAAAAAGGCACAGAAACTTTTAATAACCAGGATTCAGAAAATTTAAAGGAATGATTTTAGTTAAGAATTAAATATATAAGGTCAAAGAAGGGAAAAAATCATCTAGAAGACAGATCCAAGTATCAGTATCTCAGCTGCAGAGCAATTTTGTGCAGTGGGAAAGCAGCTATGACAGCCTGCAGCTTCTCAGGTCACTAGCAAGTCTCCGGCACTACCTGTGTCTGTAAAACAGTTTTTCCCTAAAGAAAGGGCCTTGAATGCACAGCCAGTGTTTCCTGGGAAGAGAGATGAAGATATTTTCTTTCTGTTTATCTCACAAACTATCTGGTCAAAGAAATATGTGAAGCTAAATAAAAGCACATCTGGTACAAATCTACGGCAACAAATGTCAACAAGACATGCGTGGATCTTGCTTGCAGCATTCGGCAGTGGGCAGTGGGACAAAGGCAGGACTCTGAAGGCTCACCCACATCTGTCAGGAGGCAGCTGTATGGCAACTAGCATTCGCAGTTCCATTCAAGACTTCTCCAAAATCACTGCCAGCAGGCTTGGTTCCCCCTACTTTAGACTTTAAGTTTTCAACTTTTTCTTCAAATGACCTGAAGTTGGGGAGTTTTTGTGTCTAGCAGTTTTTGGTGAGGACACAGCCACTGAGGCCTCTGTGCAGCATGAGATAAGGCTTCACAGGGCTTCTTCCCTGCGAGTGTGGCCGGCACCCTTCCCCCTTTGGCAACACTCTGCTTTAGCTCCTGTAGTGAAGCGACCCCCAGTTTCCTCTTTGGCTCTTCTGCGGCTAACCCTGGAGACCGTGTCTGGGTTTCTTCTGCCATCCGTGCAGCTCCTTGAGGCGCTCCTCCCCTCCTCTGAGAGCATCTCAGTGGTGCTCTGCGTGGCTTCAGCGTCTTTTCCCTCCTTGGGTACTGGGTCTGTCCTCAGCCAACAGTGCTCACCCTGGTCCATGCCTCCAAGCCACTTGCACCCTCTGTACTGCTGCCACTGCTCCACCTCCTCCTCACCTCCTTTTTTAAATTTTTGATCACAATAAAGTTTATTATGAAAACAGGCTGGTGTGGGGCCGTGGGGACAGGCAAGTACATCCCACGGGGTACTCGGGGTGGCAAGCTGCGGTTTCTTCATGCTGACCCCTTACTCACTGAGGGCAGGGGTCTAGTCCTCCATGGTCAGAGTGCACCTGGGGTCCTTGGTCTTGCTCCAGCAGCTGCCCAGGGCCGTGCCCTTCATTCTGCTGTGCTGTGAGGCATCACTGGCAATATCTGAGATGAATTTCTCGGCAGCCAGGGAGGTGAGATGGATTATGTATGGGTCTGACACTTCAAAGCCAGCACGGTGCAGGTAGGAACGAGTCACTGCATTGGAGTTGCAGGGTGCACAATCCTCCAGCTGCACACCTTGGCTTCACATCTTAGCTGGCCATGCCCGGTAGTATACAGACTGCGCTTCCAGCGCTGCCACATCACACCGACACCAGAGTCACCCGCAGCGCTCTGCTAGCTCCCTAGTCCACTGAAGCCAGAACCACAGCACCAGCCCAAGCCCTGGCTGCCCCACTGAAGAGGAGCCCAATAACACTCAGCCTGCAGGCCAGGGCCACTCTCCTCCGACTGGGAGAAGACGCTTGAACCTACAGCACCAGATTTTCAGGGAGCATCTCCTACAAGCCAGAAACTCTCATCCACACAGGAAAAGGCTGCGTTGGCCCCGGGCACGAACAGACCATCTGCAACTACACAGATGTGTATCTCAAAACCCGCACCCAACTCCCCAGCAACACAGGTGCAGGAAAAGACGCCTACATCATGGACACCTGCTGGGTCAGGGGCCCCAGGGTGACATCCAGTGAGGTGGCCAGATTGGCCAGGGAAGCAAAGGGCAGCAAGCAACTGTAACAGCTGTGTCCCCTCAATCCCATCCACGCCCAATGGTCCTAGGCCACAGTGCCTTGAGCACCCTGCACCTGAAGCCACCATGCAGAGCCCTGATGAGCGGCCAGGCTACAGGGCCCTGCATGCACATCACTGGGCTGGTCCCACTTCGCAGGAATGCCCAATAGGAAGAAAAGGTCTTCTGTCAAGCCTTGATCATACCAACCTCTCCATTCTGCACGACCAGGGCCTCTGGCTACATGGCTGGCCCTGCAAGCATGGATGACTTATACACGGTACACACCCTGGACAGGCCCTTGGGGCAGAGAGAGAGGGGTGTGCTGGGCAAACTAGTGCCAATACACCAGCTTGTGGGCCTCCCCTCTAGCCAGTATGGCCAAAGCTTTTTTACTGGGACAGGGTTGAGCTATACAGCCCAGGCTGAGCCCAGGCTGGTCTTGAACTTGCAATCTTCCTGCCTCAGCCTCTGGAGAGCTCTTGTTACTGGTCTGCACCACTGTGCTGGTCTCCTGGCCTAACCATTTTTACCCAAACCTACCCAGCACACAGGTCTCCCTGTCAGTGGACCCAGGCTGGTAAAGCCCCACCATCCTCCCTTCTTCCTGCTCCCGCCACTTCCTTCCTCCTTGGACCACCTCTCCTTGGCTCGCCAGGTCAGTGAGCTCCCACCTGCATCCAGCAACTCTGCAGTGCTGCAGCCCACACAGTGCCTGGCAGACCTGCCCTGGACAGCAGCTGTGGGCTCATGCTCTGCCAAGCCCCTGGAGAGATGCACACTGTGTGCTGATCACTCGGCACTACATTCACACCTCGCTGCTTTGCAGGGGTCACACACATTGCCTCTTACACCTGGTGTGGAGTCTTAGGTCGGTGTCTTAGGGCTACCATGAAGAGACCCTAAACTTCATGGCTAAGGAAACACATGTGTGTATCATCTTGCAGTCCCAACGTCAGACATCTGGCAGAGGGCTGGTTAGCATCCCAAAGCTGGCCGTGGAAGCGTGAGGGAAGAACACATCTCACTGCCTTTCCTGCAGTCTCCTGCAATCCTCAGCCCTGGATCCCCTCCTCTCTCTCGAAGCTGGGAGGAGGGGATCTGAAAGCACCAGGCTGAAACTGCTGCTTTGGTGAAAGTACTATTTTGATCCAAAGGCAAGCAGGAAGCAGCATACACCAAGAAAGCGCTCACCTTCATCTTTTCTGCCTCAAAGCAAGGCATACATTTCCAAGGCATCTTCCTAAACAATACTCATCAGACACTCAATTCACCTCAACACAACTGGCTACCTCTGGGAGTTCGAACCTCCTTTCCCTTGTTCCCTGCTCCACAACTTATCTTTTGTCTAATGCTTTTTCTCAGTGACATCTGCACTGTCATTTCTTTTCTGTGAAGCAACCACATACATAAAAATAAGATAATCTGTCTTATGTCAGTTTAATTCGCAGGTCCCAATAACAGAACCTAAGAGGGTAGAAGAGCTGTCCCTTCCCCTCACCATCCGTGGAGCATCTCTTCTCTGCTTTTCTGCCTCTATTATGTTCTGGGTCGACTGGGAGGATCACACATCAGCAGAGCCCCTGCGTAACTCATTCACTGGCTCTAGGACGAGAACGTGGAAGTCTAGCAGGGGACCATTACCTAACCTCGGGCGCAGAGTCAGAGGAACCCTTAGCGAAGCTTCTGGGCCACGCTGGAGACAGAAAGGGCAGGCCAGCCAAGCTATGTTGACGACACGGGCCAAAGTCCTGTTACTGTAGGCAGCCATGTTAGACAGAAACTTAACAGGCAGTAACCAGAGAGGGATTGGCCCTCGAGGAACAAAGTGCAGAGGTGAAGACAGCACATTTGTGGCTGGAGGCAAATCTGAAGAGCCAGGCCTGCAGGCCTCTATAGATATAAACAGCAGCTTGGATTATACTGTAATTAGCACCACCTGGTCCAGTGGGCCACCCAGACATCAGACGCATAGGTGGGGGCCAGAACATCTGGACCCACACTCCCGTCCCTTTCCAGGAATGCCTTTGTTCTTTGCAGGCACCCTTGCTCTGTGATTTGCTTCTTATTGCAGCAGTATAGCGAAGTGGCTGTACTTGTAATCCTATAGGTTGACTGTAGTCTGACCCCCGTTGAATCCACCGTATGATGTTGCTGCATAAACTACCCCTGACAAAGGGCTTCGGTGACCACTTGGCACCCCTCCTGAAATCCAGAGGCTATTTTTTTTTTCTTTACAGTGAGTCCCCAACTTTCAAACATTCAAGATGTAAACTTTCACAAATACAATCAGATCTCACCTTACAAACATCTGTAGATGTGAACAAATCTTGAAGTAGCTCCAGTGTCTGCCGGACATTGTCAGGGTTGTGCTGCTGTGTGCATACTGCACAGTGCTGTACTGTATAGCAGTACAGTGCTCAGCAGAGCCCAGGATGTCCGTGAGTCGGGAGAAAACCAGTGGTAACATAGAGGGGCTGCTCAGAAGCACAAAGCAGTGTACACTGTATATTTGTGTCAAAGGCATATAAAACTCATTTTGTCGGACTTAGGAACGAATCTGACTTACAAACCCTCTCCAGACTGGAACTCACTCCTAAGTCAGAGACCTGCTGTATTTCCAATAAAACTCTAACTTCTTCCTCTTTCCTTGATGTTGTAAGACCTTGAGCTCAGCACATTGGACATCTAACAGGTTTCCTCATAACATGATGGGCAACTACACCTCCCCTGAAGGGCAACTACATCCTCCGGCCTTGGGAAACACGGCTCAGTATGGGCACAACTCCTGATTTTCTTTTCCTAGAAACAATTGGATTTTTAGGTGAGTTCTCCTAAAAAGTATCTGGTGTCCACACCAAATCCATCTGCCTATCTGAGCGCCAAGTTAGCTGGCCTGAGAGCTCAGCACCTTCCTGCTTCCCTGGAGGATGGAGACAGCAGCGAGAGAACAGAGAGCAGGGCAGCCTCGCAGCTGGTGCAGAACAGAGTGCTGGGAGAAGACAGCAGAGTGGGACAGCGGACTCAGAGGCCTGCCGAGTACAGATGCAAATAACCCTTGGAGGACTGGGGAATTAACAGGAAACTCACACATTCCGGGGAATCTTGACTTGATGAGTCATTCAGATGCAAATTTTACCCCAATTTGGGAAGGATTACAGCACCCCCATTGACAGCGCCATTCCCATGTAAATTCCAGGCTGAGGACAGCCCTCAGAGGTTCCCAGGCACAGTTCTCTGCTCAGGGATTCTCACGCAGGAGATCCAGGAGGCTCTCATGCAGGCACTGCAGCTTCCAGTTTGCTTCTGGCTCCTCCATGTCCTCCCCCCGCCCCCCCCCCCCACATCCCTTGCCCATATCTGCACTTCCCAGGACAGCACGTTCCCTAGTTCTCTGATGTGCACACGCTTGGGCCATACAGCACATGACACCTGGTATGCACTTCCATTTATAGAACCCGGAGCTGTGAGGCCATCCCAGCTCTGTGTCAGAGCAGCCGTGCCCGGCTTTGTGCATAGCAAGTCACAAAGCTTGTGTGCTGCTGGCCCTGTACTGTCTGGTTCCTGCAAGGCCCTGTCAAGCCCATGCCAGTCGGGCCAGAAGCTTCAGCAACCACCCCTTCTCTACAGAGCCCGGGAAAGAGGAAAACTGCAGAAGTGTACTCACAGGCTTGCCTGTGTCGCACGGGCACTCAATCAACTGCCCAGGAGAAGGAACCAGGTCAGCCCCAGGGGCTCCTCATCAGGCAGTGCCCAGCCCCAGCCCCCAGCCCCAGTGCAGCCCACTAGCCTCACCTTCCTGGGGCCAGGCACTCAGGACACTTCGGGTCTGACGCTCCCTTCCTGTTCGCTCCCTTCCTGTTCACTGGGGATGTTGTCCTGACTGCAACTGTGAGGGGTTTCAAGGACTGTCCTCAGTGGTATACAGCAGACAAGGCAAGGGGATGTGCTGCAGACAGCTGGGCCTACTCGGGCCACAACAAGGCGCCCTTCAGCAGCCATACAAGGCCTGTGGTGAGTCTTGTCCGCAGGTTGCAGAACCAGCCTGTCCCCATTCTCTGCCCTATAAATAGGAGGGCTGTTCTGCAATGTGGGTCCGATTGTTTCTCTGTGTGGGTAATTCATGGGCAGAGAAAGGCTCCCTTAGGAGCTGGGGCAGGGGAGTCAGACCCTAGGGGGAAGGGCTGCTCACCTAGCACCCTCCCATGCTGTGCATGCCACTGCCCACCAGGCAGGGCCAGGGCACCTACTGAATGCCATGTCCTCACTGTCAGGATCGTGAAGGCCACAGCGCCTCCAGCTCCAGGGCAAGGGCAGGATGCTGCTGTGCGTCCAGCTCTCCCTGCACACAGCCAAAGAGGGGAAGTGCAGGAATTTCACCAGCTTTCCTCACATGGTCCTGTGAGGTCTTGGGGTCCCTCAGCCTTGCTGAGCACCAGAGCCCTCCGTGAGCACAAGGATGACACGGGCATAGAGGTCAGGTAGCAGCGAGAGGGCAGATTATAAGGTGCTGTGCAGAGCTGTGGCATGGTGTGCAGGTGACCGATGCTTTGGCTGGGCACAGTGACCCCTCTACTGGGAAGCAACTGCACATCAGTGGGTGACACACAGTGGTGTGAGGAGCGGGTGGGTGGGGGCCTGAGTGCCCAAGCTGCTCTGGGCAGCCCATTTCCCCCCGGGACACACTGCCCACTGGCCCTCTGCCCATCAGACAGTCACACACTAAGCAGCTGGACTGGCGAGGCCCCTGAGCCCCCAACATGGCAGGCTCCACCTCCGAACGGTGGCTGTCTCACTCCACTCGGTTCCTAACAGGCAGCAGTGACAAGCTTAAGGGAAGGGCACAAATGGAGGACACAGGCAGCAATCAGTGACTGCAGCACTGACCCATCTGTGCTGCCACTGGAAGGTTTCCTGGTGCCCCTCTCTGGTCAAGCGGTCACCGCATGGAGGTGTAGCTGTGTCCATGCTGCAGGAAGCAGGGGCCTGACTGGGTGGGCACACAAGTGTGTCTCTGATCTCAGAGGAAAGCAAGGCTGTGCCCAGAGGAATGCAGCGATGCTTACTCTGGCCCACAGCTGGGAGACAGCTGGCACAGGACTCGAGTAGGTCCCAGGTCCTGAGTCTAAAAGTCCTTAAAGTCGGCAACTGAGGCTCATGGCCACCCCCAAATGGGGACATCTAGCACGCCAGGACACGCGGCGCCCACTGGCTGCCTCGCACGTGGCTCCTCTCTCTCACTGGGTGGCCTTTAACATTGTTTACTGCAGCTAGAGAGGAGCAGGCCACACTGCAGGATTCAGTGAGCTTGGGGTGGCAGCAGCTATGAGCATCTGCATCTGCTGAGTCCCAGGGAGAGGGAGGGGGAGAGGGGCCTTGGGACTGGTTGGGCCAGTAGCAGAAAATCCAAGGAGAGAGGACAGAGGGCAGGCCTGGGGACATTCACTGCAGGAGTCTGGAGCCTGGGAGTCTAATAACAGAGCTGGAATCAGGAAATTAGGTAAAATATTAATCTACCACCAGTCAAACCCACATTAGGAAATTGCTTTCTTCTGTCATTCCCAAGAGACAAAGACTTCTAGCTTTAAAGAGATTTCAAAGCAAACCCCAAAGTATTCTTTATATACCTGGACTGGAATCAAGTAGAATTTATGTACTTTATCAACTTCTATAAACTTTACAGTATGCTTGACAATGTCAGGTCATGTTTTTAGACCAAGAATGTATATGTCATCTGGTTTAAAGAATAAGATTCCCTTGAATCCTCTTTTCCTTTAAGACCTGAGGGTTGAGAGGGAGGGTTAGACCACTCCAGCCCTTAAATTGCCTAGGAGTTTAATTAGCCCTGAAGGCCGTTTCCTTAAATAAACTGTAATATTACAAGAAAAACTCATGGTGTGAGATACATCTCCAGTGATTACAGAGAAGTCTCACAAAAAATATTAAGGTTTTTGGGGCTAGGAATGCAGCTCAGTGTACAGCACTTCCAACATAGGCAGAGCCCTAGGCTTAAATCCCACCACTACCATACAAAAAAAAAAAAAAAAAGGGAAGGCTTTTAATTAGCCAAAGAGAGGCTAATGGTTTAGAACAGCCATGCACCACCCACATTAATAATAGGATGCATAATGTGGCTCCATTTCCGTCTAAAGTACTAGCTCAGCAAATAGCCAATCCAGAGATCATCACGGGCAACCCAACCCTCAGAGTGTATTGACAATTCACTCGGATTTATGGTAAAAAGCAAGAGCAAGCCTCAGGCTTTTCAAGCCTATCTCCAGGCACTATACATTCTCTCCACAGGAAAGTCTGAGGAGCCACTGCTCAAGTTGGGCCAGATGACTGACCCATGCTCACGCTTGCCACGTCGCAGTATCGACTTGAAGCATTAGTTCACTCTACTTAGCCCTCACCAGAGCTGCAAAGGGCACACACCTGCCATGGGCAGGGGCAGAGCTGGACACCAGGGACCAGCCTGTTCTTGGCTGAAAGCTTCACTGGCTGGGACACTTCCATCCATGCTCACCCAGGGCAAACCTGTAGTCCTGCTAGCATCTTCCTGCAGACCAAGGTTGTGGTTACCTCCAGTGTCTGGCTGGCATGCAGTGACCATACTGTCCATCCTCCCTAGATGCCTCACCAGCCCCAGTATCCTTCTCTGATTGACAATTCCATCTGCCTCTCCATGGTGCAGCTGCATGAGCATTTGTGAAATCCAAATCTGGTCCACCACATCCGCTAAAAAGCCCTCAATGGCTCTGCTGACTTTCGATTAAAATCCCAACTCTTTACCCTAAACTATGCACGTAACACTGACTGATCTTACTGCCTGCCAACACCCCACACACCAGCCTTCCTCCTTCATCTACACCCATCAGCCCTGCCGTCCACTTGGACAGGCTCTGTAACATCAAAAGCTACCAGGCCTGTCTGGGCAAAGTACCCTCTGATCTGGAAAAAGGGCGGCCTCTCCCCCAACACTCCCAGGCTCCCCGCACTGTGTGTAATATCCTCTCATGTCCATCTGCCGGCCATCCCCCAGCCCCTCCTGCCTGCCAGACACTCTCCAGGGCTGGCAGAGCAGTTTGGGAAGGACGTACCTACCTTGGCCACTCATCCAGTAGGCAAGACATCCAAGCACACACCTGGTGTCACATGTCTGTGACAAGCTGTGATCTGTCCTGTGCAGGCAGACTCTGGTTGGAGTGCTCCCCGAGAGAGACCTGAGCCAGAAGGGGTCAGGAGTCCTACAAGCACACTACAACTTTGATTAGCACTTGACTATCCTAGCAAATGCTGTTCAACCAAAGTAGCAGGTAGCTTTGCTCTGAGCTCTCGAAAGTCATCTTACCTGACCCACAGCCTGCTCACCAAGCCTCTCAAGGCAACCAGGCCTTCTAAGAACAACAACCACTTCCCTGGGCAAACTGCTGCTTCAGCAGCTGCACCTACCAATCCTAAGCCCTTCTTGCATCACCAGTGTGGCCTAGCCCAAGCCGACCTGCCACCAGCCTCACAAAGAGCTGCCCTGACGTTCCGTTCTAGCACAGGCACATGGGACTCAGGCAGGCAGGGCTCCTTCATGGAGGACAGGCTGTAGAGAGGAATGATAGGGATCTGGGCCCAGCATAGCGGACAGTGCTCGGGCTGCAGGTTAGGTCGTGTCCAGAGAGCTGAGGTAAGATGCCCCAGATCCTGAGGAACAGAAGGAGGGGAAGGGGATCCCACTGCCCTAGGGCTCCTCCTCAGGACTTTGGGGTCCTGAGCATGAGGATTCCACAGGCGCCACCTACAGGGTGAGGCTGCCCTGTCCATAGGGGTTCAACTCCCTCTTGTATATCAGCCCCCAACACCAGTGCAGTCACTTGTTCCCAGCTTGCTTACATGGGTCCCTAGTCCCTGTTAAATTCCAGCTTCAGATCGAAGGAACAGGGGAACCCAGCAACATTTACAAAGCAATGGAGACTGTTTGAAGCGGTGCATGTCCATGGTCCCCAAGGGGTGATTTGGCTATGGGATCACAGCACGTTCTGGAAATGTCGGAACAGTGACAGCTCCTCAAGAGACCAATCCTGCTTCCATGCCTGCATTTAAACATCTCTCTTCCCCAACACACTGTACACGCCGGAGCCACACATGGGACATGGGTGTGTAGATCAACACTGGCCAGGCTGCAAGCTCATGTGTTGCTGACCTCTTTGCCACTGACATCCACTGAGCTGGGGCTATGTTTCCTCCCTTCCCTGCTGGCCCCGGCCACAGTCTCAGGCCTGAGAAATGCTGCTGCCCAGATAGGGCCTTGGTCAAGGTCAGCCGCCAGGGCAGTGGAAAGAACTCCAGGGGATGGCACCATGAGCATAGTGGAGGGACTCCTGCCCAATGAGGAAAGGTTGCCTGGTCTCTCTAAGCAGGCAGGTCACCAAGAGTCCTCTGTTCAATGCCTGAAGAGTGTGGCCCTCACACTTGAAGTCACAGAATCACATGGAGAGTCTTGAGGACACCAGGCTACAGCAAAATTTCATAACACCAAGATACTCAGCACCAGACACCTAGCCAACAGCATTGTCTACCCGCTGTTCAGAGTAAGCTTTGAAAACACAACCACCTGCCACCTCTGCAGGCTCTACAGCTGACAGAGACTCCACCCCAATCACCAAGAGGGGTCAGGACACCAGTGTGGAAGGGAAGGGACAGGCTCCCAGAGGGTTTACCATCAGTCCAGCCCTGGCATGGGTCAGCACTACATGGTTCCTGGCAGGACCAAGGCCCTGCTCCTATCCTGCTTCCTTTTCCCAGCATGAAAACACAGACCCCAGATGCCTGTCAACACCCAGGCCCTGGTCACAAATGTGCCACATGGTGTGAAGCCTGGGGCCTCTGCCTCAGCCAGTTAAGAGACCCTTATGCATGGCCTACAGCAGGTCAGGGCAATTCATTGGGGCTGGAGCGACATGTGACATCCATGAGGACCGTGCTCCACAGGAGGTGGACACCCTGCACCCAGATGTCCCCTAGAAGGAGGCCAGTTCTTCACCCCAGGATGTGACTTGCAGCCCATCCACCCAGAGCCCCCACCAGGCTCCCTACATAGATTTCCCAGGTGAGACAGGAACATGAGCACCCACCTGGCCCCAGGAAGTGGGGCGTGGGAAAGGAATGGTATCCGTGTTCCACAGCTATGTGGGAGCCTGGATGAAGAAGAACTGAAGAGTAGCTTGATGCCCACAAGGTCCAGTCCCACCCAGGGCTGCAAACACTCTGTCCACTTTCCCATCCAGCCCAGCCGCCCATCCACCTTCTCCCTGACCTCAGAGCAGATGTGTTACAGCCCTGCTGCTCCCGTAGAGCTGCCAGGTCTCTGGGAGACAATGCTCCCTCTCTGCAAAGCACAACTTGGACCCCACCTGCCTGTAACTGCCACCTGCAAAGCAGGCTGAGCTAGCAGCCACAGCCAAAGGAGGACCCGGGTAGGTGAACAGCTGGAACCAGCAGCAGGTTGGCCAGGCTCACCCAGTGTCCACCTCCGAGGCAGGACTGGGCCCAACTTCCTCAAGTCTCCCTGTTAGTCCTGTGTGGGGTCAGGCACCTGACGCCCTCTCCACACCTTCACCCACGGCACAGGCCGGGCCAGGGTCAGAAAGGGGCAAAGGCAGCCCTAACCTCACCGTGCTCCTGGCAAAGGTGGAGCCCAGCCAGCTCTGGTGGCACAGAAAGCCTGAGGAGACCATGAGGAGGGGCACTAGGCAACAGAGAAGCCAGGGCAGTGGTGGGTGTAACTCCCTGAGGGTGACCAGGGCCAGAGCACCTGTGACAGGGGTATACACCACCTCAGTCACACCCCTGCCGACCGCAGCTGCACACACTGCGCCCCACACATGTGCCCCCCCCCCAGCCAAGGCAAGGTCAGAGCACCACACCCGAAAGAAACCAAGCTGGGGCCAGCTCCCCCACACAACTGTCATCTTTTCACCACCTTCGCAACAGCCTAGCTCTCCACTTAGTGGCTGACCGCCTTGAACGCTCAGCTCGCTTGTGTAATCATCTTACAGAAGCTCCCAGTGGCCCAGGTGCAGCTCTGCACACGTTTCACCAGGTCCTCCCTCGCCCTCCTCCACAGCCTCCTCGCCGGCTGCCCCTGGGCACAGCTGCTCGGCCCCACCCTGTCCTCCTCCACCCAAGACCCAGAGAAAGCAAGCATTGCCCAGGACCTCTTCCCCCGCTGCTGTATTCAACACGTGCAAGGCACAGCCAGGGACTTCCTTCCCAGCTGTCCACTCAGGCTAGAAAATGCTGCTTATGTGACTTGGGCACATGAAATGGCAAACAGGCCAGTGGAGAGGGGAAGAGGCAATGCACTTAACACAAGGATGCAACAGACCACAGAGCTGCAGTTCAACCAGCACAGCAGAGCTCAGATAACTGGGGCCAACACACCAGAAGGCAATGGCTGGATGCCCCTTCCATTAACATGCTTTTTATCCTGTGATGCTGGGATCGAGTGAGCCCAGGGCCTCGCATACAGTAGGCAAGTGCTCTACCACTGAGTCATGCATGCAGCCCCCCTCACACAGCTTAATCCACAGTATGCAAAAGGATTTCTAGACACATGCAGGAGTTTAATTCAGACACAGAACGACAGACCTCCTACAAGAGAATCAAGAGGCAGACCATTTCATCCAAACACTGGCACCTGTGAGCCTTAAGAGAAAAGAAAGACAAGAAAGACACAGACTAGCAAACAGGAAATGGGGCTTGAGTTTTCAAAGCAGCAATGAGGTGGAGACTCCAGATCTACACTAAACGCACACTCCCCACAGATGGGTTAGAGGGGGTGACTAGAAACAGGGTGAAAGAGGAGCACGACAGGCAGTTCACCGAAGGATCCATAGCTGGAAAACAAGAGGCAAAGACACCGCACTCACCACGCCCCCCAGAGACCAGCCACTAACAAAGCTGTCACTACCCCACAGCCAAGGAGGCAGAGACCTCTGGCCACTGCTGAGAGGGTACTGGGAGAGGGTCCTCCACCTGCAATCAACTGTTAGATATCTCAGGAAGCTGAACTGGCCAGATCTGTCAAAACAAAGACATGCCCTGCGCCCCTGCTGCCCCATGGTGTCCCGCCCTGAAATCTAAACCGCAGAATGACAGCTCCAAGGCTGCGGCTGTGTATTTAGGGAAGCACTGTTTACACTGACAGCACTATTCTCCTGTGCAGCTCTCATCAATTACTACAAGCTGCTGGCTTGGAAACAGCAAAAAGTTACTCTCCCGTACTTCGGGAAGTCAGGAGCTGCAATCAGCATCACTGCACCCAAGTCTGGGAGGGAGCCAGGAGGTTCACTCCCTCCCTGTGAGAGACCCAGCCTCTCCCTGGAGCACGAGCAAGATCGAGATAAGACTGATTCACCATGAGGACACAGCTCCCGCGATGACTCAGACTGAGGCCCAAGATCTGCTGTCTGCAAGCTGAGAGACGGAGGTCCAGGCAGGCGGCACAGCAACTTCTTTCTGTTCTGTTGGAACCCTCACTGGACTGGAGGAGGCCCACCCTCACCGGAGGGTGATCTACTTTCCTGAGCCCACTAATTCCAATGCTCACCCCACTGGGAACGCCTCCTGCCTCACCCAGGCATGTTGGCACGAACATTTGGTCCTCACTGCCCTCAGAGTGGTGTCTGCCTCCCCTCCGCACAGCCTGCTCCTTCCCCTTCCTGTCCGTCTCTACTTCCCTCCTCAAGGACACCTGTGACTGCGTGTGGGACCCAGCAGATAATCCAGCACCACCTCCGCACCTCCAAATCCTTAATCACATCTGCAAAAATGCTATTTCTATCAGGTCACATTCAAGATTCCTGGGATTAGAGCCAAGTATCTTTGGGGTCACTATTTGGTCTATACAAGGGACAAAAACTACTCCATAAAACCCTGAGGCTGAGGGTCTGGGAGTGGGGCCTGCTCCAAGGTTGTGTCTCTGCTTTTCCAATAGGGCCAAAGAGGATGCACTACCCTGTCTCCTCCAAGATCATGCCTAGGACTCTTTGTTCAGAGGAAAGCAAAGGCAAGTTTGCTGCTTACAATATTCTGGGGCTGCCGCTTCTTGCATACATGGACAGCCCCCTCTGAGTTGGCCAGAGGCAAGCACCATGCAAGATGCTGGGGGCTACACCTTTTACACATCAGGCAGCAGCAAGGGGACAGACACGGTGTGTGTGTGTGTGTGCGTGTGTGTGCGTGTGTGTAATGCTTGCTTCTCTGCTGAGGCCCTATCCCATATGAGAGGCACCACAAAAAATTTTGTCTCCAGGTACTGTGACAGGGATACACAGGCTGGCACAGGCTGCCCCAGGGCTCCGGAAAGCTGTCGGCATGAAACCATGCAGCATGCATGTGGATGAGAATGTGCCAGGCACATCCAGAAAGCTGCTCAATGAAAGGCTGGTCCCACCAGCTCCACTCGTGTGCATGACCGCATGGCCATATGTTCACTCTGCGCAGAAAAATGGGCCTCTGTGGGATATAAATAGCCTGGGCAGATGTGGTAGCGCCTGGGGTTCCTCTCCCAGGGCTCTGGCTGGGTGCCCCACAGCTGTGCAGGCAGCAGCCCCCCACCCACACCCAAGGCAGCCAAGCAAGTGCACGTGGGGTGAGGGTAGAAGAGGCTTCCAGGGCAGCCCTCCTGGGATGGGACACAGCACAGGGTCAGTGAAACCAGGACATACAGGACCAGCTCCCAACCCATGTGCTCAGGACACATATGGAAAATGAACTGTAAATGAACACACTGTTTCTCTACTACAGAAAGCAAAGGAAACTGACACCTGGAGAACACAGGACCTTTGGAACTGGGGTGGGCTCGGCAGGGCAGGGCAGACCTAAAGGAGAAAGGCCCAGAAGCTCTGCCAAAATATGAGATAGGAGCCCTCTCTGCTGCTGCCTCCAAGGGCCCTCACAGCCAGCTTTGATGGGAGAAAGCTAGAACCCCAGCACCATGGCACACTGCTGGCTCGGGGCTGGCCCCACCCGTGCACAGGAGGATGGATGGTGCCTGTTCTCT
This sequence comes from Chinchilla lanigera, assembly GCF_000276665.1. Lineage (NCBI taxonomy): Eukaryota > Metazoa > Chordata > Mammalia > Rodentia > Chinchillidae > Chinchilla > Chinchilla lanigera. The sequence continues at coordinate 2,611,160 of NW_004955515.1, read as the reverse complement.
GTCACATTAGGGCCACTGGATATCCCAAGGTTGTGTACTGCTTCCTCCAGAAAGACCTGCTGGCCTTGTCTGTACTGTATGCCTTAACACAGTGTGTGTGGCTGACAACACAAGGACCAGCATTAAGGACAAGGTCACTTAGATGTATAAAACAACCCTGGAACTTTCAGATCTGCACCCACAGGACTCTGGGTACCCATGGGGGAGGGTCTGGGGTATTTTCCCAGGTGACAGCCCCACAGGGCTTAGTGAGAAGCCCAGATAGGACCAGAGAGTTCCCCCTGGGCCTACTGAAACATGCAGAAGTAATCACCTCCCACTTCAATATCATTTAATTAGAGGTACAACCACCTTATTCCCAGCTCTGTGAATATTTCAGATACTTGCTAAAAATACAGAAGACCTCCTCAGCTGTAGGGCAACAGTGCAGCTCGCAGGGAAGACTATGGGATTGGGACAAAGACGGCTAGAGAAAAGGAAAGAAAACTAAAGCCAGGAGCACCAAAATGACAACAAAACCCCGAGTACTTCGCCTTCTGCATTTAGCTTCTTCCATGACCACACCCACATCAAAGAGTTTGGATCTAAGAAAAGAAACCACAGCAGGTAACAGCCTCGTAACCTGTCACTCTTGGCTTCCCCAGACAGATGTCCCGGTGAAACCTGTCCTTGCCTTGGGACCTCACACGCCCTGGCAGCCCATGCTGGCGGTGATTCTGTGTTCTCAGCACTGCCCAGCAGTCTGCAGGGCACCCCAGCACACCAACCCTTCCTGGCAGCTGGGCCTCCCAGAACCCTGTCACTGCTCTCACATGAGACCCTGTGGATACACAGCAACCCTCCCCCTACTGGCAGAGGCCACCCCTCAATTCTTGGCTGAATTTCCAGGATGGCATCAGAGAGCAGATCCACTGAGGCAACAAGGACAATGCTTGCTTTGTTCCCACATTGAGGTCCCACCAAAAGAAAACTGTATGGACCACTTCACATTAGCAAAGGTCCCTGAAAAAGTTATGTTTTATTCCACTTCAACCCGAGTTCCCATATTATATATATCTTAACCTTAAGTATCTCCACTTTAGATGGCTTTTTATCTGCAAACTAGAGTGTTCTAAGACTCAGTGACAGTGCTGAACCCTGGTGCACTGTGCTTTTCCCTGTAACTTACTAGTTCTGCACAGTAAGACATAAACAAGAGTAAAATAGAACAACTGGAACAATACACTGTGGTACAGACATGTGAGTACAGATAGTATCTGTCTGTCTGTCTGCCTGTCTCTCTCTCTCAAAATATCTCATTGTACTGTCCCCAGCCTTCTGGTTGATGATGGTAACTGAAATCAGGCGAACTGAAACTGCACATAAGGGGGACCACTGTGTCCATGATGCAAAAGCCATAGCCAGAGGTGGTCTGTAAGTCCTGAGAAGGATCAGGAGGATGAGGTGCCCATGGACGGGAGCCGGAGGGCTGGGGCTGCCTGCACAGTCAGTACAGGGCATTGAATATCCTTCATGTTAAACAAAAGCCACATCTGGGAACACCTTCTAACACATACATGCCTGCGTAAACCTTGACTCCACACCCCCAGGACTGGCCACAGAGGGTACAGTGTCTGCATGGCTATGCCTCTACCAGCAGATCCTCTAGGAGATGGACCTGTAGGGCCCCAACCAAGCTAGACACAGAGGATCCGCCTCCCCAGCCTGCTTCTCTCCTGCTCCATCCAGGCAGGTGGGCAAGCCAGAAACACAAGAACCACGGGGCCCCTAGGCTGGATGTGCTTGTTTCTTCTAGGAGCTACCACAGATGCCCCAGCTCAACCCCAGCTTAAGTGTGACAGCCACTGAGTGACTGCAGGAGTGAACTAAGACAGTAGGTTCCTGCCCCTCACAGATTAGTGGCCTGCCTTGGAATGGGGATGGGTCAGTACATGCCCTTAGGGTCAGCCGCCCGGCTCTGTAGTCACACGGAGATGGGATCTCACACAGGCATGTGCCACAGCTGGCTTTGGAGGCTCTCAGTGCTTTGAGGGCGGGAGCGTACCCTTGCTCCCCAAGTTTACAGGTGGCACCTGCGAGCCAGGTATACCAATCACAGTAGGGAGAGGGGGTGGTGGCAGGGCTGGAGATGCCCCTACAAGTGCAGGGCCCTCCCAGGATTGCTGTGTCTGGTGGAGCCCGGCACACCTGTGCTCCTGACCTCACACCAGTGCAAAGCCCTGTGCACTGCCTTCCATCCACATTCAGGAGGCAGGAGAGGAATGAGGCCAGCAGACCCAAAGCCTCCCCAGGTCTCTCTGACAACCAGGTGCAGGCCTGTGAGCTAGTGAGGCACAGAGTAGTGGGGTCACCTTTCCCTGGATCCCCAGGTGGGAAGGCAGGCCTTTTTAAAACCCACAAGGAACTCCTGACAGCACAGTCCCCAGGGAACATGGGGAACAGTGTCCCTAGTTTGGCGCACTGACCCCAGCCCCTTGCTGCTCTGCTGATCTGGGTGCAAGGCTCCCACTCAAATAAGCCTCACCCCAGCACCACCTCAAAGAAGCCCTGCCCATCCACTCATTGCAGCCACAGCCTCCACACAGGCTGGAAGGTCTGAGCTTTGTAACACGGTCTCTCCTTGGCTCCCTGGTCCCGACAGGACCAGGCATAGCACAGACCAGATGAGACTGCTAAGAGGTGGAAGGTTGAGTACAAACTTCTGGAAGAGCCCATGCTATAGGCAGCTGTCGCGGTGGGCAAAATTTCTTCACTCACCTAACGCTCAGCACCAGCAGACATTTCAGCAACTAGGACTTGGTTTCTTCCCTCTGTCTGATGTCAGCAGAGTCTGAAACAATTAGAAAGGTGGCATGTTAGCAGGACCAACTGCAAACCAGAATCTCTTCCAATACATGCACACACAAACTGTGCCAAAAGTGGCCCTGGGACCCTCCACGGGCACTGTCTCAGTGTGGCTCACCTGGCCAGGGGAGACTAGATGAGGTGTCAGAGCTGAAGGACAATGACCACCAGGAATGGGATCATCACCATGTTCCTCTCCCTCCCTTCCGCTATACTGGTCCAACACAGCAAAGCTTCCCAGATTGAGCTCAGGGTGCAGCAAAGAGCTGGGGGATGTTATGATCAATAATCATGTCACAATAAAGAACACTACTGTAGCACAAACATTCCAATTCAGCCCCTCCCTTAGAAACACATAAAAAGACAGTGTCTAGGCTAGTACAGTATTTTCAACAACTTTTTCAGTTTTAGAATGAATTATGTACTTAAAAACCAAAATCAAAGCAGAACAGACAAAGGAGAAGGGTAAAAAAAGAAAAGAAACAAAAGGAATACCAACATGTGTGGGTTTTTAGAAATAATCTTAAAAGTAGGGGAAGGATTACTATATATGACGGTTAAACGCATCAACCTGATTGGCTCAGGAGACACTGGGATCAGTGAGGCACACTTCTGGGTGTGTCTGAGGATGTCGCGGAGCCGTGACCTTGAAGCCCACATCTGGCTCCTGCCCCTCCATCCTGTGTCTGTTCCCCACTCCACATCCCGGCTGCCATGAACGATGCTGTTCTGCTTCACCATATCCTTTGCCACTATTTCCACCTTCAGGCCAGCCGACCACAGAATGAATTCTCTAAAGCTGAGCAAAAATAAACTTATTCTCCTTTAAGTGCAGTAGGAGGTATTTTACCCCAGCAATAGGAAAGCTGACCTACGCACCACACATAAAGGAGAAGCATGAAGCAACAAACTGAGGAAACAAACTGAGGACAAAGGAGTCCTTCTGCACTGATCGAGGTCCCTGGGCCTCCCAGTGCTCCCTAACCAGAGCAGAAAGCTGCAAATGGCAAGTCAATGGAGGAAGGGGCTATCCCATGTCTTTTTTTTTTTTTTAATTATTTTAAAGAGTAAAAGAAGGATAATATAATAATACGGAGGCTTACCAAATTACAGACAAAGTGGTAGGAAATTATCAATGGTTGTTGTTTTACATATTGTTATCTACAAGATAGTTTCTCAGGAAAACAAATAGACAAATAATAGTGAGCTGCAGACAAAAGTAGTAGATTATTATCAATGGTTCTTGTACTATACTTTGGTATCTTCAAAGTGGTTTCTAAAGAAAATAAATAGAGCTAT
>NW_004955515.1:2598590-2606211 GCF_000276665.1 Chinchilla lanigera | reverse complement strand
TTTGTAGCTTTTTCTCTCCAGCCTCCCAGCACATTGGGACCCCACAACCCCTTAGTGTCCTCTCCCCAACCATCAGCACAGGCAGCACGAATCTCAGTGCAGACCTCTCTGGAGCTCCATGTGCTCCTCCACTGCAGCCTGTACTGTCAGGGGAAGAATGGCTTCCAGGGGGTCTCCCCAGGTATTATGCACGGTTCTCCTGGTTTCCAGCTTCCGAATGGCTCTCGTGACCCCGGTCAACTACACCTCTGAGTCTTCGGGAGTAGTCTGTATTCTCATGTTCTCCAAGTCCTTGTTCACCGGCTGCTCCTCTGCTGACTCTGGACCTTTCTGGTTTCAACGGCAGGGGCAAGAGCGACCCGTTGTGTGGCATGTATTCCCAGGGGTTTCTCTATGTTGGGATGATTCACGAATGTTCCCAGGTGGGCCTTCGTGGCCAGCACGTGGCAGGCCAATTGTGTCATTGCTTCTCTGTGCCATGATAGTTCTGGACCATGCGGCAGTGGTTGGCCTAAGGGACAGCACGTGCCAGCGCACACCGCAGCACAGCTTCCCAGACGCCAGCTGCCTGCCTCCTGGGCACCTGTGCAGCTGGGGTTCCGCCCAAAGGCCAGAGCTCCCCACCATGCAGCTTCCTGGGCGCCAGCTGCCTGCCTCCCTCCCATGTCATTTATGATGGCAGAAACACAAATTAAAGTAAGAGGACCACTTTCATCTTTCAGATGGGCAGGGAATAAAGGCTGAGGGCACAGGGTCAGGGAAGCTGAGAGGGGCCAGGGGCACCACCCACCCATGGGGAGGTGGATTTATGGTGGCCCTTCTCGCTGACAGGATGCTCCCTGTGGTCACACATTGCTAGGATGTGAACTGGTCTCAGAAATTCATGCGGTGAAATCTGGCTGCCATCATGACAGTATGAAGAGGGTGGCAACTCTGACCCCAAATCGTGCATTGGTGGCATCTGGAGGGGAGCATGTGGGAAGTTATTAGGGTTGGATGAACTCATGAGGATGGTGCTTGCTGGTGGCTTTGCAGGAAAAGGAAGAGACACCTAAGCTGCCAGGCTTGCTCTGTCTCGCCCTGTGATGCCTTCACCACACTGTGATGCAGGAAGAATGCCCTCACTGGATGCCAGCACCATGATATCAGACATGCCTGCTCTGGAACGCTGAGGCACACACTTCTATTCCTTACAAATTCCCTGATCCGTGGTATTCAGTTAATGCTACAGAAAACAGACTAAGACCTTGCCCTGGATATGTGCTCAAAGGATGCTTCCTGCATCACTTCTAGGGAAGCAGGAGAAACTGAATATATGGTCTGTCTTTAAGTCCAAATCTTGGCATCTATCACAAAGTACAAGGTCTCCTGTATGGAAATGGAGCTGCAGAAGGCAAGGTGAGCTGTGAACAGCTGGCCAGGGTGGGACAACGGTGCCGAGTGTGTAAATGGCAGGCATCTTGGGTGGGGGAGCCACAGAAGAGGTAGGTTCACACCATGGAGTAGGCTGGGGTCAGAAGACAATGTGATCACTACCTCCACAAGCTTCTGTGCTGCCCAAGTTTCACCCTGCAGACACCGCCAACAGTCCCCTGCTTAGAAGCTCCACTCTCTCTGGGGAACCTCAACTCCCCGTTCAAGGTAACATACACACACACACACACACACACACACACACACAATCAACTCATAGCTGGTCATACACTTCCCTTCTGAGTCCAATGTGAAACATACCCCACATGCATACACATACACACCTGTACATGTAGATATGTATATATATATATACACACACACACGAACAGAACCACACACATATTCATACACACCCGTATACACCCATCTAGACACACATCCATGCACATACCTCTACACAAACATGTGCCCATACATGTACACATATGGCACACTTAGACATACATGCATGCAAACACACGGATGTCTATAAACACAGGCGCACACACATTCTCTGAGCATTCCTTTTCTCATTCCCACAGCCTCCAACCTCTTCTCCACCAACTGTCAGCCTCTAGTCAGACTGCCACACAAATAACCTGCACCAGAAGCCAAAAGGTAAAGGAAAACCAGATTTCTGGGCACCCCAGAAGGAGCCCCGGTCCCACACAGCTGCAAGGCAGGCCCAGGAACATGCATTTCTCACAGGTTCCAGGTGATGCTGCCAAGGGCCAGGGGCTACCCACTGTTACCGGGAGTGGCACATGGTGATGGGGGCAGCTTCATGGAACTGTAGAGTAGAAGAGCTCACTCAGTGTCTGTGAGTACCTCTTGCTCCTGCAGGTACCACATCTCAAAGTACCCGAGCCCCCAGAACACGAGAAAACCACAGCAGAAGGTTCAGGGAGAGAGACTGACGAGAACTGAGAAGGCGCCACAGGTACAGGATGGAGGCAGGAAGCTGGCTACACTCAGTGACCCCAGGATCCCCGTCCTCCTGCAGGGATGAGCTCACCCTGGGAGGTCCCATGCCTCTCTCCTGCAACCCATCCCTGTTCCTCTCCGATGCCCCGCAGCCCCAGGTGCCTGGCACTTGCCTCCATCCCTGCTCAGCTTGGCACAGCCCCACAGGAGCAGGGACTGAGTCAGAGCCCACCTGCTGAATAGGAGTTTGGCCAGCAGGTCAACCCTGGGACACACACTCTGTGTACAAGGTTGTGACAACCGTGACAGCACTGATCTTACCCAAGTGTTGCCCTCCTGGAAAACACGTCAGGTAAGAGAGCCCACCAATGCCAGGTGCTTGAGCAAAGATTCACGGCATCATGCCAGTGCTTCAGTTGCCACTCTGCACTCCCAGGTGGACAGTCGCACTGCCCGTCTCTACCCATCAGCCCCTACAAACCACTCATAGCAAACTCTGGGTCAGTTTTTCTCCTTTCCATAGCCCTCAGATCCAAGCCAACCACGGCCACTCCCGAGAATACACTGGTGTTGTAAACACCCAAGGATTGCTTCACATTCATATCACACCCACAGGTGGCTCTTCCCAACCCATCTATACCTCCCTACAAAGCAACACCTCCAGCCTGACCCACAGAATGGAATGCTACAGTCTCAGCATTGGTGCACAGACAACCACTTCTCTTGCGATAACCCTTTCTAAGACAGTCTCTTTTCACTTTATTTCAACGGTTTACAAACTACAAACCCTCAGATGCCTCAAAATGTATCGTACCTCCAATGACACCAGGCACACAGGTAACATCTCTGATTTCTGCTGACCCTGAAATCTAGGTTCAGGGTCATGCTTAAGATATGGTTCAGGGATACATCTGAGAGCCAACCTCGCACCACTCATGGGGACAGAGCAAGAGAAAGCAGGGAGGAGACACAGGGGGAAAACCACACAGCTCAGACACCCGACACCCTATGTGCTGCAGAAAACTAGGCCTCTCCATATCCAGTTCTGTGCCTCAGATGTTTCTGCATGGCAAGCCCATTCACGATGGGATAGAGAGGTCAGGAGGGCTAGTTTAGCAAGACACATGGCTATGTATGTGATGGCCATACCCTGTGCCAACACAATCTCAATCTCAATCTCTCTCTCTTTTCCCCTCTCCCTTCCTCTCCCCCTCCCTTCTCTCCTCCCCACTCCCTCTCCCCCTCTCTCCCAGCCCCTCTAACTCAAGGCTTCCAGGCATGCTCAGGAGTCTCCATGTTAAAATTACCAACTACTGGGGCTGGGGATTTAGCTCAGTGACAAAAGCGCCTGCTTGGCAAGCGCAAGGTCGTGAGTTCGGTTCCCGGTACCGGAAAAAAAACAAAAAAAAAAAAAAAAAAAAAAAATTACCAACTACACAGAGAAAAAAAAGCTCATCCCACTATAGTCAGAAGAACGCAGACTTGGTATCATGCATCATGCTTTTTGCCCTGCAAGATGAATAAGGAAACCAACAAGAAACCTTGATGGGGTGGAGAAGGTAGCCCCTCACCACCTGAGACAAGAATTCTGTGGAACACAGCACCACGGGGGCATCAGGAAACTTGCGAGGGTCAGCCTCAGTGCTGGACAGGGGATCGGCAAAAGCTCGAACGCTTGTAACTGCAGCCAATCTGTGTGGCACTGGCTCCAATGAACTGGGCAGGCAACGGTGACCCGGCTGCCTCGTAGCAGTGGTCATGCTGGAGGTGCATCAGAGTAAATCTCCAATGGTATTCTCTACCTCAGGAAGTGACATACAGATGGAAACCATGGTGTCCTGGATATTATACACCTCACAAACCTGAGACATCCTAGTCCCAGGGCCAAAGTGTTTCTGGAATATCAAAAGAATTAATGGACAGAGTCCAGAAGGCTAGGGTGAGTCTTTTGCTGTAGCAGCTCACTAAACTGGTTTGGGTTATGAAGGGAAATTCTGGGGCTTTGCTAACTCCCAAACTGCAGGACACTGCTGGAATCTCCCTCTCTTGACTCAGGGCTGACAGTCTGCACACCCAAAACGAAATGCCTACAAATCACACAGCATCCCTGTGCTGCAAATCCCTGAAACTTAGTCAGTATAGATGTGGTGGTGCCTGTCTAACTTCAGTTCAAAAAGTAGACACAGGGCTGCTCTAACTCAGCAACTGAGATTACACTGTACATCACCTTGTGATACTAAAACCCACAGCAGTGGTTTCTCAGAGAAGCCAGCTGCAAGGGAAGCTGTCACCAATGCTTCTCCCTGGTAAGGACACTGAACCTTAGGTCAAGGAGGTGTCTTTTCCCTGTATATACCTACAAAGCAAGAGTTATGTCTATTATAAAATGGATTTTCAGAAGCCAAGTATAGAAGCTGAGCTGCCTCAGGAGTTTCTGAGTCAGGAGTTCAAGACCAGCCTGTACAATACAGTAAGACTCCAGCTCAAAAAAAAATGGTTTTTGTTTGTTTCTAAGATGTTTCTAGAAACGTTTCTAACATTAAGTCTGTTTGATGGAGCTACCTGGGGCATTCTCCATCCAGTCCCGACCTTCCTTTTTCTGATGGAGGTAATAACCACCCTTCGCGCTGCTGAGCTATTTTTGTAGGGGCGTGAGACTAAGCTAGGCAGCATCAACCACAGTGTCAAGAGTGGTTCCTTCCGCAGTGCTCTGTGCAGTAAGGCACCAGACAAGGCCCGTGATACAGTCCAGAGCCTAACCTCACTTCCTGCAGACACTGGGACATAGGCTTCCTGGTTCATTTGTTTCTGTTAATTTTGGGCCCAGAGTACCAACCACAAGTGGAGGCTGTGACTTTACCTCTGCAGGGAAGAGGGTGCCAACAGCCAGGCTCTTTGTCTGTCTTCAAGTGTAGGGCACTCAGATAACCAATTATAGTTGCTTGTTTTTAAACATCACATTAGAGATATAACAACAACAACAAAAAAACTTACATGTGAATTGAATTGCCATCTGTGAGAAAAACAAAAGAGGGAATGGCCAGCAATCCTGTCTCCCTTAGGACACGGACCAGGCTAACTCTGGCCACCTCCCCAGGCGTCCAGGATCTGGAAAGCGAAGGAGGAAGACTCAGCAGTATGAAGAAAGCCCTCAGGTGTGGGCTGCAAGGCCCAGCTGGGGAGAGCAGGGAGGGTCCTGCCCTGAGGCAAGAGCCCGGGACACCAGGCGCAGCTCCTGGTCCCTCCAGTGCAAAGCCCACGAGGGACACTGGCTGTGATTCAGTCATCAACGAGCCATGCAGGAAATGTCATGCACTGGTATGTTACGCCCTTAGGAACAGGGTGCAGGTGGCTCCTCAGCTTCCAGGGACGTGTCTGGGCCATGACTGAGGGGGCTACAGAGTTTCTAGGCATCTCTGCTTCTGCTCATGGTCTCTTCACAGCCGCACACCCCTAGAATACTTGCTTTACTCAAAGCTGCTTACTCCAAAGCAGAAAGTAAAGTGGGCATGAAACCCTGAGATTCAGGAGGACCAGGCGGTGGTTGGGAATGAGACCATGGGTGAGTAGAAAAGGTGATGGGAGCAGCTTTGCTGTTTTTTGGGGAATCATGGAAGAAGAGTGTACAGGAGAGCTAGGAGTGAGAGGCCAGCTGTCAGAGACAGGGAGAAACTGAGGCCTGGAAGCACTGCAGCAGAACGAGGGCCACTCACGGTTATGAGCCTGACTCTCACCAGTACTTGCAGCTGGCTGTGGGGCTTCCCAGGCCCAGTGCCAAAGCTGCCAGGGGGGCTGTCCAAGACACCAGAAAGGAATGGGGAATCCCAAAGTCTCTGACTCAAATAAAACACTAGGAGAATCACTTGGATGTGGACTCATTTTCAGAAATGCCATTTCCTTCTACCACGCTACCAAGAATAGGGATTCTTCCCAGGGCTCCAAGAATTCCTCCGAGAATCTGTAATATCCAAGAGCGCTATCCTGGGGCCTTTCCTCTTCTGAGTGACAGTGTGTTTGTCCCCAGTGTCATGCCCACAATCCCTTCTCCACAGGTGTGTGCTGAGATATGCCAATGCTTACAGATCACATGAGCACACATGTAGCTGCTCCTACAGGGTACACATGCAACCCAGAGGCCAGCTGGGACCTCAGCGAGGGTCCCCACAGTGTGGGGGCACCGGCCTCTGCATGCACCCACCATCAGCATGGTGCACAGCACAGTACATACCATGCAATGGCTGCCTGGCGTGCGTGGGGATGCAGCCTTGACTTGGCCTGGAGCAGCTCTGTCCTCATGGGTCACCAGGTCACAGGCACTCATTGCCAGGCTCACATGGCCACGCTAAATGTGAACTCCACGTCAGTTCCCGGAACCTCCTTCGAAGACAGTGTTCCAGTTGCATGCCACTCTTGTTACTGTGTAACCAGAAGGTTCTAAGCCACCACTCCAGGAGCCACATTCCCCAGAGCTTACTCTTTTACAAGCAATCAGAGCAGAAATTGAAATGTCACCAACCTCCTGGTAAGATCCAGAGCTCACAACCCACAGCTGAACATGAACTGGGGCTTGGGGCTTTCCCACACGTCCTTGAAGCTGAAAAGTTTCCATGAACATAAAACAGGCACTCCCCCACCCCTACCTTGGCAAGGATCCTGCTTCCATACCACATGGCTTACACTGGCCATGTGACCTGGCCCTCCTACCACCTGCTTGTGACTTTGCCTGACCCCACAGGGCCACATGACCCTGTGATACCACTGCAAAGCAGGGAAAGAGAAAATGTACATATCTAATGCCAGCATCCTTAGAGCTCCTGGCCACCAGTTTCTACAATTCTGCCCTTGAGACTCTGACTGCAAGTTCAAAGTGACAAGTGGACCCCTGCATCCAAGGCTTCTAATCTACCGAGGGTTCCTTCAATCAAACATAGATCCAAAATATTTAAAACAAGAAAAACTGTAGTGAACATAAATATACTTTTTTGTTGTTATTCCATTTTCCCTAACATAATATAGAGTAACAACCATTTACCCAGCATGAAACTGTCTTGGATATTACAAACAAGCGACAGGTGCTTTATGGGGTACGATATATGTAGGTTAAATACAAATCCTACCTCGTTTTACACAAGCGACTTGAGCATTTATGGCTATGGTTGTCCTTGGGGGACCTAGAACAATCCCCTTGGACATAGTGGGACAAATGTACACTCAAATGCAGCTCTCAGCAGGGCAAGGTGGC
>NW_004955515.1:2573815-2598471 GCF_000276665.1 Chinchilla lanigera | reverse complement strand
AAGATCCAAAAAAAAAAAAAAAAAAATGCAGATCTCTTGGTGGAGATGATTTTCTCTCCTCTGATTTTTCTGTACTTTCAACCATAAAAATTACTTTTAAGTGAGAAATTGCACCCAAGAATGTCACAATTCTTATAAATCCTTGCATAGATATCACCATATCACCACAGCAGAGGTAGGGAAGCCATCTCTCACATACCCTAGTCTCATACAGGGCCAGAAGCCTGTCCAGGGGTCAAGAGCCTCGGAGCATCTCAGGCCAGAGCTTCTGGGGACGTCACCTGGGACTCTTGTCTGCTAAAATTCAAGTTACACCCCGCACAGTGATGCCGGGTGCATAACCTGCAGCAGACAAGCAGCAGAAAGACAGGGACTGTGTAGGACAGAGGACACGTGAACCATTCACAGGAAGACAAAGAAAGACCAGGATGGTCACCACATCTGCCTGGTTATTCCCTGGCTCTCTGCATTTGAGAAAACATATTTTCCTTTTACTACTCATAAATCACTCTCCTATTTTTAAAGGCTGCATGACACAGATTTTTTTAATTAAATGAAGCAAAATTAATCTTGCTTGAATATTTACTAAAAAAATGTGCCCTCTCCCCTCACATACAAAGATGTTACAATATATCAGGGGCACAAACTGAAACCCACAGCTTCTGTCACTCAAAACATTTCTACTTTACATCTCAACACAAAAGAAGACAACAAGTTATACAAAAGGACATCCACCCTGTCAACCATCAGCTCCAGTAATCTCTGAATAAACTTTAGACCAAAACACATTGCATTTGGCCTCGACTGCCTAGGTTTCTCAGGCCTACATGAAACACACAACTCAGAACCATCTCTTTCCTGACAACCATGAACAGAAGCGAAAACCCCATCCACCCACTAGGCAGAGGTTGTAGGAAACAGAGAATGTAGTTAAAAACCCTCAGGAAAAAAAAAAAAAAAGGTTTTTCACACCCCTGGAAAACATCTGAAAAGGCCCATATAGTTTAACTGGTTCATTCCACCTAACATGGTCAGGAAAAAATAACAGCAATTATCCTAATCTTTTCTGTAAAATAGAAGAGAAGAAACATTTCCCAACTTACATGAGGCTAGCATTATCCCAAGAGCAAAATAATCATTACTGTTTATTAGTTGAGAAAACAAAGGAAAAGAAGAAAAAAGAGTAAAATGACTGTACTGATTTGACTGAAATTTCTTTAAAATGCCTTTACTTTTGGCAAGTTGTCTGTTACCAGCAAGAAACAGATTGGATACACTTGTGGTAAATTTTATCTGCAAGGAAAGTCAAAATAATAAACTCTTACACTGCAAAGAATGGATTTTTTAAAAAAAAAATATAGCTTCTGATGTCTTTCCTTTAAAAAGTATAGTTACCCTTTATATGACTTAACACTTTATATACACAGAAGAAAAATAATCTACAATATTTAACTACTTACCTTTATTCAATACATATGCATCAAATGTGAAGTCTTAATTTCACTTAATGCACTACTAGACAAATAACAATTAGTCATTTCTTAACTGATGCCACAGCAGTCCATCCAAAACCTGGTGTTCATTTATCAAACAAGCCTTTTAATTGGGCTTGATTACATCAACTATTTTATAAAAATTAATTTGGGTTGCCTTATACTTGCACTTACAAACAGGGACACAGCTCACTCAAAACCTAGTGACCACTACTTTTCTAAAGTGTGAAGAGATTGTAAACTCAGTTGCCTCCTCCCCATTACAACGTAAGCTCCACAAGTAATGGCAGGATACTTCCAGTGTGCAGTACCTCAAGGTTCAAAGGTAGGATAACTTCAGAAAAATGAATATAATCCAAATTTTACAATTTATAAAAGGGCCTTTAGCTAGACACAAGAGGATAAGAACTGTACGAGTCTACTACTGTGAGCTGCGTGGTCAAACTCATAGGGACTGGAAGTGAAATGGTGGGTGTGGGGATGGGAGGAAAGTGGAGTTGCTGGTGTGTGGATAGAGCTTCTGCTTGAGAGTGAAGCTCACAAGGCTGTGAATGTTCCTAGCACCACTAAACTGTATGCTAAAAAATGACAAAGATGGTACATTTTCTTACATGTTTGACTGTGCTAATAAACATTTCTTCAACAGAAAAGCAGATTTACAAAACTACAAGTGTATAGAAATGAAACAATAAATGAAGTTCAAAAAACAAAAAGTTGAAGGCCCTACACATAGTGTGGGTTTGCATAGGAGCCCAGGCTTCTGGCACTGGAGTTATGCAGAAACAGACTGCAAGCAAGAGAATCACGCTTTTTGCTTTCCACACAGACAGAGGCAACCACACCGTAATAAAAATACACCCAGGGCCTGAACAAGCACTTGCCTGTTTAGCCAGATGGTCGCCCCCTCTTATCTGAGGCTTCACTGTGTGGTTTCAGTTACCCGCATTCCACCATGGCCCAAAATTACTAATGGAAAATTCCAGAAATAAGCAATTTACAAGTTTAAATTGTGTAACACTCTTCATGTCATGCTGAAATCTCACACCATTCTGCTCCATCTCACTGGGACACGAAACATTCCTTTGTTCAGTGTATCCACACTGTATATACTACCTGCCCCTTAGTGCCTTTGAAGTGTCTTGGTTATCAGGCCAACTGTTTCAGTGTAACAGTGTTTGTGTTCAAATAACCCTCAACTTACTTCATAATGGCCAAGTACTGATGCTGGCAACTCACACAGGCCAAAGAGAAGACCAAGAGTGCTTCTTTTACACGAAAGGTGAGAGTATGTGTGTAAAGTAAACACAGGGGCCAGGTATGATAGTTCATACTGGTAATCCCAGTCTCTCTTCCTCAGATCCTTCTGGGAATTCCCCAGAGAAATGGTACCACAACCACATCCAAGGCTGTATGTTGGATCCCTGTGGGGACTGCAGGGTACAAGCCCCTGTCCCAGCACAGAAAAGCTGCAAACACTCTGTAGACACAGGGGCACCAGGATCCACACACAGTTTCCGCTAGGTGCCAAGAAATCTCACTCCTGTGACGTCCAAATGCAAATTGCTGCTTCTAGACACCTGGCACCAATAAACCCCGAGGATAAACACAGTCGTGACTGCTCTAAGCAGGGCAGGCATGTCAGCAGTGATTGGCCTCCACTTTGCTCCATCTTTGAGGCTGGGTAAAGAAAACACACTTAAACATTTTCATCCAAATAGGAGCATACTAGAGATTATGCTGGACAGATAAACAAAACAGGTCTGCACATTTCCATGCTCTTGAGTTCCAGCATCTTCCCCTGTATACACACACAAAAGAACCCAATAAATTATCTACATAAGCTGTGTTCCAGTAGTTTCTCTTTCTCTACCATCAGAAGCACTAAAGTTACTTGTGGAACCCAAATGAGCATCAGCGCGTGGAAGGTTACTTTTCAAATGGGTATACTTGTTTCACAAGTTTTACCATTCTAAGAACATCCTGGTGAGAAAATGGGCTAAAATGCACTACACCATCCACACACAACTCCTGAACCTCAGACAGGACCTTTAGCTTCCCACCACAACCTCCTGGCCAAACCTCCTACAGAGATGCAGGCTGGGGTGAGCACTAGAATCTGGATCTAAGTCACAAGTGCTCTGCCTTGGAAAGTACCAGAAAGCACATCCAAAAACAGCTGCCCTCACTTCTGGACCTGACAGAGGGAGCTTCAGGCAGGGCCTCAAGCTGTCACACTGACACACGTGGTTACCATGCCCACACCCTCCCAACACTCTCAGGTGGAGGTGCAGGCTTCCCCAAGAAGAAGCTACAGCCAGACATGGCCAACCACAAACTCCAGCACAGCCCCCACCACCCCCAGCTATCCAGAGAGACCAGACTTTCTGAGAAATGGGCAAACAGAAGCTTGACAAGAAGCCACAAAGCAGGTGAGTGGGCAGCACCACAGCCAGTGCCCTCATCCTTTCTTGACAAGGGCAGGCCCCTTGGGCTCCAAGCTCCTGGGACAGTACCCATCTGAGCCTCAGGCAGAACTTGGAGCCCACAGCCACTGTCAGGTGGCCAACAAGAGCCTGCTCCCATCAGCACCCCCACAGGATGCTGGTTGCAGCCCAGATACAGGGCCAGGCTCCTGCTACCACCCTGCCACCAGCACCAATGTCTAACCCGGGCCAGCTCCACCCCTCATTTGCTCACCTTTGCCCTCAGGGAAAAGCAGGAGAGGAGCTGCCTCCATCAGTGCTAGGGATCCTTCATGCCCCTCTCCGCTCTCCTGCCCTCTATCCGGCAGGTCCTGTCCAAGCCTCTGTAGGTGTCAGGATGTCCTGGGCCACCAGGCTGAACTTCCCCTCTTTCAAGGGGATTATTTACATCAAATTAACAGTCTGGCATTACAGTCTGATAAGAGCAGGCCAGTGGATGGGAGGCTAACCTCAGCAGCTTGCGGTGGGAGGGAACGATAACAAGAGACTCTCTCCCAGAGAAAGGGAAGAAGGGAACAAGGCAGATCTCCAAGACATTCTGCTAATAACACCTCTGTGTGTCCAGGCACATGGAAAATGAAGCTGTTTGTGGGGGAAGGACAAGGGAATCCCCCCCATAGGTACCACGGAGTCACTGGCTCCTAACTGTGGGGCTGGAGCAAGGGCAGGAAGCAGCAGTCCCATTGGCACAGAAGGCCAGCCCAGGTGTGAGACCAGCCTGCGTGGGGCACCAGAACACAAAAAATGACAGGCTTCTTCCATGCCACCACTGGCCTGGTGACTTCTGGGGATGAACCACTGTCCTGCTGCTCCTGGGGCAGACGTCCATGAACAGGCCAACCTTTGTTCTCAGACACCTGAGCTAGCTCCCAACCTCACCTACAGGCCATGCTTGGGTATAAAATGTAGTCGGCCACAGGGCCCAGGCCCCTCAGAGCACTGACCAGTGTGACAGTTTCACATACGTACAAACCAGACATCTGGTCAAATGCTATGCTTGATGCATGTGGGAAGGTCTTTTTTCAATGAGTAACATTTTCAGTAGAGACTTTGGACAAAGCACTCACAGTGTGGGTGAACCTCATCTAATCAGTTGAAGACCTCCAGACACCCTTTAGCCTGGAACTGTGCCCTGCTGTGCATCTCCAGCCAGCTGACCCAGACTGTGGATGTTAGACTTGGGCCTCCACAATCACACAGGCCAGTTCCTTACGATAAACACCGCCTTTCTGCACATACCCTGTGGGTTCTGTTTGCCTGGAGGACGCTGACCTGGCAAAGCACCAGCTGGCTTCCGAGAGGCTTCCAGGCTGTGCCAAGTTTGGAGCAGAACCTGGCTAAGCAGGGAAGCCCCTGTGAACAGTGAGCTCACAGTGCTCACGGAAGGCCGTGCCTGTGTACCACTGGGCACACAGACAGTGCCTGGCTGGGACACTCAACTGTTATGACCAGGGACAGGAAAGCCAAAGAGCTAAGTCTCAGAGAAATAAGTCACATGGTTTGTGGAACCCTATCCAAGTCTCCCTGCCATGCCATCCATCCTAAATGAGCTAGAGGTGCAGGGGAGGAGTGAGGGCAGGTTTTATCTTTTAGCTGAAAACACATATAAGACTTCTGAAAAGTCAGTTCAACTGCTCTCTAATGAGCAGAGCCCCCTAAACCCAGGAAAGCCTCCCCAAACGCAGACCTCTGGCTTGCTGTGCAGTCATTGTGGCTCACATGTGCACACATGTGCAGGCACACGCATATGTACATAAACACATACACATACATACATGCACACACCTGGCTGGCCACAGACACCATGACCTTCTTTTTAGGGGCTCTGCTCCACACAGGGCCCACCACGAGTTGCACAGGCAGGTGCTCAGTAGCCCTGCCACACTAAACAACACCTGAGCAAGGCAACAGGCACCAAGAAAAGCAGTCAGGATGTGGCAGACCGGAGAGACATCCACCCTGTCTGAAGGACACAGATGCCTGTGCTTCAAGGGCGCACAGCTCTCGGCCACACATAGCTGTTCAGCATGACACAGAACTTGGATGTCTAGGACACAGTGCCAAGGAGACAAAGCAATCTGCAAAATTTTCCAGTGTGACCCCTGCTTTTTAGACACTGTGTGTGTGCATGTGTGTGCACTTGTGGGAACATGCACATCTGAAACAGGGTACCAAACAAACACAAAAACCTCAGCAGGGCAAGATGTTCATGGCTCTAGTCCAGCACCAGAGGAAGCTCTTCGCTTTCTCCATTTTCTGAACAATGGAAAGGCCATTAAAATAAAGGACAACGAGTCAGCACATCTTACTTCCTGTTCACACTGTAAGGTTCAACAAGCTCTTCTGGAGAGACACTACTTAAAAGCCAAGGCCGCAGCCGCAGACAGAAACCTGACAGAAACAGATAGAAGGCCCCTTCCTGTTTCCTGCTTCAACGTGCCCTGCCATTATTCCACAAGTCAGCGGGTTTCCACCGTCCTGCTTCACTGCTTCCCACGAGGGCAAAGTGCATCTCGGTTTCTGCTTTCCTCCAGACAAAACACTGCTGAAATAATCCAGAGCAAGTGACCCTGCCAGCCATCCCTGTCCACCCCGGCCAGCCCGTGTCTCAGTGGGAGCCCTCTTCCCCTGCTGCAGGAGACTGAAGGGGCAGGGCCCCTGCGACCCACGCACATGACCTCATCTGCAGAAAGGGTCTCCGCAGATGTGATTTGGTGAGGGCTCCATGAATGATCACCCCAGCGAGCTGCAAGCCCAATGGCAAGACTCCTTACAAGAGATACAGAGTCCATGTGATGACAGGGGAGAGATTGAAGACATGGCCATAAGCTGAGGGCCACCCAGGCCACCAAGGCCCACAGAGACAGGAGGGTCCTCCCTAGAGCCTCTTCGAGGAGCAGCACGGCCACCAGCTTGATTCTGATGTCCAGGCACCTAAACTGGGAAAACCAGTGTCTGTTATTGGAAGGCCCCAAGTCTGGGGTGCTTTCTCACAGCAGCCACAGGAGACTCACACCTGTGCCTCTCAAGATTCTACAGGGAGGGCGCATACTTGCTTCCAGGCTAGAGGATAGGGAAGGTGGAAGGTTCCTACTACAAAGACTGAGAAAATGCGTGGGATGAAGCAAAATGAGTTGCCCCACTGTCACCTCGTCAACACTGCCCTCCTACCCAGCCTCTGGCCTGGTCACCCCACCTCACCCCAGCCCCTTATCTCTCCCTGGGGTGCCACTGCTGTGTAGCACACAGCCCTGCACCATAATAATGGTCCTGTGGGTGAGAAGTCCCAGTTGGACACAGCCAGGGCTGCCTCATCTGTGCCAACATCGGAGGACACGTGGGGCTGGCACAGCTGGTGGATGCAGGGTGCAGTTACGCCAAGGCCTGTCCGGCGCATGTCAGAGCTCCAGGCAGAGGGACCTCAGGATGGCCCTGCACTTCTGGTCCTCCGTGGTGCCTCCAGCATGGCTGCCATGGGTTGACTCCTCTTGGGCACCGCATGGCTCCCAGAGTGAGCATTCCGGTAAACGCCAAGGAGCTGTGCTGGAGGTTACTCAGCCTCACGGCCACCACATTCCACTGACCAGACAAACTAGGAGACTACTCATACCCATGGGGAAGGGACAGGCAGCCTGCAGCCTGCAACCTGCAACTAGCCAGAGCAGTGGCAACAGATCTGCCACCAAAGCATTCAGAATGCCACTTCCTCTCCTTGCTCAGCAAAGGCTGTTTCTGCTACATGTTCTGAATCCTGACTTCAACAGCCCACCCCATCCTTGCTGGATACTCCAGGACCCTCCAGGTCCCTGTATGTCCCATCAGTACCCCCTGAGCCCTCTCCCAATGCAAGGGCATGTTCCATCTGTGGTCCCACCAGTCCACCCCATGGTATCAAGCCCAGGACACAGTGGGACACACCTCTTGATGCTGAGGAGGGATGGCAGTGGCCTGACTGATGGATGCCATGTGGCGAGACAGAACAGCGAAGCAGGGCAGTGTAGGAGCAGTTCAGGAGGTCCCACCCACCTTCTGGGGCAGGAGGTGGTGGGCCAGTGCAGAAGATGCACCTGGGGAGAAGTGAAGCTCTTGCCCCTTCTCACAGAGCAGGCTGGAGAGGGGGCGACATACAAACTCTGGGGTGCAACGTCAGTCACAGGTGCCACCATTCAGACAGGGCAGGCAGTTGCCCCTGGAAGTGGAGTCATGAAACCATGAGGGGCCAGCATGAGGACAAAAGACTGAAAACCAGCCCGTGTGCAAGACTGCTGAGCAGTCTCAGTCCGAAGTCCTAGACTAGAGTTTCAGCAGGCAGCATACGTGTGTCTGGAGCAATGTTTGAGAACTGGGGCAGAAGAACATCATGGGGTAGATTGAGCATCCCTTCCCAAACTGCCTCAGCCCTGGAGTACTTCTAATTTCAAGAACATCTGTATGTACCTAATGAAGTACTACCCTGGGGATGGCACTCACATCAAAACACAAAATTCATCCGCTTTACATACCCATGCACACAGCTGAAGGTAAATTTCAACAATATCTTAAATAATTTTGCGCATGAAACAGTTTGATGGAATTTTCCACTTGTGCATCATCCTGGTGCTCAACAAGTTCCAGATCTTGGAGCAGGTCAGACATTTGGGTTAAGGATCCTCATAAATATCAAGCAAAAGAAAAGAGAAAGCCCCTGGTAAGCCAAGCTGAATGTCGCAGACAGACACCAAATGGCACATACATGCAGCACAATCTGAAATACACAGAGGCAGTCAATGCAGCCAGCCAGAATGAATCCTGCTGTCACCAGCTGGGGGACAGGTGAGCGAAGTGACCACAGAACACAGAGGCTGGCAGCGCTGAACCCAGTCCTGGGCACCCCGCATTGCCTGCCAGGGTAAACTGCAAACATCTCCCAGCAAGGAAAGGGGGAAGATGGAGTGGGGACAGTCACACTAACAGTCTTCCCTGGATTCCGAGTTGGGACAGGAAGCAGAGAGATGACATTGCATGGTAGGGCAAGGAGGCCCCTGCGAAGCTGTGGGAGCCTGTGGGCATGTGGCAGACAGATGTCACTGGAGGAGGACAGAAAAAACCACAGGGTGGGGCCCTTGCTCCCACAAGCCCGTGATGGCTGCCACACTCAGCAGGTGCCATTGCTGCCTGCTATTCCTAGTTTCTGCCACTCCCTCAGGGCACATACACAGATAATGTGCACAGCAGGGAAAGGGCACATGGTGGCCACACGCGAGTCACCATGCCAAATGAAGACCAGTGCAAGTGAGGTCAGTCTTGGACCCTCAAATCCATTCTTAGTATCAGCTCCGACCAGATGGATGTTTTAAAGTGTCAAAGGAAGTCCCACCTGGAGGTGTTATCCTAACCAGGAGCTCCAACTCCACCAGAAGAGGCCATACTCTTCCCAACCCCACAGAGCTAAGAGGGGGTCACCAAGCTAGAAGTCACTCTGAGCAACAGAGGCCCCCAGCCCAGGGGTGAGGGAGGACACAACGAGGAGCACTGACTGCGCTGGCTGATGACGGGGCTGTGTCTGGGACAGACTGTCTGCCCATCTTTAGCGACTACAACTTAAGTGCTAGAATGCTTCAAAAGAGTCCTCACACAAACACTCTGGGCTGGTATATCCAAATAACTACACTCACTTTAGAGAAAACAGACACCGGGTCTCCTCTGAGAGGAGAAAAGGGGACAAGGTGGCTGGAGGTCTCTATTCTTCATTTTTGCTGCAAGACCTCCATGCAGAGCGTTCCCTTTTTCCTGCAGTATTGAATGTGCCCATAACACACGACAGTCTACTCCATGTGAAATAAAACCTGTGCCCTCCATCTCTAGAGTGTGGAGCAGGTCCTTGGAAATAAATGCAGACCTATAATTCCCCAGAGGTTGGTTTTCCAGGACCTTTCAGGTTTCTATTTTAGAAATCATGTTCTCACTGCATGGTTCTGCCGAGCTGGCGAAAACCAAGCCCTGCTGGATGGGCTCTTGTGGAGGGGAAGGAAGAACTGTGAGTCCCCACTGGGAGAAATGCCCCCATGCCAAACAGCACAGGCGGTGGTCGCTGCTTCCAGGGGAGCAGACAGTTTCCCAGGATTCCCAGCTTGAAACCCAAGCCTCTGACTGCCTCCATTTTCAAACAGCCAGATCTGCAATTCCACCTGCACACGAGCTTTGCTCTGACCCAGTTTCCCTGCCCTGGGCATGTAGTCCAACCCTGGGCCCTGCAGCGGCAGCACACAGCTAGGACACTGTACTTGCTGAGGCGCTGGTGTATCTCCACTCCAGAACCCTGAGGATCAGCCTGAGTGGAGCAATGAAGGACAGGAGTCCATGGTGAAAGGTCAGTCAACAAGAAATACTACTCAGCACATACAGGCTGGGTGACCAAACATTTCAAACTGTCTGCAGGACCGTATGCTACATGGGTCAGTATTTTTTAACCTGAAGATACACAGCACAGTTTTTCTATAAAATGCAATGAAATAAAAACATCAGTGTGCCTCCCATACTGATAAGCATGACTATTATTTAAAAAAAACTTTTGGTGTTAAAACATGTACCCGTGAGGGCTCAGGCGTGGGTGCTTAGGTGTGTGTGTATGTGGAGTGTGTGTGTGCAGTGTTTTACAATATAAGGTGCTGGGGTCCCCACTGCAGTCTGAAAGCTGCCAGCATAAGACCTCCTGGAGGCCTCCTGACTGCTGCTATAAGTTTTTACATTCCAATCAGAATGTTTTAACAATATGGTACATACATGGAAACCATGCTGAGGTTAATTTCAGACAGGATTGGAACCATGTGCAGCCTAGGTCAAACTCTGCTAAGGAGGGACATTAAAGGAGTCATGCTTCTCTGGGAACCACCGAGGGCCGACCCCACTGACAAAGTGGGCTTCACGCCAATCCCATCCCTATGGTTTGGACCATGTGCGACTGCAGCACAGACAGCGACGTCCCACCACCACGCACACCTTGCAGTCTGCCTCCACTGTGGCATCCCCAACCACATACCCTTCCTTGCAACGCAGGAAAGAGGCACGAGCAGCCAGCTCACTTCTCACCACCTGCTCATCCCTTTAAACCAGAAGGAACTGGGAGATGCACACCTACTCTGTGAGCAAGGCGTGTGACAAGCCTAGCAACACATGCTGGGTCTCTCCAGGCATACAAGGTACACATACACACACATACCGTGCTGTGGTGTTATGATGTGTGCTGTGTGTGCATGCGTGCTCCATGTCTATGGATGCGTACTGGGTGTATGGGCATGTGGCGTTTGACAGATGTGATGTCTAAGTGGTACATATGCATGCATGTATGTGGTGTGCTATGACAGGACTGCAAGGGGTGTGTGCATTTGTGTGATGGTATTGTGTTGTATGGTGTTATGGTGTGTAGTATGTGCATGCATGGTGTGAGGGGTGTGTATGTGTATACAGTGGCATACTGTTGGATGGTGTGGTGTGTATTTCTGTGTGACATAGGGTCTATGGAACAGGTATGTATGGTGTGTGTGTTCTCTATGATTTGGGGTGTGGGGGTATATATGTGTGGTTGTATACATGCTCAGTATACATATTGTGTAATGTAGTACATGTATGTCTGTATGCTGTGTGTAACTTGGGGGGATGCAGAATATGTATGGTGTGTGTCTGGGGGGGTATGGCATAGTATAGTATATATATGGTGTGTGGTGTGCATGGTACGTGTAGTGTGGTGTACGTATGCTACATGTTAGAGGTATCAGGTGTATGTGTTGCATATATACAGTGTGTAGTGTGTGCACATACACACACATGCTGTGGTGTGTGTGGTGCAAACTGTGTGGCATATGCATTGATGTGTGCTGCGCCATCTCTGCATGTGTGTGTGTGTCCATGTGTGTGCAACTGACAGGAACGTTTTTCAGGTCTTTTCTCCTACTTCTCCCTTACAATTTCCATAAAAATACAGGGCAGCACAGACAAGCCCAGTCGGTCACCAATGACAGCCGAGCCTCCTCTGGTCGGTCTGGACCTCTCTCGGCACTTCCAGGTCCTCATGGCACACACGGCCTCACAGACCGTCCCAAGCACGATGTGCTGCTTGACCTCCCTGCTTGTGCACTTTACCCCAGTATTTTTAAATACTGACTAATGCCACCACCTCACACCTAATCACTTCTCTCACCTGCTCAGGCTGTCTACATTTTCTTTGCACAAACACTGCAAATACCTCCTTTAATAAATGTTTCCTTACCTTCATGATTCTTTGCAATCAACTAAATGTCCTCTTTACTTAAATGTCAGTGGCCAAAGCACATTTTTGAAGTCTGTGTAACACCTGGACCATCTGGCCCTCACGATGGGTACTGCGAAGGCCAACAGGAAAACAGGCCCAGGACAGCTTCAAGGTGTAAATCCTGGGTTCAGTCTCAGCTTCAGTGCATCTTAGCCGAGGCCCCAAGAGTAAGCTGCCTGTCCTCTGTAAAGGATGCACCAAATGACGTCACAGGGATGTAGCCAGGAGGCTGGGAGGAAGGGGAACACTGGCCACGTGCTGGGCACGTCACTGAAGAGGCCACTGTGAACAAGACCATCTTGTCATTCTTGTACTTGCTGCTGCCTCTGCCTCCAGTTCCACCTTTGGAGTTGTCACTGATGAGTGAATGACAATGTCACACTTCACAGGGACCTGGTCGCTTTGGTTCCTGCCCAAACAACTGCACAGTCAGGCCAAGTGACAGAAGCCAGACTCAAAGACCACAAGCTACACGTTCTGTTTATATGACACTCTGGGACAGCTATAAGGACAGAAAACAGATCCTGGCTTGCCAAGACTGAGGAAAGGAACTGCTTTCAAAGAGGCTCAAGAAAATTTTTGAAGTTACAGAAATTGTCTATATCTCAAATTGTTGATGGCTACATAATTCATACCCTTATCAAGTCACAGAATGGTACATCTGACAGGGTAGATTTCACTGTATATAAATTATAAACCCAAAGAGTCACACACATGAACATGGACTCAAAATCTTAGAAATATAAAATCTTAATAGTCCTCTGTTAAGAAATAGAATCATAACTAAAAGTTTCTTCATAAGAAATCCTCAGGTCCTGACAGCTTCTCTAGTAAATTCTATCAAACTTTCAACACAAGAATGTTTGAATCCTACAAAAATTATTTATACACAATAATAAAGAGAAAACTGTTCCCAAAACATAGAGTAGGGCCTACAATACTCTTGATACCCAAACCTGAAAAAGATATTACAAGAAAACAGTATCCCTCGTGAATACAGTCACAAAATTGTAAGGAGGGCCGGGGATGTAGCTCAGCAGCACAGCACCTGCCTGGCAAGTACAAGGTCCTAAGTTTGATTCCTGGTACAATAAACAAACAAACTGTAATGATTCCAATCCAGCAGCACCTCAGCATCCCTGCACTTGCAAGTTTGCTTTCCAGTTTCAGTTACCCAGAGTTGACACAGTCTGAAAATACTGGGGGTAAAATACAAAAAATAACAAAGTTTTACACTTTCTGGGTACTGTGATGAAATGTCCACCATCCAGCTCTGGCCACCAACACACGGGCTGTCTCTCTGTCCAGCATATCCATACATCCAGGCTGTGCATACTACCTGCCCAGCCCCAAAACATAAGAGCACATGCTGGCCATTTGGGTTCCAAAGAGAAGCGGGAGTGCGCCCTTTAAGTGAAAAGTAAAAATGAAGTCAGTTATTTTGAGAGACATAGAAACTGCATTTACAGTATGCTATCACAATTGTTCTGTTCTATTATTGGCCATAGTTGTTCATCACTTATTGTGCATAATTCCTAAGTTAAACTTTTTCATAAGTACATGTACACAGGAAGCAGAGTTTGGTACCATGGCAGTGTCAGGATCTACCAGTATGAATCCCCAGTAGATAAGGGGGGATTATGGTATCCAAAGAGGATAACATATCATGACCAAGAGATTCAAGGTTGATTTTGAATTTTTTACTTCAAAAAATAATCAATGTAATTCACTATACTCACAAAGGAAAGAAAACCCCAGTAAGTATAGAAAAGGAAGAGGAAATAACATCTATTCACCATAAAAACTGCTCTCTCTGCTGGACAGAGAGACAGCCCGTGTGTTGGTGGCCAGAGCTGGATGGTGGACATTTCATCACAGTACCCAGAAAGTGTAAAACTTTGTTATTTTTTGTATTTTACCCCCAGTATTTTCAGACTGTGTCAACTCTGGGTAACTGAAACTGGAAAGCAAACTTGCAAACTAGAAACTTCTTCAACTTCACAAAAAAACTTCTACATAAAATCTTTACCTGACACCACACTTAACAGCAACACAAAAAATCAAATTCTGTCTTCCTAAGATGGGGAATGGGGAAAAATGCCCACTTTTATCCCTTCTACTAAACCCTGTACTGAAAGCCCTGAAGAGTAAGATAAAGGAAGAAACAAGAAGGGAAAGGCAGTCCAGCTAAAAAAAAGGGAGTAAAATGATCTTTACTCATTATTAGGATTGTCTACATGGAAATCTTAAAGGAACACAAAAAACCTACACAAGTGAATTTAGAGAGACCACAGGGTAAACAGCAACTGCATTTCTATTTACTTATCATAAACAAATGGAAAACAGTTACAAATCCATTTAAAAAAACATTGAAAAACATGAAGCATTTGAGTAAATCTGATAAGGCATGTGCAAGGCCTGCACACTCACACTTACAAATCACTGTTGAAAGAAAGATTAAAATAGTTCGTGCTCACTGAGCCAGGGACTTGATACTGTCACAAAGTCAATTTTCCCAAAAGGATCCAAGGAGCTAATGCCATCTCAGGTAGAAGCAAGTGGGTTTTTGGAAGAAAGGGACAAACTGCTTTCAAGTATATACATATATGGATATGCAAAGGACCTGAAGTAACAACAATTCTGAAAAGGAAGCAAAACTCTCATGCTCCCTGGCTTCTAGAGTTACTACAAAGCAATGGCCATCACGGCAGCAGTCACTGGGTATGATGGTGCATACCTATAATCCTAGCAACTCAGGTAGCTGAGGTAGGAATATTGAAAGTTCAATGCTAGTCTGGGAAACTTATCAAGATCTCGTCTCGGGCCAGGAATATAGCTCTGTGGGACAAGTGCCTGCCTGGCAAGCACAAGGTCCTGAGTTCAATTCCTCGTACCAAAAAAAAAAAGATCTTGTCTCAAAATAAATAAATAAATAAATAAATAAATAAATAAATAAAAAGCGCTGGGATGTAGCTCTGTGCAAAGGCCCTGAATTCAATCCCCGGTGCTGGGGGGAAAAAAAAGACATCAAGATACTGGGGTTTGTGGTGAATCAGCCATAATGGGACAGAATAGAATTCACAAACAAAGCTACACAGAGTCAACTGCTCTCAGATCTGTAACAACTGGATATCCACATGCGGAAACAGTGAACTTCAATCCTTAGGGTTTTCTAGTTAAAAACTAGTTACTTTTGAACAGATCTAGACACACAAGCTAAAACTAATATTTTCAAAGGAAAAAGGGAGAAAATCACTATGTGTAGACATTAGACAAAGATTTCTTAAGTAGAACACAAAACACATAAACCATTAAAAAAACTGATAAACTAGACTTAATGAAAATGTAAAAGCCTGCCCTTTGAAAAATACCATTTATAAAGTTAAAAGACAAGACTGAGAAAAATACTTGCAATACAAGAATCTGAAGAAGGCTCAGCATCCAGAGTATGTAAAATCCTGCAACTCAAATGTAAGACAAATGACCCGATTACAAAGTGAGCAAAAGATCCAAACAGATACTTCCTGAAAGAATATGCACAGCTAAGTAGCATCTGAGGAGACACAACTAAAGCCTCCAGGGTAGGGTGCTACTGCATTCCCACTAGAAAGGCTAAAATTAAGGCTGACAACTCTAAGAGCTTGCAAGGACCCACACCAAAAGGAAACATACCACACTCTCAGCCTTAGCAGTGGCATGGAAAGCAATCCTACTGCTGGGGAAAGCTTCTGGCCAGGTTCTCACAGAGCTAAAGACCCACCACACATTCAGCGATCCCACTCCTGGGGGGCTACCCACGGGAAAGGAGAGCATATCTACAGTAACATCTGTTGTGGATGCTCAGAAAACTTCTGCTATTCTCTCTATTGCAGTAAGGTACAGGAGAAGCTTACCATTTCAGAGTTTGCAACTCAGTGGCATTTAGTGCATTCACAATGATCCGTCACCACCACCATCCATTCCAGTACACTAAAGAAACCCAATACGATTAAGCAGCCACTTCCAATCCATCTCCCTAGCCCTCTGGCAACCACGAATGTGCTTTCTCTCCCTACAGGTTCACATATTCTGAACCTTGTAAAATACAGAATCATAAATAGTGCTATGTGGTCTTGGGTCTGGCTACTATCATTCAGCATAGTGCTTTCAAAGTCCAGCCACACTCAACCTGTGTCAGCAGTGCATCCCTTTTCATGGCTCAACAATATTCTGTGTAAGCACACACCACACTGGAGCACACATCTATGCAGTGTTTTTCCATCTTTGGACTCCCGTGAACAGTGCAGCTATGAACTGTTGTGCACAAGGTTTTACTGTTCTTGTTTTTTTTTTTTTTTTTTTTTAGTTTTTGAGTCTATTGCCAACTGTCCTCTGTATATACTAAGAGCAAAATTGCTGGGCACAAGGTAATTCTGTTTAAGTTTTTCAGGTGCCTCCAAGCTCTTCCAAAACAGCTGCACCACTGTTCACATCCGTCAGCAAAGTTCAAGGGTTCTAATTTTTCCAGTTTTACCAACACATTAATTTTCCTTTTTTGAAAAGCCATTCTAGTGCAGTGTGAGGAAATATCTCACCGTGGTTCTAATTTGTACTTTCCCAGTGACAAACGATACTGAACATCTTTTCACAGGCTTCTTAGCCATCTGCTTATCTTCTTTGGTCCTGTGTTTATCCACATTTTGCTGGTTGTTTATCTTAGGTGACTAAACAAACCATGATACGACCACACAACAAAATACTGCCCAATGATAAAAAGACATTGAGCCAGCAGCACATAATATTCTCAGAAATATTATGGAGAGTGAAACAAGCTAAATACAATAGTATAAAATATACAGAGGTATCTCCTTATCTGCAGTTTTTGCTTTTTGCAATTTCAGTCATCTGTAGCCAACTATGCTCCAAAAATACTGCATTAAATTGTAAATTCCAGAAATAAAGAATCCATAAGTTTTAAACTACACACCATTCTGAGTATTGTGATAAGGTCTCACTCCACCCCATCATATCCCACCTGGGTCATGAAACACTTTGACTCGTGTATCCTTGGTATATATGCTACCCTCCTGTTAGTTGCTTAGCAGTCTCAGTTATTAGACTGGCTGTCACAATACCGCAGTACTTGTGTTTAAGTATCTCTTCCACTTTACTTAATAATGGTCCTCAAGGTAATGATACCAGCAATTTGAAGGTATCAAAGAGAAGTCATGAAATGTTTCCATTAACTAAAAAGGTAAAGTCTCTACTTAAGGAAAGAAGAGAAATCATGCTAAAGTGCTAAGACCTACAGTACAACCAGGTCTTACAAGAGGAAAAAAATGTACAAAACTTTTATCATCAAATATTGTTATAATTGTCTTATTTTATTACTAGTTATTGTTGTTGATGCTGTTAGTGGATTTAACTTATAAACTCACCTTCATCCTAGGTAAGTAGGTACAAAAAGCATAGTATACATAGGGGCTGGTACTATCTACAGTCCCAGCCACCCAGTGGGTGCTTGGGACACACTGATTGAGGCCAAGCATAGACAACTGTATCTTTCCACACTGAAACTTTTACAGAAACTCATTTATAACAACTGAATCTATGCAGATCTGTGACACTGTGGGGGTATCAGTATAAAGGGGCAAAGGAAATTCTGGGAGAGTTTGGGGCCAGATGTTTTCTAGGGCAATGTCTCAATTCTGCAGCAGCAGCTGCTCAACAGCAGCCATACATAGTCTGTGCCACAGAGAAGAGGCCTGATGCATCTGTCCTGCAGGCTGGGTCTACCCACTCTGGCCTGTACCCTACGATGGTGCATTGTGCAGGACAAGGAGGCCTCCTGCTCCTCCCATTGCTCACTCCTTCCCCAGGGCACCCAAGCTTCTTCATGTACATTAGAAGCCCTAGGGACCATGAAACCTGGCTGCCAGTCACACCCCAGAGCCCTGACTCTGAGGAGATACTGCACATATCTCAAGTTCCCAGGGACTGGTATACGGTGCAGAGCCACACCTGGGAAGCATCAGATCCTTCCAGTGCCCAGCGGATATGGAGCTGAGCTCAGAGGGACCCTAGTGAAGCCCAGTGCTGCTGGCAGGCAAACACACATCTAAAGGAGGACACTTGCAGTACACTGGAGACATGACAAGGGGACAGGGCCCCACTGTCAGCCTAGGTACCAGTCACGCCTATCACGGTCACTGTGAGCCCTATACCCCTCTCTAAGCACAATTCAGCCTTGAGCTCTGCTGGACAGGTCACCCACCCTTGCACCCTGGAGCTGGGCAAACTCAGCCTTGTCACCTAGGGGACACGCCATCTTCCCTGAGCACCCCTGTACCCTCAAGCTGGGTTGTCCCAAGCCACCATCTCCATTCTCTGCCATGCCTGGTCCCTCTGCACACTGCCCTCCAGGAGAAGGTGCAAGCCTGACATGAGCCCCCCAGCCAGAACCTGCACCTGTTGAGGCCCAGCATCCCTCCTCTCCACCCCATTCTCTGCCTCCCCCTTCATTTCAGCCTCCCTCTCTGCAAACCTTAAAGACAGCCCAGTGCCATGGGCCCCTCCCCACTTCTCAGCTCCCCTTCACAGCAAAATTCTCCAAAAAGTTACAACTCCAGCTGGCCCCGACTGCCCTCCTCCCTTCTCTGGTAAATTCACTCCATGATTTGGGCCTCCACTTCAGGAGGCCTGCCAGGAAGTCCAGGGGACTTCCACGTGGCTACCACTAAGGTCATGCCCAAGCTTCACTTCCTGGGACCCCCTGGACAGCCAGCGCCCTCCTGATGTGTGTTCCGCCAGCAGCCATCATCTGTGCCTCAACTCATCTGCAGCTGTACCGAGACTCGCAGCTTTCAGGTGTCACTGCTCTGCTGGTAACTGCCACTCTGTAGTTCCAGCCCAGGCACACCCCTGCCAAACTCCAGGTCCTTTCATCCAACTAGTTCTCAGGTATGGGTAGGTCAGTGGTGACCTGTAACCCCAGGTGAGCCCGCCTGACCTATGGATGCTGTAGATGTCAATGCCTCCCCATCCTGCCTGGTATGCCTGGTGGCCCAGGCCACATTCCTCACCTTCTGCTGCCACTGGCTGGGGGGTTGGGGGGTATGACCACTTTCTCTATTTATTTTTTTTTATTTTGGCTACTTGATTTTAAATTGCAAGCTCCCAGACCACTGACCATGCACTATTCACTGGCTAAACCCAGTACTTCCTCTTCCCAGCCTTTCACCTCGCTCTGTGTGACCCGAGTTCCCAGAGGCCAGGGCCTCTGTGTCTTGGCTCCTCGCTGTCACCAGCTCCCAATAAACATTTTCAGAAGCAAGGAGTGAAATTCCACAAAGTGGACACATCTGTCAGGTGGGAGTGATCTTTAAGGGACCCCTTTTACTTGTAGTTTTGCTCTCTGCAGTTTTTAGTTACCAGCAACTTGCCACAATCCAAAAATAATGAAAGATTCCATAAATAATTCACAAGTTTTATCTAATTTTCATTACAGTATATTGTTAGGTCTGTTCTGTTTTACTATTTATTATTGCCCAAGTTAGAAGACAAACATTACCACAGGTACATATGCACTGAAGAAAGATTTGTACAGGATTTGGCAGGATCTGGTGTCAGGTATCTGCTGGGGGTCTTGGCAAGTGTCCCCCGTCAGATAAGAGGGGCTTGGCCTACAAGGTTCCTTTCTATCAGAAACCCAAGATATGAGACAGGCCCTGAGGTGCTGGCCCTGTGGCTGGGATCCATAGAGCCCTAAGTAAGGGACACGCAGAATGATCTGGATGTGAGAAAGAGGCTTCACGCTCACACAAAACAGTGCCATGCCTGACACCAAGGTGGGCAGCAGACAGCCACCCTGCCATGAACACGAGCCTTCCCAGCCCTGCGCAGGACAGAGCCACACCACCAGTGTTACCACAGGGCACCTGGGCACTCCCAACTCAAAACACGGGCCAACAATAAAGACAATGACCTAAAGACAGTACGGCAAGTTCCAAACACAGGGTCAGAATAACACCCAGCCAGGCGCAGGCCTAACTGCGAACTTGCTTCCTTCCCTGCAACGGAAGGCATTTTCTGGTAGTCATAGCTTCAGATCCTGACAGATCCACCACCAACTGAAAGAGAAAACCAGGCCCTCTGAGAAGACAGGGTGCAAGTGCAGGGTGCTGACAGGGAGGGGACCAGCCAGGCTCAGGCTAGGCCAGTGGTGGTGAACCTCTTAGAGGTTCAATGCCCAAACTACAACTCCAACCCGAAATGCTTATTGTGAAGTGCCAACACTGCAATTAAACCTGAATATCCAATGCTCAGCTGCTAGGGAGATTTGGCCGGTGTGCCGAAAAGAGGGCTCTGTGCACCTCCTGAGGCACGTGTGCCATAGGTTTGCCAACACTAGTTTGGGCGCTGTCTGCATGTTTGACACCTCTGCCAGAGGAAGACACTGCTACTGGTCTCCATGGCCCTCATCTCCTGTCTTCCACTGCGGAGGGGAAGGCAGCACTCTCTACCATTCAGGCCCACAGAACACATTACAAAGGTCAATAATGATTGATCTACTGATTGTCTTATGGAAGCCAAATCTCTGTTATCAACTTGTGTAGGAGCATGGATGGATACCCACAAACCAACCTCTCTGTAACCTGCCTGAGGAAACTAGGAGACCTCCGGAGACACCCCAATCTGCACAGGGCCAAGCATGCACACCTAGGGACCCAGGACCTTTGCACTGAGCTCCTTCTCCAGTGCTCTTTTTAGTTTTCAGACAGGGTCATGCAGAGCTTGTGATTCAAAGTTTTGAACCTCCTGCCTCAGCCTCCTACTGTGCTGATGGAGATGTCTCTTTTAAGGTTACTTGTACTATTACAAAGTAATTCCACTGTAACAGCACCAAAAATACAGAAGTATAGAAAGAGGAGAAATGGACCTTCCCTTCTTTTCCCTGCTTCAACAACACTTTCACAGACATGCTTGCACATGCACAGTTATACATTCTCATTCACACTATTTCACATTTACACGCTCATACTTACACTCACTCTTACTCTGATATACTTCCACACATTCACTCCATCTTACACTCAAACACTTCCAAGTCTACTGTAACACTATCACACTCACACACTCATACACACAGTCTCACATACCCACACTGTCAAGCATATAGACACACACTCCCTTATACACTGGGACACACACACACACACGCACACTTCCTAGCAGCAGCTTTGCAGCCTCCAATCAGAGCAGTGTAGAAGACACAGGTGTACACTTCCAGACACACACACAAGTGTGTGATGCCTAGGGACTGCTGGGCATAGGTATCCACAGGCGTGTGTGCAAACAGGACCATATGGGAGAGTGCAGGATAAGGTGACACTTCCCCTACCCCTATACACACTGGAAGATCTTCCAATGCAAACTCTGAACGTTTCATGAAGTAAAGGACCCAGTGGCGCGTGCTAGGGGAGACCTGGGCTTCTCAGGCTAACTTTTAATTATGGAGTATTTTAACAGAACATACAAGTGGCCAGAATAGAACAAGAAACCCGGGGAACTCTCACCCAGCCCCCACATGCTCTGCCCACAGACAATCCCTCCCACCCCACACTGACCTGAGGCATGTCTCAAACATCTTATGGTGAACGCTTTGCATTTATCACTGGAGTGCAGCTGGTTTCAATACAACCACACTGCCATTATTAAGGAGTCCCTCAACAGCCATTCACTCAGTGAAGGTCCACCTGTCTCACACATGGACTCATTCTGAAAGCAGTGATCAAATATAGATAGGACCAAGAACTCTGTGTCCAGGTTTATCCAAAGCCTGCAATCTTGAGGGTGCCACTTCGAAGTAACCCAGAGGCAGGGTGCCGTGGCTGCCCTCATTGGCGGCATCTTTGAACTTATAGAAAATGATAGGACCTTGGTCCCGTTCACACAGGCCCTGCAGGAGGTGGCTGTGAGGCTGCTCTCTGGGCCACTGGGGCAGGCGCTGGGTAGAACTGGCCTGGTGCGAACAATACAGATGCATTCTGGGAGCATCACACAAGCTCAGAGAGATGCATAAAGCACAGCAGCCACTCTGCTGATCCCAAGATCGCCTTCATTGGCACCTCCAAAACTCCTGGCTCCAGAGAAGTCCCCCGGTCCCTTCGACAGAGGTCTGCACATACCTCTTCCTAACAATCTCCACTCGCCCCCGTGTCCCCTCTGCACAGCACTGAACACTGAGAGGCCAGCACACCTCTCCCAGCAGGTGCAGATGAGCTTGCCCCACCAGCCCAGCTCTTGGAACACACCCCGAGTCATCCAGGGACAACCCCAGCCTTCACAGGAGATGGCACAGGCCTGGCTGCACCTGTCAAGCCAGGGACAGACCAAGGCAAGGGGAGACAGGACCCTCCTCCAGGGCTCTGCCTAGCTCCTGCTCACTTCCCCTCTTCTTCCTGCAACTGTCAACTGCTCAAGAAAAAAACAACTGCCTCTAAGGGGAACTGCAGACAGCAGGCTCTCTCCCCATGAGCCCCTCCAATGGGCAGCACTAACACACTGTCACCCCAGGAAGAGCCTCAGAGCCCCAGGTCCTGGCACGGGAAGCCTGAGAAGGGCACCTGGACGCACTCTCTGATTAATCATGTAACATCCCAAGAGTCCCAAAACCAAGCAAATCCTCAGCGTGAAGGGGAGCTTGCTGTACATTACCATCAGGAAATGGACTCCCTTCCAGGGCATGGCAGGGCTAAGCCAGGGATCCAGGGGATGCTCCCAGGGAGGACCCGGTCCAGCTCCAGACTCACCACACAAGCTAAGGGGGTCGGGACCCTCCCTGGGCTGGCTCCTCCAGAACACAACAGAGAGCTGGACAGAGCCATTGATCTTTGCAATGCATTATTGATTATGCTCTGGGGCTGGCACCAGCAGCTTTTTCCTCCCTCTTCCCCCAAGCTAGCCATTAGCATGCATTCCCAAGCACTGGCCACACACCCAGGCCTGGTGTGAGGCAGGCAGCTCTGGGTAGCATCTGTCCTGGACAGACCATTTGGAGAGATTGTCTGCAAGTGGATGATGTCATCAAGGTCATCTCCACAGCTCAGCCCCACTGGACAGCGGTGGCAGCATGGGCAATGCCATGCACCCCACACCTCAACCCAGGACCCCAGCCACTCTGGAGGGCTCCTCACTTTCAGTCGATTCTGTGTGAGCTATCAGGCCAGCGGGCTGGTGGGGAACCCAGACGGAGCAGGGGCTCCACCTCAGAGTGCAGGAGGACTGGCCCCAGGGGAAGGTAGGTCACTTGGCAGGAGACTCCATGGCCAACCAGCTGGAGCTCAGGGCCTCCTCACATGATGC
This sequence comes from Chinchilla lanigera, assembly GCF_000276665.1. Taxonomy (NCBI): domain Eukaryota; kingdom Metazoa; phylum Chordata; class Mammalia; order Rodentia; family Chinchillidae; genus Chinchilla; species Chinchilla lanigera. The sequence goes on along the minus strand of NW_004955515.1, from coordinate 2,574,865 downwards.
AGGAAAGAGACTCAGGCAGGTGCTCCTGGTACCCCATGTTTCCATTCTCTACTCCTCTGACTTGCTGGCTGCACACTTTCATCAGCGGGAGGGTCTGGCCTCCCAGGGGGAAGTCCTCCTCACAGAGCAACCCGCCATCCTCCCATTCCCTCCCTGTGGCCACTGACCAGCCAGCTTTCTTCTTTGCAGCCAACAATCACCAAGACATGATGTGCACAGACACCAACGGTGAGAGTGACAATCAGGGCATTATTCTCTGTACCAGGATCTTCCCGGGTGCTGGCCCTTGCTGCCAGTTTCTGGGACACAGTAAACATTCCCAAATAACCTTGCCTAAGCAGCCAGGGGCCAGGCCCCAGGCCTGGAGCACAAATGAGATGACAGGCCACTGGTATCATTTTACCCCTACGGAAAAGAAACTTCCATTTGGTGGCACCTAGTACACTTGGAAAACTCCCAATGGCAGGGTCAGATGGCTGGTCACAGGCCAGAAAGGGCCTGGCCACCCACGGCCTAGGATACACTCAACACAGAGTGAGGTTTTAAAAAACGGACTTCACGGGCCACTGCTCCAGAGATCCGGGTCTGGCCTCTCCCAACAGGCCTCATTCTAGCGACCCGATCTACAGACTACCGCTCCCCCACACGCACCCTCCAGAACGCTAAATCAAACAAGTAAAGGGACAACTCCCAGCCAGATGCTTCTCGCGTGTCTTCAGTAGCAACCCCAGGAGACCCGGACCCTCGCGGCTCGCCAAGCGGAGGCAACAGGTGCAGCCCTGCTAAGGCTCGCGGTTCCGGGCGGTTCGAGACCGCAGCAGCCCAAAGCCTAGAGGAAGCCAAGCAGAGGCCTGCAGCGCCCGTGGCCTCCGGGGCGGTGACCGAAGCGCGGCCCGAACTCCCCACCTGTCTGAGTGCGTGGTGCTGTCTGGGGCGCAGAGGCCGCGGCCTCCCGGGCCGAAATAGCAGCCGGCGGGCCGGAGCGGGTGTCCACCGCGGGCCAGAGCGAACAGCGGCGCCGACCTGCGGGACCCGGCCGAGCACCGCCCC
>NW_004955515.1:2511709-2573284 GCF_000276665.1 Chinchilla lanigera | reverse complement strand
TCCTCCTGCCCCTCCCCCAACCCCACTTCCTTCCCTGCTCTTCCCCTCCCCTTTCTCACCTTACGATACTCTGCTCTCCTCTGCTCCCCTGTGCTCTAAACTGTCCTTCCTCCAGCTTGCCTCCCCTTTTTACCCACTTTGCCCCTTCTGTTTTCCCGCCCTCCATCCCACCTCCTGCCCACCCACTGGGTCCCACCGAAAGGCCCAGGGTTGCCCCTACCCAAGCCTGGCCTCTGCTGGTCTAGAGCACATTAACAAGGCGAGGTGCCCTTCCGCCCCCTTCCTCACCACCTCCCCCATGAACCCCTTGCTCTTTCTGGGGGCCTGGACTGCCACCTTTCCAGGCCCCCACAGACCCCCAAGGTTTCCTACACCCCAGCCCGGGCTCTGCCAGGGACCCCACCTACCTGTGCACTAAGCCTGCAGGCCCCTGGGCTCTTGGCTCAGGACCCTCCAGGCCCTTGGTGTTCCCCCGCCTGAGGTAGGCAGGAGATTGCTGTTTCCCGATGCCGACCCTTTGCTAAATATGCCTCTTTTCCGTGCCAGGTGGCAAAGGAGCCCCAATGCAGCTCCTGAGTTCATGATTAGACTTTTGAGGGGCCCTCAGAAGTTGGTGCAGAAACATGGCAATCGTTTCCGCACAGAGACACAGGTGCCCCCCACGCCCCGCAGTTCCAGAAAAAACAGGCCAGGATTTTTCCTCAGTATGAAAAGCCAGGCCTGGCTCCTGGGCTGTGGGGTAGCCCTCAGCTGGGTGGCAGGGGGCAGTGAAGGAGGCCATTCCTAGACCATTGAAGGGTAGTGTGGCCAAACTGGGGCTGAGTGGGGTGGGTGGGAACTCAGCCCTTCTCCGTCTGCTCCAGAAGTCTGCAGCTGGGGTCTCACTGGACTCAGCCTAACACTTGGCTCAGTTGCTTCAGGCTGACCTTGGGCCTCAGCTCTCTGTTGTCTCCAGCCTGAGTACAAAATAGCCCTGGGGGAGGGATGTGGGAATGCAGAGAATGGCAATGTGTGACCTTCAGTGGTGGTGACAATTGCAGGGCAGGAGCAGAGATCTCTTTCTTTCAGTGAGAGTTGTCCATGTATCAGGTCCCCACCCACTTGGTTCAGGGTAGACCAGGAAAAGATTGGGCCCAGGCTGAGTTCACAGCACCTATGTCCTGAGGAAGGACACTCGTGTGTGATTTACAAATGCAAGTACTGCAGACATGGAAGGCATGCTCCTTGGTTCTTCGCAGGTGGGCCGCATCTAGACTACTGCAGCCTTGTTTGCTGTCTAACAGCTGCCAGCATGCCTGGGAGGGCCGCTGTCCCACCAGGAGCCTTCTGTCTGGAGTTCCACATGTCGGGCACAAGGTATCACAATCCACATATTTGCAAATTTGTTCAGGGAAGAAGGATGGCCCTGTGGGATCGCAAAGGGCAGAATGAGCGCAGATGGGTGGAAATTAAATGAGAAAGTGGATTTCCACCCCCTGTGAGAGCTTGCTGACAGATCTCTCTGCCAGAGGAGCTGGCCACTCTTGCAAGGCCAGTGTTGAGACAGATCCAGGGTTACCACTGACCATCTCAAGGGGCCTTGCAGCTGAGTGGGCAGGTAGCACTTGTCAGCAAGTGCTGGAACCTTCCCACTTTCAGACCCTTGTGCTCTGAGCCTGGCAGAAGACAGCCGAGGGTAAAGCAGACACTTCTCATGGATGTCCCAGTGCCCACACTTCTGGATTTGAGACCTTCAAGAATCCTAAACATCTCCAGCCTATGTACAAGCAGATAGGACAGAAGTAAATGAGACCTCGAAAAAGCCCCCAAGTGCATCCCATGCACAGAGGGCTGCATTCCCCGTTCCCCCGGCCCAAGCCTGATGACCCAAGCCCCCCCCACAGTGACCCAGTTTGTCTTCTTCTTGTCTATCATTTCATTGTGGCAGACTTTGTACACGTGTGAAAGAACAGCAAAGTGAACCCCAATCACTCTTCTTTTCTAACCCACTTACCTTCCCCACCAACATTAATTTCAAGCATATCAAAGACACTCTGCAGGCCAGTTTGTCACTGAGCCTCCCCAGAAATTCAGAGTGTGGTATTTAAGGTATCTTTGGTACATTTCTTTCCATTTCCCTGTCAGAACAACAGCATCAGGGATATACAGAGGAGCAGGAGAAGGCATTTAAGTCCCAAGTGAGAAAGAGGCTCAGGTGTGACAGCTTAAGTGACACTTAACCCTACTTGGCTTCATGTATCACTTAGTTGTTGTACAGGGACACATATCTCTCTTCCTGTGCCGCTGCTTCTGCCTAGTGTGTGTGGTGCAGGTGTGCGGGGCTGACCAGAAGCCAGGCCCAAAAAGGGAGCATTTCACTTCCGGAAGAGCCGACGGGTCGTGTCCAGCCTCAGTGTGGGCGTTGGTGTCCAGGCTGAGAGGGGTGAGCATAGGGAGTGGAGAAATGGCCCCTGCAGGGTCAGGGACCTGCCTCAGTTCTGGAGAGATGACTTTTGAATGTGACCAGAAGTGCTCTGTGGCACAGGATGGTACCTCTACTGTGATAGATGCTGAGAGAGGGGACCTGCCACCACATCACCCCTGCACAGTTCCTGCCCCTCAGTCACCCCAGTGAGGTTCTTCCTGGCCAGCCTCCAAATTAAAGTGTCCTCCCTGGTCACCCTTGGCACACAGAGGACACTCTTAGGCTGTAAGAGGGAAGCCACTTGGGATTCTGAAACCTCCAGATGCCCCTGGTCCCCTCCTGTGTTCCCACTGTCCCCTTGACCCCTACAGTCCCCAGAGGGCTGCTTTCCTTAAACCCACATGGGGAAATTTGGGGTTGGCTCTAGCAGCAAGAATATAAATGAAGGCTGCTGAGGCTTTGCTGTTGTTCTCTGCTCCCTGCATGACATCGTCACCGTCAAAGCAGAGTATCAACTAAATCTGGTTAAGGGCTATAATCTAGCCCTCAGCACACTTTGACTGCAGCCCTTCCCACATCCCTGTGCACAGTGAGTAATAGAGCCCGCTTTTGCCACATGAATGGAGTGCAAGTGTTCTGGGAAGGGCCTGCATTGCCCCAGCTCCATGCAGGGGACAGTCAAAGTCAGCAGTGCTGCTGAGTGTGCCTGTCCCACCATCAGCCTGACCAGTGTGGAACCTCCTCCTTGCCCTCCTAGGCGCCCTCTGCCACCAGCTGCTGGAGCCCCAGGTTCTCCCTGCCTGTTGGCAGACACCCAACATCCTTTCCTCCAATGCCTGCCCCTGCACCCCAGCAGTGAGTGTCTCCTGCCCACGAGGCGACTATGAAGTCATCATGCTCCTCTCTCATCTACACCAGGCTTCGAACAGTCCACTAGATTTGTTCCTGGATATCTCTTCCTTCTTCTGTGCTCCACGGCCCTCTCCACTGTGGTAGTGTGCAGACTTCCGCTCAGGATGTTGCTTCTAATAGCACAGTGTTGAATAGAAACGGTAGAAATGAAACCAGCTATACCAAAATCCAGTTTTCAAATTATTTTAAAATGTGATCCACTTGCTTCTTATTTATACATTGAATATTATGCTTAACTTTTTTCTCCATAGAGTTTATTTTTTTAATTAATAAAGTCTATCGGTACAGTTTTAGATATACATAATGACCCCATTCATCATAGGGAAGTTTGAATGTTACACTCCAGCAATGGGCCTAATAACAAATATTTCAAAGTTGTAACAAATGCCCAAGATTTTAAACTCTGGACAACTGAGCTTTGGTTTTTCCTGGGGATGAATTTGCACACACTCTGTAGTTCTGTTGCCTACATGAGGACCTCAAGAAAATGCTTCATCCTAAATGTTGGTGGGAAACATTCTTCTTCTTTTCCTATCCACCCCCTTTGGATGGACCCTCTGTAGGCTATCAGATTAAAATTGTTATCTTAAGAAGAAAGGCACTGAAATCTGTAGCATCTCATGTAGTGTTTCTTGTAAAATCACCCTCAAACATGTTTAGTGTATTAATGGAGACAGGACCCTTGGTCATAAGGGACAGAAATGATGTTCACACTCTTGATTGCAGGTGCAGTTAAATGCTGGAGGCCCAGCAGCCATGTGAAGTCTTCCTATTCACTCTTCTCTCTGACTCTGTTTCCCTCTTTGTCTCTAATTGGCTCTGGTTCTGTTGGGTGTTGGTCTCATTCTTTCCTGGCCCAAGGCTGCTGGCAGCCAGGATTTAAATGGACGATAACAAAGACTCTTTTGCTTTGTGTTGCAAATCTAATGGGAAGGCTTTTATTGGATCTCGTGGTAAACCATAGATTTGCAGCTCTGGATGGCGATGGTGTGGCTGTTGCTTGTGATGTGTCAACTTGACAGCAGTAAGACCTGTGTGCAGACTAGTAAAGCTCCAGGTATGTCTGTGGATCACTGACAAGCAGGCTGCAAGGAGAGGGAGGAAGACCCACCCCAGATGTGGGTGGCAGAATAGAGTGGGAAAGAATTAGGTAGTCTTCCCTGCAGACGAGGAGTTCCAGTCTTCACCGTTGCCTCTAGACACTCATCTCTACCTCCTTTAGGCTTCCAGCACAGACTCTTAACCTTCCAACTCACACGCCCTGGCTGTCTGACACAGACTTACACCAGACTGCAGTGAGCTCCAGGCCTCTCACCTTTGACCAGATCCTCTACCTCTCCAGAGTGTAGAGAGCCATTTTGCATCCTTCCACCCCTGATTCTGCAGGCAGCCATTGTAAGCCTACCTTGTAAATCCTTTATATATATATCTATATATATTTGTTCCTCTTGTGAACCCTAAACTGATACAGATGAGAGCTGTAGTTGCTCAGACTTGGGCCACAGGCCTACACCTGTAGCAGGGAGAGATTCAGAATCTCTGTGTGCCACAGTGGACAGATGGGTGATGAGCAGACAAAACAGCATGTGCTTAAGTGTGTGAGAGAGGGCAAATGAGGAAACACAGCATGTTCACTGGGTGTGGAGGTTCCTGTGATGAAAAAACAATCTGAAATATTGTGGCTTGACCAAGACAAAAGTGTATTTAGTTTTCACATAGTATTGCGAGACATGGGCAGGTAGGCCAGGAATGGTAGGAAGTATGCCTTCCTTCATTTGTATGCTCCCATCCACTCAGCCAGATGGAGTGCTTGATCAGTAGAGTCCACATATCAGAACCAGCATGATCAGTAGTGTCTTAGTCACTTCCTCATGGCTGAGATAACCCAATACTCACAATACCCACCCCTTAAAGAAAAGAGGTCTACTTTAGCTTAGGGTTCCGTCCATGGTTCTCTGGCTCCACAAGAGGAAGAGCTTGGTAGAAGGGCCTGGGTGGAGGAAACTGCTCACCGCATGGTGACCAGGAAGCAGAGAAAGAAGGAAGGAGCCAGGTAGGGAGATGCACCCTTTCAGTTCGCACTCCAATGCCCTACCTTTCTGGGCCAGGCCCACATTCCAACAGCACACTCCTCCACTGGTGAGTACAGTACCCCTGTATTCAACTGTCTTCCACAAGCCCTGCCTGTGAGCACATAAAGCTTTGGTGAGACATTCTTGATCTGAACCATAATAAATTGAGGCCAGTGTGGTGGCGCATCCCTATAATCCCAGGACTGGGGAGGTTGAGGCAGGAGGATGACTGAGAGTTTGAGGCTAGCCTGGGCTACAAAGTGGCTACAAGACTAGCCTGAACTGCATAGTGAAACCCTGTCTCAAAAAGACAAAAAAGTAAATAAATAAATAAACCCTAAAAAATAGACCAAAAATCAATAGATAAAGTAGACCAGGGAGAGTGTATTCAGTAGGTTCTTTACAATGGAAAGAACTTACCCAATAGATTTGTTAGACCAAGAACAGAGTGATGAATATGATCAGTAGATTCAAGAACAATATCTAGAAGTGGGACATACACTTCTTCATGAACTATTGACCAGATCTAACTCATGAGCCCACATGTAGCCACAAGGGAAGCTTGACAATGTGCTCAATAACTGAGTCAGTATGTAATCAGCTAAAAGTTTTTTATATTAAGGAAAGGAATATAGATAGTCATGAACATTAAGGATACTGGCATACACACTGTAGTGTAATAAGTGCTGTATAAATTAAGGTGGCAAACGACTCATGGATTAAAATGTCTAACATTGAAAACACCCCATGTGGGCAACATGTAGAGTCACTAAGCTGCCCATCCAGTGCTGGCAGGAGTGTGAAATAGTGCCGCCACTTTGAGAAAATACCTAGAAGTGTTCTAAAGCTATGTGTGTATATATTTGCAGTACAACCCAGCAATTCCTTTTCTGGGTGTACACCTAATAAAATTAAATACATAGCTTCACCAAAAGACACAAACCAGCATGCACATAGACACTATATTTGTTGTAACACTGAATTTCAAACAATCCAAGCATTCATCAATAATAGAAAGGACGAAAAATATTGTATATTTACACAATTGAATTGTACAGAGCAATGAAAAGGTAAAAACTCTGCACAGCAAAATGACTGAGTCTCTTGGCCATCTCATAATGAAATGTCAGAGCAGAAGTTTGTGACGGTGCAAAGCTACTCATCCCACGGTGGCCAGGAGGGAGGAAGGGCGGGAAAGAGGAGAAAGAAGCAAGCTTCAAGAAATGGATGTAACCAGTCCCTCCCACAAGTACATTTTGGTATCAGTCCATCAATGAATGAATTCATTGAGGTTAGAGCCCTCACAATCCAATCTTGTCACCTCTCAAGGGCCCCGCCTCTCATGCTGCTGCCATGGCAACCAAGCCTTCAAACATGAGCTCTCCGTGGACATTTCAGTCCCATAAAATAGCACACACCGCAGATCCTCCTGGGGCATTTCTATCAAGCAGCTGCTGCCTACAGGCCGACTTCTGTCCTGGACAAGGCCAGGGTTTAGTTTCTAGACAAAATTCAGTGTACAAGTGACCTGTCCTTGTGTCACAGAGGAAGGAGCAGGTCAGTGATTTTCCTTCCTCACTGGCTGGGCCATTTCTAGGCAAGTTTGGGCTTAAGCATCTGCACTTCCCACAGAGCCATTTGAGTATTTTTCATAACTTCCAGAATGTAGCAAGAGCCCTTGATCAATGGGGGTGCACTTGTGCCAGAAGCTTCTGAAGAAAACCAGGCAACAATGTCAGCTATGCATTGGTGAGGCCCTGCCCTGGGAGAGCAGGCCAGGTCCTCCCTGGGTACCTGGGACCTGGTGGCAGGAAAGTTGTCCCGTGTCTGGGGAAGGGAGACACCATGACTCGAGCTCCTCCTGGACTTTGCAGACATTTGGAGAGTACAAGAATTGGATTCTTGGAAGAGAAAGGTCAAGATCTCATTGTCATTCTTGTGACCTAGGGTTTTTGTCTTCTGCTGTCTGTGATTCACAATAGCTGCATGGTGACCAGACAGCCTTCCTTTCGTGGTGTCTCCAAACTTTGCTTGCTCTCTGCCCCACTAGGTCTTTGCACCCATTTTACCCTTCTGTCCAGACCAGTGGTCATATTTGCTTGGGAGCACTAACCAGTGCTTGGAATTTCATGTCTAGGTCCCTGATGGGGTGGAATAAATAGTATGCTTTGAAGGAAAACGCCATGTACCTGCCAGTGACAATAGTTCCTCCGTGGTAAGGATCCAGTTCCAACAAGCTATTTGATGGAGGAGGAGAAGTGAAAGACTTTGCTTTAAGAACTCTGGATTCACTGGCAGAAATAAAAACTGCATTCACATCGGACCGTTGTTTAAACATCATCAGACATAAACCTACCACCTGCCCATCCATGCCAGGGCCTGTCTGCACATCGCTCCTTCAAGGATCAGGATAACCTCTTCCCAGCCAGCACTTTGTCATACAAGCATCAGAGAGTGAGCTCAAACAGGCTGAGGTGTATAGGGTCAGCCCTGCAACCTTCTCTCACCATGTAATAAAAAGATTAGGTACACAGGAGCTGTCTGGACTTCCACCAGCATCACACACTCTTGTGTTTTACACGCACCTAGTTTTAGCAAGTAGAGGGAACACATTCTAGAGTAATGTTAAACATGTAGCAAATACATACCAGGTATTCTACATGACACATGGTTGTATGTGCTGTAATTTTACAACACTGCCAACTCAGTAGGTTTGCTTACACCAGCAAATTACATGCAAGTGAGCAGTGTGCCGCACTGTGATGCTATGACAGTCATGATGTCACTGGGTGATGGGAACTTTTCAGCTCCATTGTACACTCACTCATGGGACCCCTGTACATGTTGCCCATTGCTGACCAAAATGTCATTTTGCAATGCATGACCGTATTGTCAAATATTAAGCATAAGTGCTTATTTTTCCACATTCATGGTGGCAATCTTATTTGATTTTCCATTGTTCTCCAGAGAAACAGAAACATAGAGAGAGGAGGTGGAGGAAGTGGAGGGGAAGATGATAGGGTCACGTGATTGTGGAGATGGGGATGTCTCTGCAACCTGGAGACCCAGGAAAGCTGATGGTGTCATTTGATCCAAGTCCAAGAATTGGACCACTGGTCTTGAGAATCAGGGAAACCAATGGTAAAAGGTCCCAGTCCAGGGGCAGAAGAAACTGGATGTCCCAGGCCAAGCAGGCAGGCAGGAGTCAGATCCACTCTCTGTCCTCTCTTTGTTCTATGCAAGCCCTCAAAGGAATGGACACCAGCCACTCATATGGGTGAGGGCCATTACTTCACTGTGTCCACCAACCAAATGCTAATCTCACCCTGAAAACCAGAAGCAATGCAGCCCCCATCACACCTTCCAGGTAAGGTGAGAGGCCAGTGCTCCTGTGCCTCCCACCCTCCCTCCTGCTAGTCCACCTCCTCTTCCCACCCGCCACTCCTCAAGGCATCACTTTTCACATTTCCAGTGTTCTGCACTGCAATCATTATAGGTTGATTTAGGGAAAAGAACAACCCCAAAGGACATGCACATGATGATAACTCCCCAGCCACCACTGCTGAATGAGTGATCCAGTAGTCTAGCTAGTGATAGGGCATCCTGAGTCAAGGACTTGGTGCCCTGCAAAGGACAGCATTTCTTATCTGCTGGAGTTGGAAAGGTCCCCAAAGGCCCATGTACTAGATGTTTGGTGCCCAGGTGGTGCAACTGGGAGTTGGTAGGAACTTGAGGAAATAGGACCTCCTGAGAGGGCTCAGCCAGTACCCTCCAGGGGCGTAGTGTAACCCTGGTCCCTTCCTCCTGCTCTTTTTCTTTGTTTCTGTCTGACACAAGCAGTCTTACTCTGCCTTGTGCTCCCACCATGATGTGCTCCTTCACTGCAGGCCCAAAGTTACAGGACCACTCTATCACAGAATCAAAGCTATGAGCCAAAGTAAACCATTTTACTCTATAAGTCAATTATTTCAGGTATTGCATTATAGCAACAGAGAGCTGACCAACATATAGCATTATAAATGCCTCAGAATCATAGACGGGCTTAGATAGTTCCACAGTTAGACCACAACTTTGTTGTTTTCACTTTCATTTTCCTTGGATTTCTAGGACATTTTCCTGGCTAGCACATACTTCCTTGTAGCATTGAGGTTCCTTCTTCTGAGAGTTGAATGTTATTGATTATTATGACCAGTTTTTTTCTGGCCATTGTACTTCTCAGAACCAACTGCCTTTCTGCTCTCTTCTGCCCAAGCATGCAGCCTGTGTCATTCTGACCCTGTCCAATCTGCCTCTCCTGGTTGGGGCCCACTCCATGGAGCCAAGTCTGCCTTTCTGAATTGATACCCTTATTTTGATGCAGCTTCTCCCCCAGTGGCCTCTGCCAGGCTTGCTCTGAGCAGAATTTGAGGTTGGCTATTTGGATGACATTGTCTCACTCTCACAGCTCTTCAGTCACTGTGCAGAAGGCCAGGACCATTCTGATTCTCAGAGCCTTCCTAGGGACCTATTTTTCACTCTGGAACTTTGGGGATTTTTCTGTTGTTCCTGGAATTGTGAAATTTCACGTATGCCATGGTATGAGGGCTTCCATCTCTGTTTCTTCACTATAGGAAAACTCTGTGGATCACTGTAAAACTTTAGCCTTGCTTGTTCCACATGCATTGAGTCAACTAACCACAAATCAGATCCCATGTAGTGAGGCTTAGGATGCTTGAATCTGCACTGAACATGGATAGATTTTTCTTCACATAAATCCCTAAAAAATACAGTATAACAACTACTCACATTGCATTAACATTACATGGGGTATTAGAAGTAATCTTAAAGATGGTGTGAAATGTATAGGTGGCTGTGTGTGGGTTATGTGATATTTCATACCATGATATTTTACACAAGGACTTGAGTGTTTCAGTAGCCATGGTGAGGGTGCTGGGACCTAATCACTTGCAGACACCAGGGATGGCTATAATTTCCTTTTCTCTTTCTGTAATTCTGTCACTCTCATGTTGGTCTTTGTGAACAAATGCTTTAATTTTCTCAGTTTCTCCCTTCTGTGATCCATCCTGTGTTCCTATTGGTTCTACTTTTGATTTCCTCCACCTCTCCTTCTAATTATTCTATAACTTTTTAAAAATTTTGAATTTGTGAGTTTTAATTTCCAAGAGCTCATTTTTGTTCTCAAAAGATGTCTTTTTTTTACAATATCTTGTTTATATTTCAGAGAGACATTAGTATCTCTGTTCTCTGAGGATCACAACTTTAGTGTTTCAGGAAACATGTGGCTTCCTGTTTTTCCTCTGTGCTCCTTCTCCTGGGTGGGTCTACCTGTTTCTTTCTTTCAGTTCCCAGGCTTCTCTCATAGTGACCCTGGGCTGCACACTCAAAATTAGCAGAGATGCAGAGCATGAAGAATCACTGATCACTGACGCTGTAGAAGCAAACACTTCTTTGGGCCCTAGGGTTTCTGTGTTAATGAATTTTTCCTCCTTTCTTTTAAGAAGCAATGTCCTTATCTCTTACTGGGAAGGGTGAGGAGAGGGAGAGGTCAGCCTGGCTGCCCTGTCCTCATGCTGAGTTAGGGAAAGGGCCAGAGGATTTTCTATTCGCCAGGCCAGATTTTCATCATTTGAGCTGTGTTCGTTGTGCTCAGCCTCTCTGAGGACAGAAAACTATACCTTATACCAGCTGAACAGAACAGAGTGTGGACGTGGGGGTCTTTCTGCTGCTTAGATTGTCACCCAGTTTTTCCACTCTTGGTATCTATCTCATTTCCGACTGAAGGTCTCCAATTCCAGAGGCTTTGCTGAGTTCTGAGCAAGACTGTCCTGGTTCTTGATTTCTGCCCCTCAGACACAGTCTCTCTGCTAAGTAGGAACCAAGCATCCACCTTGCTTTTGAGCTCCCAAACTTTGATTGACACCTTTCAACTACAGTTATCTTTTTTCCATTCTTCTGATTGCTTGCTCCTACCCCTCCAACCTCCAACATTTCACCATGGACATTCCCAAGGAGACAGGAAAGTTGTGGGAACTGGATGACACACCCTTGAGTGTCATTAACGCTACCCTGAGTGAGCTGTCTCACCCCTGTCATCTGGTAATCCCTGTGTCCAGCCACTAATCCACATCATTGGTGATGGTGGTGGTAGGGTTTCTGGGGCCTGAATACAGGGCCTCTGCACTGAGCTACATCCTCAGACCTTTTTTAATTTTGGGACAAGTTTCCTCTAAGTAACATTTGCTGTCCTGCTGCTTCAGTCTCCTAGAATGCTGGGATTACAGGCATTTATCAGCTTGTCTGGCTCCATTTGATTTGCAAAAATACATTTCTGAATTGCAGACGTCACTACATTTCTCTTAAAAACTTAATTTTAAAAATAGAAGCTAGTTCTCCAGTGTCTGAGAAGATGTGTTAGAACTTTCATGAGATTTCTTATGTTTACATCTGGGGTGCCTCCCCAGAACCTCACATGTTTGGAAGGTGATTGGATTGGTGTGTGTGGGGTGCTGGGGGGGTGGCCTGGGAGAGTCCATCTCTCTCCCAGAATTCTTTCTTCTCTCTCCTTCCTGCCCAGCATGACATGAGCGGTTTTCCTCCTTGGCAGACCCTCCCACCATGTCATTTCTGCCCTGGAACCAGTGACCCCAAATAAACCTCTCCTCCCTTAAATTGCAGGCGCTGGGTACTGTGTCTTGGTGACAAATGACCAAGATGACATTCTTTTCGGATAGTGCAACAACTGAGATTTCCTCCATGGTCACTGTTCTGTGTGTTTTCCCAGCTTCCATCTGTCATTTTGAGTGTTCCTGGATGTCCAGTCATCCTTGGTTGACTGTTTTTAAGAATAGAGACCTGAGTTGACCGATCCACACAGCTGGCCTGGCCTGTACTGTGGTCTGAATGTGTCCCTCCAAATTTATATGTTAAAACTTAATAGCCAATATGGTAGCTGGTATTAGGAGGGCCTCAAGGACGTGATTAAGTCATGGGGTCAGAGCCCTCCTGAAGGAGACTGGGTTGACACTTCCTTCTGTCCTGACATGTGAGGACTCTGTCAAAGGGCACCACCTTGGAAAGAGGGATCAAACTTCATCGGACACTGAACCTGCTGCTACTTGCATCTTGGACTTTCCAGCCTCCAGAATCATGAGAGAGAACTCTCTCATTATTCATAACTCTCTACTATGCATAGAGTACCTATTTAGTACCCTACAGCAGCAGAAACAGAGAAAGGCAACCTCCCTCTGTCTTAGAGATTTCCCTGTTCCTGTTTTCCATGGAGAATATCACTGTGACTCACTGCACAAAGAAACACTGTGCAGGGTGAAAGCTATGGGTTGCTGTGCTCTTAGGTGCGGGGAGGGGGAGGAGAGCTGGCTTAGCCTGGTGGACACCAGCAAAGCATGGAATGGTGTAAGTAGATGGGTGGCTGTGAACTCACCTAAGCTAACTTCCTCACGTTGTTCACAGGTAGTGAAAGTAAAGCACAAATAGGTTCCTTTTATGCGAAGCGTGGGACTGGACTGCCAGATGCTGCTGTAGCTCTCATGTCTTCTTTGGTCTGGTGCTCATCTGGTATGGGTGGGGCAGTGGTCAGGTCAACAGCAGCACCAGCCACAGCCAAGTCCACCCTCAGCTTCTCCGGCACTCAAGTCAGTAGCATGACTGTCTCTGGGATGCAAGTGTCCCCTTCTCCCACAGGACAACCATGTCATTGAGGCTTGGGGAAGAGGGCTGCACCATGGGGCTCAGCCTGTCCCTGGCCGCCAGTGTCTGTAATCCCCCTTTATACTGGGTCTTCCCACCCAATGGCTTCTCCCCAAGACATCAGGGACAGCAGACAGCTGGACTTGATACTGGGCACCACCGGAAGTAGTTCTGTATTTCTGATGGAGTCTAGTAGAGCAATAAGTTTGAAAACTTATTTAACAGAAACATTTCTGTTTGTTTACTTCATTTCTATGTGTTCTTTAGACAAAATATGGATGCTATGTTTATAATTAAATTAATTATGCACAGCTATTACTACTTAATGACTTGAGGTGTTTGCCTGCCAGGGAAACTGCAGCTCTGTTTATTCAGTTATAAGTTTCCGTCATACTTTACAAAGATGAGGCTCAGGCTCCAGGCTTAAACTCATCAGGAGAGACAGCCCACTGACTCCCTCTTGTGCCTCAGTCGTTCCCCACCAGGCTCCATTCAGGCTCAGTCAGAGCCTCAAGTGCCTCAACCAAGGGTCCTCCTAAGAATCATAGAGTTTCAGGGGTGTGTTACTCAGCTCTTTATTGCTCAAACAAAATACTGGAGACATCAACTTTTAAGGTGGAGAGGTTTGTTTTGGCTTGTGGTTTCCAAGAATTCTTTTTGTAGTCAAGTGTCCCTGTTGCTCTGGGCCTGTGGTGTCACAGTACATCATGGCGGACAGGCCTGATGGGCTAGGCTTATTCACCACATAGGGCTAGGAAGCACAGAGAGAGTCAAAGGGGCTGGGTTCCCTATGTCTCCTTCAAGGGCCCAACCTGAATGGCTGAACTTCTTTTCACTGGACCCCCTTCAAAATTTCCTCCACTGTCCAGTAGCACCACCTTGGACACACGGCCTTTGGGAACACTCCAAATTCAGACTGCATAAGGATTTCCAAGTATCCATTCTTCCCAGGTCAGCGGGATGATCAGCGCCCTGTGTCCCAATACAGGGCTATGAGCACAGAGGCTTTGTATTCTGAGTGCTTACCACAGGTCATGCACTAGCTTAAATACTTTATTTCAATGTTTAATGGTCATCACGCCATATTTGAAGCATATCAAAAGTGCTCAAAAAGAACCCAGCTAGCACACTCTGAAGGATAAAGCAGTTACCAGACAGCAAAGGCCCCTCCACTGCCTGAGCCTCTGCCTCTCTGCTCCCCAGCAGGTGACAGTAACACACAGCTGGGCACTTCTTGGACTCAAGCATCTCCTTGTCATTGTGACCACATGGGCATGTGTCCTGAGGCACTCTCCTGCGCTTCTTTTCTGGTCATTAAGCTTCATAGAATCAGCCAAAGAGCCCAGCTCAGACATTTGTTATAAAGCTCAAGGTTGCACATTAGTCTGCTATCTCCCTGAATGACAGCACAGCCTTTCTAATAAGTGCTTCTTATATTCCAGAATTCATTTTCCATCCTCTCCTACAAGAAGGTTGATTTCTCTATTCTGTGTCCAAGGTCTTTGGACCGGCTGAAAGCTCGTTGTTTTGATACTGTCTCCCCTGGCTGAGTATGGCTTCTAATTATTGTTCATCAAATCCATTTCTCACTGTTATGTCAAAATCAGATGGTTGCTTTTCCCCATCTGTTGCCACAATCTGTTCAATCCATCATACTCAGCAAGCTTGCAGGAGATTGTCTAGTCCAAAGGCAGTAATGAATGTGTTTCAGAAGTCAGCCATAGTATGGACAGGGTTTTGGTCTGTAGCACTGCTTTGGAACCGTCTTACATAATGTCACATTTAGCAGCATTGCTGCCTTTCTCTCATGCCAGCAGTGGGTAACATCAAAGCAATGGTGAGATAGGAGTAGGATTAAATTCTGAAATTATCATAACATCTTTCCTTATAGCATAACAATATTTAATAAAGAACCTCCCCAGCTCCAGCCTATAGTCTTCCAACCACATACATATACTCTTAGCTGGGAGATGAAATTAAAGTATAGGATGTGTATTGCTTTTCAAAGGCTCTAAAAGCCATGTGCCTGCATTGGAAGGAAATGGTTCTATTCTAGAAGGCCTTTCAGATGAACAGAGTGGGCTTGCTCCTTGCTGAGCTGTTCTTTGCAGAAGGCTGTGGTTCTTTCTTTATTAAGTGAAGTGGTTTGCAGAGCTCTGCAGTCCTGTGCTAATAGCATCAGGCCCCAGGGCCCGCCAGCCCAGGCGCTGCTAAAGCACAAGGCCAGGAGAGGGAAGCAAGCCAGGAAAGGGGGGTGTGGTAAACCTAACACATGTTTTTAAAAAACACCAATCTTAATGTTGTTTGGTTTAGATTGACACATAAAAACTGTACAGATTTAAGAGGGAGAATGTGATGTTTTGATTCATGCATACATTAATGATCAGGTCAGGGTAATGAGCATTTATCATTTTTTTCCTTGGGAACAATCAAAACTCCTCCCTTGCAGCTACTTAGAAATGTACGGTGTACCATTCTTGATTTTAGTCACCCTGCTGTGTGAGCGAACACAGGACTCCTTCCTCCCACATGGCTGGTATGTTTCAGTACAGATGCAGCTTCCCCCATCCCCATTCATTGCAGCAGACAGGGAACAGGGAAGGAGCAAAAGTCTTATCAGGAACAAAGCCAGGCAAGAGAGGACAGGAGCCCTGCCCTAAATGTGTTTTCCCAGGGAGACACAGGGTGGGCCACCATTGTGGGATGGGTCATGTACTAGTCCCACGTAGGATGCCCCTTTCCATTTGCCGCCCCTCCCCCAGCTCCATTCCGGAGGTCAGTGGCAACTGGGTGATACTCCAGGTAACCTCTTCTTCCCAGAGTAACTGCTGGAGCAATTTATTGCTTTTACTTTCAAAGTAGAAAATATGCTCACCAATGGTTGGGAAAAGGTACCTTAAAGAAAAGACTCTTAGCTTATTCAGGTATTGACACTTTTATTTTCATCTGCACTTATCAAACATCTTGCTTTCCTTTAATTGTGTGACACTGTGACCAGCTCATATAAGGACTGTGTACCCATTTCCTTCCTGCCTTTTCTCCACTGCACACCCCAGAGCATGTGCTGCTCATCAAACGACTGACTGAATGAAGGACATGTGCTTTGATTTGAAGGGCCCCCCAAAGGCCAGCTGTGGAAGACTTGGTCCCAGCTTGCAGGGCTGTTGGGAAAGGGTGGAGCCTGTAGGAAGTGGGGGCCTGGTGGGAGGGAGTCAGGACATGGGGTGGCCTTCATCTTCCTGGGGTTAGTGTTAGGGATGTGGGACCCCAGCACTCTCTCTCTCTCTCTGCTTGGTGGCTACCATGAGATGAGCAGCTTTGGCTCCCATGGGCTCCCACTATGACATTCTGCCTTGACCCAGGCCAAGCAGCCAGGAACTGAAACCAAGAGCCTGAAGGAATCTTTCTTCCTCTGAAGTTGTTTCTCTCAAATATCTTGTTATAGTGGGAAGAGGCTGAATCACACAGACCCATGCTGAGACAAAGGACCAGGGCTGCCCTTCCAGGGGACTGTTGGTGATGCTGCTTGTGACTTGCACTAGCTAGAGTCATCAAATCCAGGTCATTTTCTCTTACTGAGCTCCTTCCCTCCTCACTGAGGGGAGGAGAAGTCACAGGACATTTTGCCCAAGTGACCCGTGGAGCAGCCATTGGTCTCAACGACAGAGTGGGCCTCAGCACATTATCTTTGGGGAATCCAGGAAGTTCTCTTCTCCTCTGTGACACCTAACACTCTAGCACTATAAATGCCTTACTCTAGGGCTTTTAACTATCTTGGCTTTTCAACAAATGTCCACACCTGAATAGTACTACAGGGGTGATATCCCTTATTCCAAATGCATAGGGCCAGAAGTAGTTCAGATTTTTTATTTTTTGGATTTTAGATTATTTATGTATGCATAGTGAAATATCTTATGAATGAAGCCTAAGTCCAAACAAGAAATTCCTGTATGTTTCCTACATACCTTCTACAGTACACATAGACTTAAGTAAGTTTAGGCAGTGCTTTTAATAATCTTGTGCAAAGTTTAGCAGCATGGAATTTAGCATGGAGCCAGTGAGGAATAAGGAGTCAGCTGGCTCACTACCTGGCCCAGCATCTTGACTTTCATCTCAGCTCCTTTAGATTAACTGTCCCAAGAGGCTTTAATGATTTCTGGGATGAAAGAGGGGAACGAGGAAGTGAGGGAAAGGCTGCTGTGGAGAAGGATGGGTCTCAAGAGCAGGACCAGCGAGAAACTCGTGGTTCTTTGTCCAGGGCTGCTGAGTCCTTGAGGCCACCTTTGCTTAGAAGTTGTTCCCTCCAAGATGTCCTTTCTTGATTGCACTTTTGTTATCTGTGGTGTATTTCCAAACTTTTCTCAGCCAGTTACCACCCCACCTCCCCACACAGGCGTATCTAATGCAGCAAAAGTTGACCATTTCCATGGATGACCAGAGGCTGCCCCTTGGTCTACACACCTCACAGGGATGCTTTTGGTGACCTCAGTGTCCTTTCACACCTTTGTGGCTGCAGGTGCATAACCGTAGTAATAGACAGCTCTCCAGAGGTGCGAGGTTTGCTGAGGTCCATTAGGGGCCCTTGAATTTACTGTCAGTAGCCAGGTCCCTGGGAAGGGCAGGGAGGGCCAGAGTGGGACACGAGAGTATACTTCCATGCCTCTGAGGAGCAGGGAGGGCATGCAGCAAGTTATTTCACGATAGGCTTGCAGAACGGAAGGGTGGATGCTTCTCCGAATCTGAGACACTGTTCCTCAGGAGTTGCTGTATTCTGGAGGTAGTTTGGCACCCAAGGGTTCATGTGTCAGGTTTTGTTCCTCAGTGGTGGTATGTGAGGTAGGAGGATCTTTCAGAGGTGAGGCTGAGTGGGAAGTGATTAGGTCATTGGGGGTGCTGCCTCAGACGGCATTAATGTAGATCTCTGGAACCCCAGTTATTTCCCTTGAGAGCAAATGGTTAAACAGCAGCAAGCGTGACTGCCAAATTTTTCTTGTTTTCTGTCTGCCATATAATCTCTCCCTCCAGGATGCCATCTACCATGGAGTAATGTAGCCAGAGGCCCTCAGCAGAGGCCAAATAGATGGGGCTGCCCAACCTTGGACTTTCAACTTCTAAATTAGAAGCTAGTTAACTAACTTCTTCTTTTTACATTATCTACCCTTAGGTATTTAGTTATAGTAATAGAAAAAGACTAAGACTTCCAGGGATCACTCTAGTAGTCCCATCCATGGGCCCAGAGACCCTCACAGAGGGCAAGTAAGTGATCCCAGGACCAAGGCAGTCTTGGTTCCGAGGGTCTCCAGTGGATTACCTTGGATAGGGGACAAATCACATCACAACACAGTTCATGAAACATAAGCCTTTGTGTATCCTGCATACATTTAGTGAGCTGGGTGGAAGTATAAGGTGAGCTAGATGGGCAAAACCCTTTTCTTACCCATTTCACAGTCCCAGCAGAGAACAAATTCTCCTTTCTACACTTTTTCTTCCCCTAGAGCTCTCAACAGATTGATAATGCCACCCACACCATGATGGCAGATCTTCTTTACTCAGTCTATTGATTCATATGCTGGTCTGTCTCGTGAACATTCACACTGACACACCCAGAAATAATGTTTAATAGCAATCTGGGTGTCCCTTAGTCCAATCAAGTTGACACATAAAAACTAATCATCACATGGTTGTTTACAAACGTCTCCAGCAAATCATTATGAGCACTGAGCTAACTGAGCAGAGGCTGTAGTCACCACACAAGAAACAATGAAGACTTCACAGAACTGACTCAGAAAGTCTCTAGGCAAATGGCATCAACAAACGCCAGGGAAGAGAGATAATCTGATTTCCAGAATTTCTGCATTATATTATTTACAATGTCAGTTTTTTTTTAAAATAGGAAATATGAAAAAAAAAAAAATAGGAAATATGCAAAGAAACAAGAAAGAGCAGTCTGTATCCAAGAGAAAGAGTGGGCAATAGACACAATTTCTTTTTTTTTTTTCCTGTACCAGGAATCGAACTTGGGACCTTGTGCTTGCCAGGCAAGCGCTGTGCTGCTGAGCTAAATCCCTAGCCCCAACAGACACAGTTTCTAAGGAAGCCCAGATGTTGGGCTTACTAGACAAAGATTATATCAGCTCCTTAAAATATGTTTAGAGAATTAAAGTAAATATGATTGTTTTAATCTAGAATGTCCCCCAACTCTCACATTTAGAGGAGCTGCCTGGTCAGTAGTGGGCCACTAAGGTTATGTCTTGTAGGGTGTATTCTTGCAGCTGGCTCCTCCCTTCTCTCTCTGTTTCCTGACTGCAGCAATGTGAACAGCTTTCTTCCACCAAGCCCTTCCCCTCTGCAGTTTTTTTTCTAGGAACTGCAGAACATGGACTG
The DNA here is from genome assembly GCF_000276665.1 of Chinchilla lanigera. Taxonomy (NCBI): domain Eukaryota; kingdom Metazoa; phylum Chordata; class Mammalia; order Rodentia; family Chinchillidae; genus Chinchilla; species Chinchilla lanigera. The sequence continues at coordinate 2,553,805 of NW_004955515.1, read as the reverse complement.
ACTCCATGGAAACTGAGAGACAAAATAAATTTCCCTTCCTTTACATTGTGGCTATTGAGAATTGTGTCTCAGGGTCAGGAAAGTAGCTAAGAGAGCAAACTATTGGAACAATATCTCTTCACATAAAGAATATCAAAACAGAGATGATTATTATTTAAAAGGCTCAAAAATGAAATTCTAGATGTGGTGCTAAGATGTCTGAAACTGTAGCTGGAAAATGTCTTTTAATTGTAAGGACTGAGGATGAAAAGAACAAAGAAAGATCTGGAAAACAGCAACTTTTAAAAATAAAGCATGTGTGAGTGCTGAGCCCACTTTGCAGGGGTCTCATTCTGCAGGACCTCGTGGTTGAGGTAAGCGTTCCTCAACTGTGCTGTAGGGAATTCACTGTGCATGTGAGGCACTCAGTAGCCGTTGCTGAGGGACACCATCCTTCAGTGAAGCAGCTAGAGAGAGGAGGGGAGCAGTGACATCATGGAGAAGTTAGTAGAGTGGGAGTGTTACTGAACCAGGCAAAAGAGAAAGACAGCTTGACAAAGCGACCAAACATGGAGGCAAGAGTGCCAAGTCTCAAACAGACCTCCCTGGAGGATAGAGTTTGGGGAGATCTATGGATATCTCTGAGCAGGATGACTTAAATTATGGAGAAATGTGATTGGAGGTGAAGTGATCTGTGGTCTGTTTATGGCTCTTTGTGGGAGACAGGTTTCAGAGAACAGAGGCCATGATCTCAGGGTGGATGTTTTGGCCTCCTAACATCCAAAGGTCACTTGTGCAGGCCCAAGAAAGTGTCAGTTTTGCAAAAGTCAACAAACATCCAGTGCCTGCAAAGTAACTTCAGCAACTGATATCATCTTGATCCACAAGTTAGAAGTGTTATCCACAGAAAAGCTAATGGAGAGTTAATAATTTATTGCTCAGAACTAGTGATTTTGAAAGTCAACTCAAAATAAGTAACTGGAAGCATGGAGAGCTAAAAATTCTACTTCAGTTTTCCCTCAGCTTTGGGAGCAGAACAGAGCAGCTTTGACTCTGCTGTCTTTGAGATACTGGTGCCCTGTTTCTCCGTGGGCAGCTGGACTGCAGGAAGTAGTCTGACCAGAGGCTGAGTCACATTCACTTTGCAGGAGGGGAAGACACCTGTGTAGGAACTGCTCATCCTGCACCTGGTGTAAAAGCTCACCCTGAAGCTCAGAAGCAAAGCTTGCAGGTGGCCACATGCCCAGAGCATGCTTAGTGTGTGAGTCCTCCCAAGGGACTGGTATCCCCAGGGAGCACAGGAGAGAGTAGCACATGGAAGGGCTGTCTATATTTGTAAACTTTGTTGCTGTGACAAAATACCAGACATATACAACTTAAAGTAAGGGGGGTATATTTTGGCTCATGGTTTCAGAGATTTAAGTCCATGGTTGGCAGTTTCAGGCAGAAATATCATTGTGGAGGTGGGGTCAGCAAAGCTTCCTATCTAATGGCGGCTGGGAAGAAGACAGAGATGAAGAGAACCAGAGAGGATGGGGCAAGGGACAAGATAGAGGCCCCAAGGTCAAGACCCCATGGCCCACTACCTTCAACACCTCTTTCCAACACCTCCTAAATTATGATCTTATCAGCTGAATACTCTGTTTGGTGAAGTTAGATTCCTCATGACCCAGCAGCCTCTCTGGGCCCCACCTCTGCACTCTGCCCTCAGACATATGCCTTAAAGGACACTTCATACTTAGGCTAAATTGCCACCCAAGAAGCATTGCATAATGCAAGCTGAGACCACCAGGCTTCAGTGACAGGCATAGGAAGAGGAGAAGAGACTTTGGAAACCATGTGGGATGTGATACTTTCTTCATGATCAAGAGAGATCCAGTGCTTATGAAACTCATTCGTTCAGTGAGTGAAGGTTTTGATGAGCACCAGAAACTAAAAATTTGACATACTCAGGACAAGGAGATCTACTGTAGCTGGCAGACCACTCTGTCCTCTGCTCACCTTCCATCCTGCCCCTGGCTTTGAGTCTATCCATCCAATAACCCTCACACCAGACAGAGGAGCCTCGCAGACTTGGAGGCCATCAGTGAGTCAGCAAGATTCTATTTCATAGCAAAGCGGATCCAATTTTGCATTAAATTTGCAAGCACAAAGCACTTGATTACAACAAGGGTAGGCGTCCCAAAAACTCCATTAGGTTTAAACCAGCCGTGCCAATCCTGTTTCTATGCAGTGAGTGTTAAAGGAGATCAGAGAAAAGGCCTCCTTGGGCTCTTGCCCTTCTTGCATCCTTCCAGTTTGGGATACTGGTGTGATGACTAGAGCTTGGGTAGCTATGAGCAGAAGGTGACCAGAGCGAGAATAAAAAGGAGTCATGTTAAGAGAGGAATTTGAAGGGCAGGACTTGCCTGGCATGTGGCATTACTGAGTATGGCACCACTCCATGACCAAACAGATTCTGCACTACTATTAAGTTTTATTATTTTCAAAATCTCTCTAGGTAAGCCTTCTCATATAAGTGGCCCAAACCACTCTTTTGGAAATATTTTCACAAAGTTTCAGACTGAGTAAATGTTACTTTCTATGGATATATTTATTCTTTTGGAAACAACCTAACCCTTGTGGTTTTCATCTCTTTTCCTGAGATCTTGTCTGCCCACAGTCAGGGGAGGCTGACTGGAGGAAGTTCCTTCTACTCAGTCCAACCCAGACAGACAGGAAGCTGGAGCTGCCCTCCCCCCTGGGCTCTACTAGGTGCCCAGGGGTAGGGAGTGGGAAGCAGCTTGCTCTGCTTTCTCAAGTCCAGCTGCATCCAGGGCTGAGGGTCCTGCTGTGTCAGCCAGGAAGAGTATTTGGGGAGAGTAATCTTCTTGGGCTTAGAAAGATTCCTCCTCTTAGGAACAGAATAACTCCCCAGGGTGTGGGAAGCATGGTGCTTTAGAAACATATTTGCAAGACCTTTGACATTCTTCTGGCCACAGGGTTCCCCATCTCCAGAGCCCGAGTGCAACATGGCTGTGTATGCCCTCTGTCCTGGGATATCTGCTTTGTGAGTACCAGGCAGGAGGTAGGGAGAGACAAGAGGAACAGAGAGGGAGGGCAGGAGGGAGAGAAAGAACAACATGGGGCCTATCCCACCCCAGCTGTCCAGCATTCAACCCCCATCACTATCCTTGGCCTTGAACAGTGGCAGTCACTGCCACACTGGCTGCGACTTTGGCAGTGGCTATAGCCTCCTGAGAGCATCTCGCTGGGCCCAGAGATTCATGCAGGAGGATCCACTCTGAGGATACAGAGAGTTCTCCTGTTGCATCTCAGAAGCTGGTTTACTGATGTCCATGTGGTCACCTCGAGTGACCAGAGGGAAAGAAATCACACCACTGGTGCAGGATCCACTCCTGGCTAGGGCCATGTCGACATAGGAATTGCTGACCACCCCAGTGCCTCTCTGTGGGACGTGCCACACACCCTACCAAGTCCTCTCATGAGCTCTTGTCCTAATGCAGCAAAGATGCCAGTGATCTCTTAATGTCAGCGGAATGACTGAGTGCACCCCAGAAGCCAAACTCTCTTTTTGTTTGGGGAAGAATGCTGGGTGCTCTGAAGTTTAACGGCTGAGCAACCCCTGCAAGCAGCACACCAGGGCAGGAGTAGCCAGAACAGGGGCTCTGCAGAGCTAGCAGTTGGTGAGTGAGATGATGAATGAAGCATTTCTCACATAGTTACCTTGGACAGAAGCAGGCAGGCAGGGCCACCATTTTATTTCAAAGGGTTCAGGGCTTCCCAACGGCTGGCAGCTATGGAACACTCCCAGGTTGCTTCACTGCCTAAGTCCTGGAGTGGAATGAGAGAAGAGCCATCCAGTCACAGTGGACTGGTAGCAGTTGGGAAGCAAGCTAGTTGGGATTCTGCTGAGAGATAGGAGTTGGGACCACCCAGAGTCTGTGCTGCTGGACACCAGTCTTAGCCTTAAGTACAAAGGACCAGAAATGTCCCTCTGGTCTGTGACAGCAGAGCAGCCTTGACCCAGCAGCAAAAGCATATAAGCAGCCTTGTCCTAATGGGACAAGGGCACTCCCCCTAACCTACCACTAGCAGGTAAGAGGAGCTAGTAGTGTGGAAAGGAAGAGGTTGTGCAAGGTCTGGAAGGAGCCAACTGTAAATAGGTCTGGGAACAACCTTGGGCTTTTCCTCCCCAAGAGCACCACATCACTGTGAGAGCGCCATGGAGACAATTACAGCAATATGTGGTCGTCCAAAACATTGTCAGCTGAAGACCAGTCCCAGCTCCCACATCCTGAGGTCAAGATCAGCCACTCATCCAGCACAAATCCTACCGCAAACTGTGGAACTACACAGTGCATTTCTGAGGTCTGATTTAGATAGTACTGTAAACCACAGAACTGTAAACACCAGATAAATTTTATAATTTTTCTTTTCCTTTGCATGATTGGTTTTCTTTTTTTCAGGATGATTGGTGCTTTTTTTCTTTCTTTTGACTATTTAAGTTAATTACCTTTATTTTTGTTTTGTTTTATTTGTCTTCTTTTTTCTTCCTTCAACTATCTTTCTTGAATTTATGATACTTTCATGTGAGTGAACATTGTCTTTCTCTTTCAGGTTCACATCAATATTCTTTTGCTTCCTCTTTCATCCTTTTTCTTTTCCACTCTTCTCCAGTCTCCCAAAACTTGGGTGATCACCCTTAGCCTTACAGCCTTGATTCCACTATATTTCTCTTTATTCATCTTTCTGCTTTGTCCCCTGTACCTCATAAATACCACCCAAACAGGGGAAAGTCAGTCTACCAAGGGAAAACTCATAGCATACAGACTCCTGGTATATGCTGGATTTTTAAAAAATATAACTGTGCAGCTTGCTTCTATGGTTAAAGATACCAAATTATTAGTTACCAGTTTGTCAGCTGTAGGCTATGCTTCATGCTTTTGTTATTGCTAATTGTACTAGTTTAGCCAGGATGTCATACATGTTATAATCAGTTTTTCTCCCTCTATGATAACACTGTGATTGTCCAGGATAATAACCATCACCATAGTCCAGTACCAAAGGACAGAGTGCTGAGCCAAATAGGTAGCAACTTCTCAGCCTTAATAAATTGGGAAAGTAGGACCTTGGGATAGGCACAAAGGCTAAGAACTTCCTGAACCCATAAGACATCGCTGAGGAGTAGACATTTCCTAGGTAAGCCTCTATACTAGTAACAAAGCTATCTACCATAAGAAATCTACAAATACCAACACAGAAAAAAAATGGATAATAGAAAATGACAAGATGCAGAAAAAAAATGCAACCCCAGACCTCCAGCCCACCCAGAACAATTCTGGAGCACATTGAGATAGAGGGAATTGGAAGTGACACACTAGAATTTTCAGAAATGATAATAGCTGAAGTAAAAAAATCAAATAGGTGTGGCTATAGAAAAAATAATTTCTCTCCAGTACACTAACAGCAAATGCCCTGAGAGAGAAATTTGGGAAACAATACCTTTCATAATAGCATCAAAAAATGAAATACTTAGGAATCAATCTAACAAAGGAAGCGAAAGATCTATACATTAAAATTACAGTTCTCTGAAGAAGGAGATTGAAGAGGATCTCAGAAAATGGGAAGATATCCCTTGCTCAGGGATAAGAGTGAAAATGGTCATACTTCCAAAATTGTTATATAGTGAAAATGGCTGTACTTCCAAAATTGTTATACAAATTTAATGCAATCTCAATCAAAATTCCATTAGCATACCTCATAGAACTAGACAAAACATTCCTACAATTCATTTGTAACCAGAAGAGACCTAGAACAGCAAACAAACAAAGAAACAAAAACAAACAAAGAAAAAGGTAGGCGTCAAAGGCAAGGCAGGGGACATCACAATCCTTGACTTGAAATTATACTATAAAGCTAATGTTTAAAAACAGCATGGTACTGTCCAGAAAACAGACCTGAAGATCAGTGGAACAGATTAGAAGATGCAGAAACAATTCCAAACACCAGCCACCTTATCTTTGACAAAGTGGCCAAACAGGTTCACTGGAAGAAACATAACCACTTTAATAAATGGTGCTGGAAAAACTAGCTTTCTACATGCTGAACACTAAAACTAGACCCATGTCTATCATCATGCACTGATCTAAAATCAAAATGGATGAAAGATATAAGTATTAAAATGGAAACACTAGGGCTGGGATATAGCTCAGTGGTGTGGCATGGCACCTGCCTAGCAAGCATGAGGTCCTGAGTTCGATTCCTGGTGCCCCCCCCCCCAAAAGACACAACCTAAAATGGAAACACTAAATCTGCTGGAAGAGAGGATAGGTAAAACTCTTGAAGACATAGGAGTAGGCAAAGACTTCATGTAGAAACCCCCAATTACCTAGGAAATACTACAAAAAAATCAACAACTGGGATCTCATCATATGAAAAAGCTTTTGCTCTGTATTGTGCTTGTGATATGTTGTAAAATGTTGTATGTCTGTTAATGTTTCCCTCCTTTTATCTTTAAAATAAAAAAAAAGAAGAAAAAGCTTTTGCATAGCAAAAGAAATTGCCATTAGAGTAAAAAGGCAACTCACAGAATGGAAAAAACTTTTAACCAATTGTCCCTCAGACAAAGGACTAATAAAAATCAGACCCCTCAGATTTAAAGACCCAATCCAAAAATGGTCATCAGAGATAAATACATACTTCTTAGAGGAAAAAATACAAATGAAAAATAAATATGTGAAAAAATGTTCAACATTACTGGTCATTCAAAAGATGCAAATTACAACAACACTGAGATTCCATCTCAGCCCAGAAAGAATGGCTGTCATTAAAAAATCAACCAATAACAAATGCTGGCAGGGCTGTGGGGAAAAAGGAACCCTTCTCCACTGCTGGTGGGAGTGTAGACTGGTGCAACCACTGTGGAAATCAGTGGGGAGATCCTTCAAAAAACTAGGATTAGAGGTCCCATTTGACCCAGCTACTCCTCTTCTGGGTATCTTCCTAGAAGAACTGAAAACATTATACCACAGCAACATATGCACATCCATGTTTACAGCAGCACAGTTTGTAATAACTAAGTCTTGGAAACAACTGAAATGGCCATCAGAAGATAAATGGATAAAGGAGTTTTTTTTTTTTTTTAATACAACAGAGTACTACTCAGCCATAAAAAGGGTAAACTTGAGACATTTCTAGGTAAATCAATGCACCTTGAGACCATACTCTTAAGTGAAATAAATTGGACACACAAGTGTTTCTCTGATGTGAGATAACGAAAGTATAAATAATGACCAAAGCATGTAAAGGATATTGTGAAATAGGAAGAAATTGTTCAAAAGAAAGGGGAACTAGGAGGTGAGGAGGTAGAAAGGAAGGAAGGTAAAAGAAAAAGATAAAAGAAGGAAAAATTGGAAATAAAAATTTATAAATGAGGAAGGGAAGAGAGGAGAGGGGGCTGGGGGAAAGAAAGGAATTAGGATATATCATGTACAGTTACAAACTCCATCTGATGAATGTGATCATTATGTATATCTAAACTGTACCAATATACTTAAAAAATTTTTATTAGACAATTTTATTTATTTATTTTGTTTTTTGGAGACAGAATCTTTTTTTTTTTATTTTATTTTTTATTTTATTTTTTATTTATTTATTTTTTTTGGAGACAGAATCTTACTCTGTAACCCAGGCCAACCCTGAACTCACTTGTGTAGCCCAAGATGGCCTCGAGTTTAAGGCAGTTTTCCTGCGTCAACCTCCTGAGTGCTGGGATTACAGTAGTGCACCACTATGCATGGCTAAGACAGTTTTACTGAGTTATAATTTGCATACCCTAAAACTCACTCATTTTAATTGTAGCACTCAGTAAACTTTAGTAAATATAGAGTTATGCAGCCACTACTGCAATCCAGTTTTAGAACATTTTCTTTCTTCTCAAATCATAACTTGTGTCCATTTGCCTCAAAACCTTGTTCCTACTTTGCCCCACCAACCCCAGGCAACCACTGGCCTGCTTTCTGCTTCTATGGATCTGTCCTTTGTACACATTTCCTATGAATGGAGTCATACAGTCAGTAGTCCTTTTAACCTGGCTTCTTTCACTTAGTATCATGTTTTTGTCACTCATTCATTTTTCAGCATCTTTTAGTAGCTTTGTTTCTTTTGATTGCTGAGTAATATTCCATTGCATGGATATACCAATTCATTCATTCATTCATCCATTCATTCATTCATTAGTTGATGGATGTTTGAATGTTTTCCACATTTTGGATGTTAGGAATAATAGTATAAATAATGTTACTATGAACATTGCCATGTAAATCTTTGTGTGGATGAATGTTTATTTCTAGGTAGATTACTAGGAGTGAAATTCCTAGATCATGGAGTAAGTTTGTGTTTAACATTAAGAGCCTATTGAACTGTTTTCCATGGTAGCTGTACCACTTTACATTCTCATTGGCAATGGTTGAGGGTTTTAGTTGCTCCACTCCTTGTTAAGGTCTGTCTTTTTGAAAATCACATTTGTTCCTTGTTTATACCGTAGACATGTGTATGTGCCTGTCATTATTCAGGGTTCTACTTTAAGAGACACTATGGTTTCCTTCCTTCTGCAGCAAGGGAAACCTCTTTCGGTGCCTAATGCATTCTTTTCTTAAGTTCGAGTCATGCCATGAAAGCTGATTTTTTCCTAAAATATAAGAGAAAATTAAACATAGAGTTTTTTCATTTCCTGTCCAGTGCCTGGAAATCATTTGAACTCTGAGTAAATACATCTGGGCTTTGTCCTTCGAGCCTTGTGGCTGCTCTCTACCTGCCAATTCCTTGAGACACTTGACTCTGGAAACCCAAAGTCCTGTTCATATGGGCTGAGTGCACTTTTCTCCATGTTAATCATTCGGGAGGTTTCTTTGAACACTCTGCTCTATGTCCTTTACCCCAGCTTTGGAGCTACTTCCTCGACACCAGGCTGCTGCAACCAGTGAGTGCCTGCCCTGGAGGCAGAAGACTGATGAGGGTGTGGGCCTGCAGCAAGCAAGGTGCCTGTCTGTCCACCGTGCCAACTCTTTCAGCCCATGCCAGCTCTTCTGCTTCCATTCACACCTTGGGGATGGCCTGCTCACCCTGTCCTTGAAAACATGTGATTTTCCCACTGTGCAGGAAGGAATTTTTCACTGTGTACAGTTCCTCCTCCACAGACTGTTTTGCCATCTGACTGGAAGAATCAGAAAAGGGAAGCAAGAAAAGAACTCCCCAGGTCAGGTGACTGCTGCCAGTTGCTATTTCTGGCTCAGCTGCCTGTCCAGGACACACAGGTGTCTGACCATGGTCTGCAGAGCCCAGCAGTACTAAGAAGGAGAACATAACTGCACAGACTGATGGTGATTTCTGCCATGATCTAGTGGAGACCGGGCAGACAGATGAAATGGGCATAGGCTTTTAACAGAGACCCTGAGACGGAGCTCCCTGAATTAAAGTGCAGTGGCCTCCCCAGGGACATGGTGTCTTCCTCCTGGAGCCCAGGAGTAGCTTAGGGGCTCACAGAAAGAATTACACAGTATGTCCAGAATCCTTCCTTCTTAGAGAAATTTTTTTTATTTTAAAGAGAATAAGAAAACAATAACACAATAACAACAACATAGACAAAAACAAAACAACACAAAAACAATACAAATGATACAAGGTTTCAAAGCAAAATGATAGGAATTAACAGTGGTTGTTACATTACACATTGTTATCTTTAGCAAAGTTGCTCAGATTACCAGAGGTCAGAATGCAAGACTGAGCAAACCATTAAAGAGAATAAAAAAATTATAAAAAAACATTAGAAATGATACAGAGCTTCACTAAACAAGATGGTAGGAATTCACCAATGGTTGTTATATTACATACTGTTGTCTTCAAATTAGTTGTTCAGATTACTGGATAAAAGCATGCAAAATCGGTCAAAAAATTTAAGCATTAACTGTTCGTTTCAATAAACCAATAGACATCAGCAGTTCAATTATCCCAGCTATCCTTCTATATGCATATATATTTTTTCCCTTCCTTCTTTCTTTTTCTTCTTTCTCTAATCTCAGTTTTTCCTTCCCTTTGAGCAATTTCTTTTCCTGTCACAATATCTATTGTACCATTTGGGTTTTATTTATTCTTTCAGATTCTTACACTAGGGAGACAATATGATGTTTATACACATGGGTCTGATTTATGTCACTTGTGAGTATGGACACTAATTGTATCCATTTACCTATTAAAGCCCTGAAGTTTATCTTTTTTATAGCTGCTCCATTGTATAAAATACTCCATTGTATAAAAATACCACACCTTTTTTTATCCATTCCTCTGTTGATGGACATTTGGGTTGTTTCCAAGATTTAGCTATGACAGATTGTACTGCTATAAACATGGGTGCACATATGTCACTGCGGTATGATGTTTTTAATTCTTCTGGGAAAATATCCAGAAGGGGAACAATTAGATGAAGTGGGACCTCTAATCCTAGTTTACTAAGGAATATCCACACTGATGTCTACGGTGGTTTCACCAGTCTATACTCTCACCAGCAGTGGAGAAGAGTTCCTTTTTCCCCACAGTCTCTCCAGCATTTGTTATTGGTTGATTTTTGATGATAGCCATTCTTTCTGGGGTAAGATTGAATCTTAGTGTTGTTGTAATTTGCATCTTTTGAATGATCAGTGATGTTGAATATTTTTTCATATATTTATTTTCCATTTGTATTTCTTCATTTGAGAAGTGTGTATTCATCTCAGATGCCCATATTTGGATTGGGTCTTTGAATTTGGGGGCCTGATTTTTAAAAATTCTTCATATGTTCTAGATAGAAGTCCTTTGTCTGAGGGACAGCTGGCTAAAATTTTTTCCCATTTAGTGGGTTTTCTTTTTACTCTGTGGGTGATTTCTTTTGATGTGCAAAAATTTTTCAGTAGATGAGATCCCAGTTATTGATTCCTTGAAGTATTTCCCATGCAGTTTGGTTTTTGTTCATGAACTCTTTGCCTACCAGTATGTCTTCAAGATTTCTACTTACTTTCTCTTCCAGTAGATTTAGAGTTTCTGTTTTAATATTTAGAACTTCAATCCATTTTGACTTTTGCTTACTGCATGGTGATAGACATGGGTCTAGTTTTAGTCTTCAGCATGTGGAAAGTTGGTTTTCCCAGCACTGTTTATTAAAGAGGTGAACATGTTTGCCCCCTTTGTCAAAGATAAGGTTGCTTAGTGTGTTTGTAGTTGTGACTGTATCATCTAATCTGTTCCACTGATCCTCAGGTCTTTTTTTTGGCCAGTACCATGCTGATTTTATCACAGTAGCTTTGTAGCATAATTTCAAGTCAGGGATTGTGATGCCTCTGGCCTTTCCTTTGTTGTCCAGGATTGCATTTGCTGTTCTAAGCCTCTTCCGGTTCCAGATGAATTTTAGGAATGTTTTCTCTAGATCTGTTAGGTATACTAATGGTATTTTAATTGGAATTGCATTGAATCTGTACAACAATTTTGCAAGTTTGACCATTTTCAAATGTTCATTCTTCCTATCCATGAACAAGGAGTATCTTTCCATTTTTTGAAATCTCCTTCAATTTCTTTTTTCAGAGTACTGTAGTTTTTACTGTATAGATCTTTTACTTCCTTTGTTAGATTGATCCCTAAGTATTTCATTTTTTTATATGCTATTGTGAAAGGTGTGGTTTCCCTAATTCTTCTCTTAATGTGTTTGTTGTTTGTATACAGGAATGCTATTGATTTTTGAGTGTTCACTTTGTATCCAGCTATGCTATTGAATTTGGTTATTCAATCTATAAGTCTTTTAGTGGAGTTTTTGGGGTCTTCTATGTAGAGTATCATGTCATCTGTGAATAATGATAATTTCACTTCCTCCTTTCCTATCCTTATTCCTTTTATTTTTCTTTTTTGTCTAATTGCTCTAGCTAATATTTCAAGAACTATATTGAATAGGAGTAGTGACAGTGGACATCCTTGTCTTGTTCCTGATTTTAAAGTGAAAGCTTTCAATTTTTGTTCATTCAGAATGATGTTAGCTGTTGATTTGTCATAGATGGCTTTTATCAGATGGAGGTAAAGACCATATTTCTATTTTCTATAGGGCTTTTATCATGAATAAGTGTTGGACTTTGTCACAAGCCTTTTCTGCATCTATTGAGATGATCATGTGATTTTTATCTTTGGCTCTACTGATGTGGTGTATTACATTAACTGATTTGAGTACATTGGGCCATCCTTGCATTCCTGAGATGAATCCTGAGGAGATAACATGGTCTTGGTATATAATCTTCTTGATGATTTGCTGCATTCTGTTTGCTAGTATTTTATTGAGAATTTTCGCATCTATGTTCATTAGGGAGATTGACCTGTAGTTCTCTTTTTTGGTTGGGTCTTTCTCTGGTTTTGGTATCAGGGTAATGCTTGCTTCCAGGCATGAGTTAGGGAGAATTCCTTCCCTTTCAATTTCATTAAAGAGTTTGAGAAGAATTGGCATTAAATCTTCTCTAAATTTCTTGTAGAATTCAGTTGTTAATCCATCAGGACCTGGGTTTTTCTTTGTTGCTAAGTTTTTTTTTTAAATTACATTTTCAATTTTGTTGGCTGATATTAAGTTATTCAGGATTTTTATATCATCTTCATTCACCTCTGGTAATTAATATGTATCTAGAAATCTATCCATTTCCTCTGTGTTTTCCAACCTGGAAGAGTAAAGATTTTCAAAGTAGGTACTGATGATCTTCTGAATTTCTACATGTTCTGTAGTGATTTCATTCTTTTCATTCCTTATTGGATGAATTTGAATTTTTTCTTTGATTTTTTGATAAGGTTGGTTAGAGGTTTATCAATTTTATTTATTCTTTCAAAGAACCAACTCTTTGATTCATTAATTCTTTGTATTGTTTTCTTAGTGTTTATTGCATTAATTTCTGCTCTGATCTTTATAATTTCCTGCCTTCTTTGGGCTTTGGGCTTGACCTGCCCTTCTTTTTCTAGAAGCTTGAGGTGCAGCATAAGATTATTTATTTGTGCTTGTTCTGTTTTCCTGATGTAGGAATTTACCAGTATAAATTTCCCTCTGAGGACTGCTTTCATTGAGTCCCATAGGTTTTTGTAAGTTGTATCAGCGTTTTTGTTTGATTGTGAATACTGTTTAATTTCTCCTTTAATTTCATCTGTGACCCACCAGTAGTTTAGGAGGGTGTTATTTAATTTCCATGTGTTTATGGAGTTTTTGTGATTTCTTTTGTCATTAATTTCCAATTTCATTGCAGTATGGTCTGATAGTATGCATGGGATAATTTCAATCCTTTTGCATTTTCTTAAGGATGCTTGCATTTACTTAAGGATGCTTTTTTTTGTGCTGTTATTTTTTGTTTTTTTGTTTTTCTTTCAGTACCAGGAATCGAACTCATTACCTTGTGCTTGCCAGGCAGGCGCTTTGCTGCTGAGCTAAATCCTGATGGAGCTGTTTCTTTACTTCAGTTGCTATCATTTCAGAAGTTTTGGGTGTGTGACTTCTAAGCTTTTCTATATCAATGTTTCTTGGACTTGTTCTGGGTGGGGTGGAGGTCTGAGATTGCATTTTGTTTCTTTGTTTTGTCATTTTCAAAGATCCACAGGTTCTCCATGGCTCAGCCTCACTCTTGTGATGGTGTGGGAGTGACAGGGTAAGGCTCCTGAAGCTCCCTGGTGCTCAGTGTGGCTCCTGCAATGGTGTGGGAGAGGCAGGGGATGGTCACCAAGGTTCCCAAAGCTGTCTGGGATTCAGCTTGGCTCCCCTCCTGATGCAGTCAAAGAGGCTTGCAAAGCTCTCTGGGGTTGTCTCCTGTGAGGATGTGGGGGGCAAGGTATGGTGACTGAGCCTCCTGAAGCTGTCTGGGGCTAAGCTTGGCTTCCATGCTGGTGGGAGAGGCATGGGGGGATGTTGTCAGCAAGGCTTCTAAAGCTGTATGGGCCAGAATCCTTTCTTCTTCAAAAAATACTTTATTATATCTGGGTGTGCTAGCCAGCTTTTCATTGCTGCAATAAACATCTGAGGTGATAAATCAACTTAAAAATAGGAAAGGTTTATCTTGACCCACAGTCTTGGGATTTTTGGTGGCCCTGTTGCTTTTGGGCTTTTGTTGAAGAAGACAGCATGCCAGGAACACATGGTACAGGAACTATTCCCCTTAGAGAGCCTAGGATGTAAAGAAAGAGGGAAGGGAGGAGCAAGGTTGTAGCATCTCCTTCCAGGGCAGGCCCCCAGTAATTCCACTCCTCTCCCAAGGCCCTACCTCCAGAAGGTTCCACTACCTCCAAGTAATGCCAGTGCTGGAGACCAAACCTTCAGCACATGGGCTTTTGGGGGACATGCAAGTTCCAAATGATGGCACTGCATGACATTTTTTATAGTGACATTTTCATGCATACATATCAAAAGGCCTGCATGATGTGTTTTCTGGGGTTTGATAAAACTGTTATCTCTATGACTGTTTCATTTACCACTGAAGATGCCTGAGGCAGGCTACATTTTGGAATTTTGATCTCTATCCAGAAAACTCGCTATGTATATTTTAAAATTTTGATGGTTTTCTTAGATCCTTTTGGATTTTCATCCTAGAAAATCATATTATTCATAAGATTGGTTATTTTATTTTCTCCTTTTTCAGCTTATGTATCCTTTTCTTGCTCTCCAGCATCCCTGGCCTCCTGTACAGGGTTGATCAGCTTCATTGAGACCAGTGTCCCAGTGCCCAGAGAGACTAAGAGCATGGACCCCTGACTTAGATGTTTGGGTCCCTCTGTGCCAGAGGAAGAGCCTGTGCTATTCCAGGTTTTATAATGCATCTAAAAAGTCACAAATAGGTGGGCTTTTATCATATATTTTTCTGCATTTGTTGAGATAATTTTATATGATTCAAAAATCCCTTATCTTATTAAGGTGACAAGATATTTTGATTTCTGATTGATTGTTATTCAACCAAGAGTATGATTTGGCATAAGTTCAATTTGGTTATGATACATTACCCTTGTATATACTGCTGGGTTTAGGTTGCTAATAACATGGCATTTTTGATTTTTGTGTCTTTGTTCATAAAAGCGATCAATCTGTAATTTTCCTTTATTTTAATGTCCTCATTGGGATTGGGAATAGTGATTACATAGGCTTTATGAACTGAGTTGACAATTATTTCCTCTTTTGCCATTTTCTAGGGCACGTTCGCCCCAAAATTGATAGAATTCACCAGTGAAGCCATCTAGGCAGAATGTTTTCTTTTGAGAATGTCCTGGGGTAGTGATCTCACTTCTTTAAAAGATATAGGGCTATTTGTTTTTTATTTCTATGTGTGTCAGTTTTGGTGGAATTTCTTTTCTATTTATGCTTGTTTCTTTTATCCATAATTTAAATTCTTTGACACTAAGGCTGTTCACAGATTCTTGTACTGGCTATCACTTGATTCTAGATGGGCACAGTCCAGCTGATTCTCCAAGGCCAGGAGAACTTCCTAATGGGTGTTGATTGGGGGGGGGAGTCTGCATATTACACCCCACTCGCAGAGGGACATATATGAAGATAGAAGGTAAAGTGGCTGCAGAACGGTGAGAAAGAAAGCAAAACTTCTCCGAGTCTTAGAGATTTTGCTGACAGGGATGCGATGCCACATAGACCTTGTGTTGGGAACTGGATCTGCCAAAGAGAAGAATTTTCTGGATTCTAGTAACACTTTTCTAGGTTTAAGAAACACTGGATTGGCCTGTTTGCTTCTCCACCTGAATACCTCCACTTCCAGTGGATGGATAGAATCTAGGACACCCTGGTTGTGTTGGTTTTTAGCCACTCAATTTAACTTCAGTCCTGCTAATGTTAGGCTGGAGTGTAACTCAGTATAGTGCCCTTGCCTAGCATGTGTGAGGTCTTGGGTTTGATGTCCAGCATGGCAAAAGAAGAAAACAAAAGAACAATTGTGGCTTATCTCCCCCAAAAGAATGCTCCTTTGATTATGGGAGGGCTCCCCCACCTGCCTGATTTCTAAAGGAGCCTCTGTTTTCCTGATAGTAGGTCTACTTTGCATCCAAACATGCCCACCTTTGCTTTTATCTCAGCCTCATTTATGTCTGCTTGGCCTACATATCCCATGGTGATGTTGAAAAGGAAGCAATGGCAAAAGTGTGGTCACTAGGAATCACCTTGCAGGAATCCTCAGCGGGGATCTCAGGGAAAAACTCTTTGAGGACCTGCTCTCTCAGCACTTTGTGTTACTGAGATAGGCTCTCTTTGGAAATACATTCTGGAAATGTCGCTCCCCAAGAGTGCTCCCCAGAGGGCACTAACATGCTAAGTGGAGTGCAGCTGTTGGCTACTGCTGTGTCCTATTGAGGTCTGGAGATCAGTGCAGAAGGACGCAGGCTAGGAGTGGGGAGGGCTCAGACCAGGCTCTGTCCCTGCTGGTTGTGGTAGCCCGTGGTGCACAGGTCAGGAAGTGGCTGGCCCTGATCTGGCCATGTGACCAGGGGTGCTGGGAGACTGGGTGACTTTAGACAGGGTGACTGCACAGATCCCTCTGGAACTTGCAAAATCACTGGGCCGGACAATTTGGTCCCTCTCCTGGAGCTCAGCTGCCAGGTTTCCACACGCCTCTCCCTGGGAAGCAGGAGCCTTTGCAGTGTGGCTGATGCCTTGGCCATGCCCTTGTGGGGCTGATGCCACAGTGGGTTACAGCCCCCAGCCTGTTATATGTAGTCGTCCTCCCTGGCCTCTTCAATGATTTTGGCTTGAATCTTGGCCAAATAGCTGGATGACTAGTGGCAAACACCTTCTTCTGCCTTAATCTTTTCATCTGCACAATCAGGAGCCTGATGCTGTGTCTGGGTCCTGGGAAGAAGAAATGAAAAAAATACACTCTGGATGTTTAAAGTCTCAGCTATACCCAGGGCTCAGTTCATGTCAGTGAATATGAAATAAGACAAAACTAAGGAAGCAACAATGGAGGGGCAGACATGGTTAGGAGGGCACAGGTGTGCCTGCTGTGGGGAGGACTCACCTTGCAGGGAAGCTGGGAAGATTGGAGGTAGCCTGGGGTAAGTGAGTGGACTTTCTGGAGGAGGTGGTCCTGGGATGGTGGAATATCATAAGGTAGAACATCATGGAGGAGACCAAAGGAGAGCTTCTGGGAGGGGTTCAGTCTAGCTTCCCCAGCCCCAGAGGAAGGCCATTTTGGAGGCAGGGGGAATTGGGGAGCTGTCTGCATGGGGAAAGGGCCAGACAGGCCTGGGGCTGTACATCCTTGCTCTGCAGGGGGTGTTTCATGCCTGCTTGAATCTGTTGTGATAAACATGGGATACCCAGCTCCCATTGCCTTTATACTTCAGTGTAGGCCAGCTGGCTATGTGGGACAGCAGTGAGAGTGGCCTTTTGGATGGTTCTGCACTTTTGCAGCAGGACTAGGTGTGACCATGCAACCAGGGCAGCGACAAATCTGGGAACTGGCCTGGCTGAGCTGAGGTCTCTGCATCATGATATGCTCCCACATGACAGGGTTGCATATACAGCTCTTCCAATGACTGCCATGTTTCCATGATGGCAGAAAGCATTTTAGAGCAGAGAAAACACAAAACCAATATAACATGGGAGATGAACTTGAAAGCTTTACAGCTGGTGTACATTAGCCTTTCTTTGTTTCCATGAGAGGCCAGCACGTGCCTTCTGGTCTCCCAGACAAGCTTTTGAAGAGAGAAGGGCAGGTGGGCCTGTATGAGTTTCAGTTGTTGTGAAAAATACCTGAGAAAGTCAATTTAAAGGAGGACAGGTTCATTTAGCTCATGGCTTCAGGGGTTTCAGTCTGTGGTCAGCTGTCTGTATTACTTTGCTTCAGTGATGAGGTAAAACACCATGGAGGAGCCCATGGCCCAGGAATGCTGCTCATCTCCTGGCAGGAAGGAGGCAGAGAGACCAGGAAACCCAGCATTGGGGGACGAGGTATATTCTCCAAACTCACATTTCCATGACTCACTCGCTTTAACTAGGCCCCACCTCCTAAGTTTGCCATCACTTCCCAATAATGCCATCAAGTTATGGATCCACTGATAAGTTAATCTACTCATGAAGTCAGAGCATTCATGATCCAACCACCTTCCAAAAGTCCCACCTCTAATCACATGAGCCTTTAGGGGGACATTTTAGATGTAAGCTGTAATAGGGCCCTTCTCAAAGACAAGTGATCCCTGGGCTCTCATGGCCACATGACCTGGAGGAGCCAACTCCTTTGCAGTCACTTGTCCTAACAAGCTACTGTGCCTGTGCCCAGCCCCAACAGCCCTTTCCCCTCTTGCCAGAGCTACATGGACTATTCTAGTACACAGCAGTTGTTCTGTGGGTTTGGTTAAGGACTCTTCTCTCCAGAATCAATTTATTAGTGCTGGGACAGGCTTTGGGGGTAGCCTGGTACAGCTGCTCTGGTTTAGAGATGAGAAAACCTAGGCCCACCTGAGATGGCTCTACCACTTTTGCCCATATTGTTGACAAACATTTGGGAGGAAGTTAAGTGGAAAGAGAAGTTGCCTTCCATAGAGGTGTAGGAGGGGTGAGCTGACTCAGTGTACTTCTGCATGCATTAGGCTGACTCATGCAAGAAGCACAGCAGAAATGACACTCTGGAGACAGCCTTGCAAGGTTGACTGTGGGCACTGGCAGTCCTTCACATAATATGCATTTAGCTTGTATGCTGGACAAGCTTCTGAATACCAGGGTGCTGCTATGAATCGGCAGGGCAGATGGCCACAGAGGATGCTGTCTTCTTTGCAAGGTTGCGGACAACATAAAACATAAAAGAGGTCACAGATAATGACAGGGCAATGAAGGAAAATATCAAAAGAAAGAGACCAGGGGAATGAATTTCTTAAAGTTTGAGCTTTTATTTTGGGGTTACCGTCCATCTCATTAATGTCCATATGGTGTGAGGTAGGGGTCAAAGCCATGTGTTTGCTATGGATATCTATCCACACTGAAGTAATTCTATCATCTCACCTGAAAGTAGCTGAGTATGGACCCCAAAGTGCCACAGTCTGGTAGGTTAAAAACAGACACTTGTTTCATAGTTGTGGGGGCTGAAAGTCTAAGATCAAGGCACTGGCAGATCTGGAATCTGATGAGAACTCACATGGCTGAGAGACCATAACTAGCAAGCTCTCTGGGGCTTCTTTTATAAGGCACTAATTCTCAGCATATGAGCTCCAAGCTCATGACCTCATTATCTCACAAGGTTCCATCTCCTGGTATCATTAGGATGAAGTTAGGATTTCAACAAGTTATCTAGGGGTGGAGGCACATTCTCTCCATTACAATACCATGCAAGGATGTGAGATTTCATAGGTGCCATGTCTACTCAAAGCCTTCTATGACCATGGCTCACACTTGCTCTGCTATTTTGTTTTTTTTTTGGTTTTTCTCCGGTACCGGGAACCGAACTCACGACCTTGCGCTTGCCAGGCAGGCGCTTTGCTGCTGAGCTAAATCCCCAGCCCCTTGCTCTGCTATTAACACACTGGTTCCTTGCCTAGGTTTTCAGGAGACCCCTGAGCTGGGATGAGGCAGTCTAGATTTTCTCAGCTGTGTTTATTATTCTGTCCCTTCCCAGTCCTTGACATGAATCCCATGTGGAGTGTGCCTGATGCGGTGAAAACTGCATTTAACTCACAGCCTCAGTGCTCTGGGTTTGGAGCTGAGCAGCATCCCCTCTGCCAACTGTTCATGCTCACAGTGTTGGAATCATCCTGCGAACACGTTCATGATCACTGTTCATCTCCCACTCTGTCCCAGGTACTGCACAGGTTCTGGGCACTGCATGAGACAGGCGGGTACTTGCCATCTGCACCTCCCTTTCTTGGTGGAGAAAGATACTCTAAGCAATGCTGCTTGGATGACAGTGATGCTGTCTTCCCTAAGGAACTCTGAAAGATGAACACAGGGAGGCCTCATGTGTTCTGCAGGAGGACTTGACCAGTCCCTCAGAGAAAGAGAGGGATTGGGTAAATGAGGGTGTGTCAGGGTGGGGCAAAGCAGGACTCTGGATGGAAGGAATGGCATGTGGAAGGGCTCTGAGGTGGAAGGAACTCTGGGACTCTAGGACTGGAACCCCTGGAGGACAATGAGAGTGGGAGACACTGTGGGAGGGGAGGTAGGAGAGCTGCTGTGCCTGGAGGGCCAAAGTCTTGTTCTGTCTTTGAATGCAGCATTATCCAGCAGAACATTCTGCACTGAGAACAGCCCACTCTCTATGAAGTCCAGTATGGTAGCCCTTCACCGTAGGTAGCTCTGGAACCCTTGAGCTCTTGTAACTGAGGAGCTGAAATTGTAATTTTAGTGATGTAGCATTTAAACAGCACCTAGAACTGTGGGTGCTAAAGTGGACCGAGTATCTGTAGAACTATGGAAAGCCACTGAAAATTCAGAGCTGGGGATAGCACCAATAGCTCTGCAGGGGTTACTGTCACTTGCTACTCTTGCTGGCCCCCGTGGGGACAGTGCAAGGGCCAGGAGGAGCATCTCCACAGTACCTGGGCATCAGTAAATGGGAACTGATCTCGGTGTGCAGAGCCGTGGAGAGAGATGGCTGGTTCAGCAGGAGTTTGGGGTGAGAGCAGATGCGGACTCTGCCTGGGGGAGGGAAGTAGCTGTGAGGAGGATGAGGTAGGGGAATCCTTGTCCCTTTTCCAGTGCCTGAGTGGAGTAGGTTGGCCACGTGTGCAGGTGCAGGGCTCCACGGAAAGTGTTGCTCTGCCAGAGTCCTTAGAATAGCTAAGAGGAAGCTGGGTTGGGCTATATCAGTATAACAAGGAAGTGTCAATGCTGGAAAACAGTGTCTAGGAAAGCCCAGATTTTCTTTCTCTTCCTAGGATTCCTGTTCAACCCAGCATTGCACTCATGCTGTTGTAATGAACCATGTGACTCCTATTTGATGCTCTTAAAAAACAAACACAAAACTCCTGACTTGGCAATGGATATGTTTCCACATACTGACCGTTGTGCAAAAGTGTGATCTCAGTAGTCTGAGGGTGTTTGGATGCAGGCTGCCCATGTGTCTGCCCGCTCCTCTGCTGTGGGTGTTCCTTCCAGTCTCCAACTTCACATTCTCAGGCTCAGCGGGGCCCCAGTAGGGGGCAATTCAACAGCTGTGATGTAGAACTGTGGAAAATATTCATAATTTTTAACTCAGGGAAATGACACCACAGGAAAAATAAGTGCAGGAAGGTGCTTGCTGTGGCAGTATCAGTGGCAGGGAAGCTAGGTCACATTGCCAAGTGTACCCTACATGGGTGAGGGCAGGCAAAAGGGCCATGCTGGAGGCCAGGCTGTTACAGGGCAAAATGCTCTGAAACTGTGGAGGAGCTTCACACCCAAACGACTTACACTCAGTGCAGGTCATTTGCAAATGTGCACATTTTCAGTGTTTGAAATCATAGTATTTCAGTTCAATG
The DNA here is from genome assembly GCF_000276665.1 of Chinchilla lanigera. Lineage (NCBI taxonomy): Eukaryota > Metazoa > Chordata > Mammalia > Rodentia > Chinchillidae > Chinchilla > Chinchilla lanigera. The sequence goes on along the minus strand of NW_004955515.1, from coordinate 2,532,346 downwards.
ATGACTTCACCATCATTGTGTGTGTGTGTGTGTGTGTGTCTGTCTGTCTGTCTGTCTCTAGCCCATAAAATAGGGAAAGCACCACCAGATGGAGGTGTAAAGTGTTTATTTTCTTTGCAAAAACATTTCCATGGTACTAGTTGGCTCTTACCATACATGGAACTCGGAAAAGCGATAGCAAACAATACTACTCAATTGCTTAATTTGGGGGCAATTATCAACAGGGTACATGCACATTGACCCCAGTTTCAAATCAAACAGTTTGAATCATTTCCTGCTTAATTTTGTATGTGCTTGAATTTATATTAAACTCTTGCAAACATTAAAATTGTTATGTAGGGGCTGGGGATTTAGCTCAGTGGCACAGTGCCTGCCTGGCAAGCACAATGTAGTGAGTTCGATTCCCGGTACCAGAAAAAAAAATAAAATAAAAAAAAATTGTTATGTATACATATCAACATTCTTTGGAGGAATACAACTAAAATGAGAAACAGCCTTTAGGGAAAAGCAGGAGTAAGTAGAGAGAGCACTCACTATGTAATATTAGATGCACAGCTGACACACAGTATTTCCTAAGGTTGAAATAGGGCAGCCAGTTCTCTGATACTTGTTATCCTTTGTATGAGACAGGCCAATTTGGCTGCAAATGTTAGCACCCCACAGGCATGAGTTCAGGAAGAAAGGGGGATCCATCTGCCCCTAGAGCCAAGCATCAGAGAGTGGGGAAGGGAGCAGGTAGGCCCCAGCGTTGATGGATACCCATATGCGGCATCTCCCCAACTCCAATGTGCTGTTCTCTGTGTCTCCTCACTGTTGGATTCCTGCATTATTTCACTGAGGAGGTTCCCTGGGCTTCTGGAACCCAGCAGGTAATGGCTGTCATTCTGAGGGGGACCCTTCTTTCTGGTATGATATCCCTGGGGAAAAGGCCAGGACAAGAGGGCTGTCCTGAATGTGGTGCCACTGGGTAAATGGTGGGGGACAGTTGGCTCTTGCAAGAAGGAGAAGGATGCTGGCTGTGGACTTCAGTAGCAGACCCTCTGTCATGCATGGGCCCTGTCCTTTATTCAGGAATGGACCCCCAGAAAGGCAAGCCCTGGTGGATGATTAAGGTCCAGTTCCATTGTGTCCCTCTTAGGGACTGTGGATACTCAGTCCCAGGGGCTGTTGGCAAGGATACTCTGGGAGCTACTGTCACCCAGCCCTAGGAATAGGCTCCTTAGACTACAGAACAGTCCTGGGAGTGAGGGGGTACAGCTCAGGGTGGTCCCTGTTCTGGGAAGTAAGGCACTTTGATTGAACAGGACAGACCAGCAGGGCAGGCCTGGCTGTGTGTGCTGGGTTCAAAGAGACACCCTGGGAGTCCCCAAGGATGTAGCTTCACTGGAGTGACAATGGAGTAGGCCAGTGAGCTGAGAGAGAGAAAACCTACAAAGAAGCAAGTGCCTGAGCGCCCTGAACCCAGCTGTGTGTTCCCTGCATCCCACCCTTCCCCATCTTGTGATGGAGAGGACAAGTAAACGTTGGGAAGTGATGGAGGCTGAGTCTCTGGTAAAGACATGGGTTCTTTTCTGTGGCACAAAGCCAAATATTCCAGGAAAGGCGTTCGGAACCATAGGTGTCCCAGGCATTGGGAAGGCCTTTGGGCAACAGTACACAACCGCACTGAGAACAGTTGGCAGCAAATAGTGACTGCTGAACACATTCTCATAAATGTCTAAATTCAAGGGGGAAATGTAGGCATCAAACTCACATTTGGAAATGACAGTGGTAGTCTGTTACATGTAACAGTGAGTGATGTTAGTATTATTAAAGTATAATACTCAGAAAGTCAATTTCATGTACAATTGAGTATCTCTTATACAAAATACTTGGGATTGGAAGAAGTATTGCAAACGTAGCATTCTAGAACATTTGCATAAATATACCTAGATATCTTGGAGATAGGTCCCAAGTCTGAACTTGAAATTCACTTAGGTTTCGTGTACATCTTATATACTTAGCCTGTAGGTAATCAGGTACATTATTTTAATATTTATGTGCATGAAACAAACCTCAGGGTGTAGAATTTTCCAATTCTTATGTCATGCTAGTATTGAAAAAGTTTCAAATTTTGGAGTATTTTAAATTTTAGATTAAAGATGGTCAGCTTATGTTTAAACATTCAATTTAATGGTCTCTGACAAATGGATACTGAATATTTTCCCCAACTCTCAAAGTATTCCAGACTCTTTTAGAGTCATCCTCAGCCCTTCCCAGACATCAGCTGATCTTCTATTCCCATTGATCAGTTTTCCCTCTTCCTGACTTTTAATGCATGGAATCAAATGAAGTGTGCCCCTTGGTGCCTAAGTCTTTGCTTGATGTGATGCTGCATCCCATACCAGCTGAATGTGTGTGTGTGTGTTTGTGTGAGCAATCTATTGTTTTCATCCTTGCCAAGTGATCTCTTGTTGTGTGGATGCATGCCAGTTTGTTTATTCATTTACTGTACATGGACTTTTGGGTTGTTTCCATGTTTTGATGGCTGTGAATGAATGCTTTTAAAAGTACATAGTGTAATTTTAGAAAAGAAGGTATGTTAATAATTTCCTAAAGAAAGTAAATTATGCTTGTTACAGTATACCTGAGAAGTATAACCAGCAAAAATTCCTTATAGTTTCACAATTGAGTTTTAAGTTGCAAGGACATTTTCTGTACTTCTCCCAAACTGTCCCATACGTGTGTGCATAAAATTGACAACACTGTCATTTCCAAATGTGAGTTTGATGCCTACATTTCCCCCTTGAATTTAGACATTTATGAGAATGTGTTCAGCAGTCACTATTTGCTGCCAACTGTTTTCAGTGCGGTTGTGTACTGTTGCCCAAAGGCCTTCCCAATGCCTGGGACACCTATGGTTCTGAACGCCTTTCCTGGAATATTTGGCTTTGTGCCACAGAAAAGAACCCATGTCTTTACCAGAGACTCAGCCTCCATCACTTCCCAACGTTTACTTGTCCTCTCCATCACCAGATGGGGAAGGGTGGGATGCAGGGAACACACAGCTGGGTTCAGGGCGCTCAGGCACTTGCTTCTTTGTAGGTTTTCTCTCTCTCAGCTCACTGGCCTACTCCCTTCCAGAGAGAATGTGACATCCCAAATATCCCTAAGTAAGGCAGCCTAAATATTGACATCCCATTCAGCTCTCACTTTTACAAACTTAGGGGACTCTGGAGACTTAATGAGTATTTTTAAAGAGCCAAACATTGGCTTTAAAACAGACTTCAGGGTACTTGAGGTTCACAGTGAGGGAATGCCTTAAGGTGACTGTATCAGCTTAACCCTTTATCTTTTTTACTTAACTAGATTTGGTTTTGTTCCCTGGAAAAGAGGGTGGGCTAAGAACTAACTCCATTGTGTTATGTCTATAATATTTATGTTCCAGATAGACTTAATTCATGTCTTTAGGGCTTTTTCTGGGATACATTTCTTTTATATTATAGTGCTTGATTGGGGTTGTGCACTATACTAAAATTTACAAAGTATTAAAATCATAAAGCTAAGCAGGACAGTCAGAGTATTTTCTACCTTGCCAATTACATTATTACCATTTTACATTATTTGTGAGCTGATTTTCTTTTCTTTTAATATTTTTAATTATTTTATTTCTCTAAAATGTGAGTATTGTATAGTTTAGTTATTAGAAGTACTGTATATTTGCACTCTGATGTTTTTCAGACATTTTGTTCTCCTTATTCAGTACATTCATCAGAAAAGGAAGAGAAAGTCAAGCCCAAAGCTCATATAAGGGAGGAAATGAGGATCAGAGTAAAAATTAGGGCAATGGAGACTACACACACACACACACACACACACACACACACACACACACACACAAAGAATCAATGAATCAAAGAGTCAGTTCTTTGAAAGATTAAATAAAATAGACAAACACTTAGCCAACCTTATCAAAAAACTGAAAGAAAACATTTAAATCCATGGAATTAGAAATGCAAAGGGTGAACTCACAACAGATCCTGAAGAAATTTAGAGAATCATCATACCAACTTTGGGAAATTGGATTCTAATAAGATGGAAAACACAGAAGAAATGGACAGATTCCTAATACATATGAATGACTGAAGCCGAATCAAGAAGATATAAAATTCTAAATAACCCAATACCAGTCAATGAAATTGAAGATGTGATTAAAAACCTACCAACATGATTGATAAAAAAACAAGATAAAATGGAAACAAAGCTTTGTAAAAAGGGAAGGGAAGAGGGGTTGAAGGGAGGACCGGGAATTGGGAAAAAAGAGGAATCAGAATATATTATATGCACATACAAATTCTGTATAATGAATATGATCACTACGTATATCTAAAATGTACCAATACACTTAATTTTTAAAAATCTACCAACAAAGACAAGCCCAGCCCCTGATGGATTCACTGCTGAATTCCACAGATCACAGGTTTCAGTGGAGGAAGGAGGAAGAGGCATCTGAAGGTTGAGTGGCTGAGGAGTGTGCTGAACAGAGGAACTGACTCTCCAGTGTTGGAGAGAACACTGGTAGGGGTGGAGGGTGGGTCAGATCCTGCTGCAAGGGGCCTGGCTGGAGATGGGCCTGGAGAAGCTGGGTGCCAACCCCATGGTACTGTAAATGGATTGGTAGATCAATATGCACAGTCAAGAGAAAAAGGTATTTTACTTTCTGATAAAACTGAGCTCTCTCTATAAAATTATATTGAAGTCTGGGGTTGCATCTTGTTTAAGTATTGAAGCCTATGATCTTAACAAGCTCCACACAGTGAGGAATCTTGAAGATGGTGCCACATCTACATCCACATCCCCTCCCATCATCCTTTCCCCTAGAGAGACCCTCTTCTCCAAGGCCTTTGTTCCTTCTAGATTCCCAAACCTAAGACTTGAGAATTGTTCTAGGGGCTTCTTTCTTCCTCAGTGACCAGATTTTATAGGCTTCCCAACCCACATCGCCCCTTTCTCTGGCCCTCAATTTGTCCCTCCTCATGTCCCCCAGATGATATAGATGTCCCCAGCATCCTGCCTTTCCTACTCACTGTCACATTCTGTCTGTTACTTGAAGTATCTTCAAAGACTGTAGGTCTGGCAAGGTGAGAGCTAGGTTGTCCTCTCACTGACTAGAGCAGGCTGGAAGTGACATTCCCATCTGTCCTGGGGTGACGATGCTGTTGTGACAGAGTGGGCAGTGCATCATGAAGGGGCCACATCTAGTGAGCACTTTATTGCTGCTTCATTATAACATGGCTGAAAGGCATCATATGGCGAGACAGCACAGGAGAGGAGCAGACATGGGATCCAGAATCATCCTTTGCTCAGGAACCCAGTCCCACAACAATGAGAGAAACCCACTCGTGAAGATAGAGCCCTTATGGCCTAGTCACCTCTTAAAAGCCCCCCCCATTTACCCTGGCACACTGGGGATGAACTCTGGGGACACAGTCAGACCAAACACAGTACTAATGTGGGGACTTCTGCAAGAGTTAGCTCCTATGATGCTCTTCAGAGATGATCAATAAAGTCCTGAAAATTGCTTATTGGAATGAAGGTTTATCTGTTTTCACTGTATTCATTCAAGCTCATGTTCAAACCAAAATGTTGTTCTACAGACAACTTTCATAGTCAGTAACTGGAAGGACTTTCAGTTTGATGTGTTTCCCCTGTTTGTTATCACAAACACCTGAAGTCTTGTAAAATTTATTCAGACAACAAAGTAGTTATTGTCTTGGAAGAGATACTTCATTTCGCTTTGTTTCATTTGCAGGTAGGGTCACAGCCTTTCAGGATCATGGTAGATTCTTGTTTTCATCACTGTCTTTATTGTGTTGTGTTTTTTTCCTGTTTCTCAGACTTATCTATTACCTCCAAGAACAGAAAGCTTTAAGCCAAGTCAAATCTGCAAGAGTTTTTATTGCCCATTGTTTAATATCTCCCACTTTGGTCTCTTCTAGGGTGATTCTGCAAGGTCCAGGAGACTTCCCCTCCCCATCTAAGGCCTGTGTAGGATTGCTCTGCAACTTAAACAGTTTTGAAGTTCTTTTAATATTAATTCCCTTTTTCTCTACATATTGGTATTCGCTTCTGTCTTAGGTGCGCTGGATATGGAATTGAATAAATGTGAGCCTACTTAAATTGTTCATTGCATTTTTCAGACTACAGTCTGGATGGCTTTTCAACTCTGTAGGATGTAAGTCTGGACTCAAGACCCTGGCAGGGCTGGTCACTGGTAAGGCTTTTCCTGGGTTACAGATTGGCTGCCTTCTGTGTTCTCATATGGTGGACAGAAGGAAGGAGAGAGGAGAATGCTCTCTATTCTCATCATCTTCTTGTAAGACCTTGGGAACTCCACCAGTAGACCTCATGTAACCCCAAACGTCTCCCAAGGGCTTAACTTCCAAGTTCTCCTTGGGGCGAGGGCTCAACTTATTAATTTGGAGTTTGTGTGTGTGTGTGTCTGTGTGTGTGTGTATGCACCACCATTCAACCCATAGCATGTATCCAGCCTTTCATCCAGACGGGATGATCTAAAGGCTGTGGTGGGAACCCTGCCTACATGGACAGCAGCTCTTTGCACGTTTGAAGCTGAATGTACTCGTGGCCATGACCCAGCAGTTTTGCTCTCAGTTGTGAGTACCTGTGTCCCAAGCTCCCATCCACAAGGGAACACACAAATCAGGGTATGTGCCTACAATAAAGCACCATATATTGTTACAAGAATGCATTTTAAACTTGATTTTGTGACCAAGAAGACAAGTTGCAGAATGATGACTCAGTATACAAAGGACAAAAAAGAAAACCTACACAACACAATGCAGGCGATGATTTATGCATACATGCTCATGCAGTATTTAGAGTAACATCAACTCCATTAACAATTTCTAAAAGCAGTTCTGTAATGGTTTTGGCAGGGCTTTCATAAGATGTAAAGTAAATGGAAAAGGAGAGACATACACATTTCCCCCCAAAGTTTACAATAAGGGGCAATATATGTCTCACCACAAGAACTTTATGGTACCTCAGTCAGTACATTTTTATCCTTCAAAACTCTATGTTGTTTGTATTCTGTGTATTTTTTTATGTTGTTATTAATGGCATAGTCTTCCTCCATTATAGCTTTGCTTCTAACATTGTTGTGTTATAGAAGTATGATACTTTTTCTATACTTTATCTTATATCTGATGGCCTAGTGCATTAAAAAAATTAAAAATAATTTTCTTGTATATTATTTAGTATATTATTCCAATAGTCTCCACTTGTGATAATTTTACTTACTCCTTTTACATAATTACATATCTTGTTTCTATTTATTTTAGTCTCTTCCATGGCTGAAAAATGTTAAATAATAATATTGACAGCAGTTTTTTTAAGAGTCTTAATTTTGTTATTTTTAATTAAAATAAGGCTGTTCTTAAAGATTTTGGTTGCTGCTGGAAGATAATTTCTACCCTGTGTTTAGCTCAATTTTTAAATTAATAATTGGTATTAGATGATACAGAATTACTTAGGGGTATGAGCAAAATTTTGACAGACATTTTTAATTTAGTATATACCGTGAATAACTTTAAGTAGACCACAGTGCTGGTGTTTTTCGGGAAAATCTTGCCTGGTTGTGGAGGGCTAGAAGGATGCTATAAATGCACACAGCACCACTAGATGGTGCTGTGGCCCAATTTTCTTTTTGCTTCAAAGCATTAATTTCTTTATTGATAAAGTATAAACTTATAAGCTTTAAACTTAATGTGATCCTTGAGCTACTCTTCTTCCACCTTTCAATTTTATGGCCCTAACTTCAGAGAGTGCCTTAAAATATTTCTGTTCTCCCCTGGGTTTAGGCAAGAGAATAAGTTTTTGGGGAATGTAGTTTTTAAAAAATTAAAAAAAAATTGTTTTTTGAGACAATGTCTCACTATGTAGTTCAGGCTGGCTTTGAATGCTTTAGGTAGGCCAGACTGGCCTCAAGCTTGTGGCAATCCTTCTGCCTCAGCCTTTCAAGTGCTGGGATTACAGGTGTGCACCACCATGCCTCGTGGGGGATATAATTTATACACAATAAAATTTAAAAATTTTAAGCATTCAGTCCAGAGTTCTAAAAAGTGCATATTGTCTCTCAACTATGACCCCGGCTGTGATACAGAACACATCCATCACCCTAGTCAGTTCCCTTGTGTCTTTCTGTGTTAATCTCCTTCCTTGACCCTGACCAGCAACCCTGGAGACCACTTTTGTTCTAGTTTTCTTGAATTTCATGGCAAGAATCACACAAGATGTGACATATTAGGTCTGACTTTCTCCCAGAAACAGTGCTTCTGAGCTCACCCATGTGTTAGGGGTTTCAGTTTCTTTAGTACAGACTAGCATCCCATAACACAGCACATTCATACACCATTAATGGGCAATGTGGCTGCATTTAACTATTAAATGTTATGAATAAAACTGTTGTCAACATGCATGCAAAGCTTTCCTGTTGGCACATAGTTTTGACTTCTGGGTAAATAGCAAGCAGTGTAATTGCTTTTTTTTTTTTGGTTTTTCTCCGGTACCGGGAACTGAACTCACGACCTTGCGCTTGCTAGGCAGGCGCTTTGCCGCTGAGCTAAATCTCCAGCCCCAGCAGTGTAATTGCTTTGTTATGATGTGTTTAACTTGATAGGAAATTACTTCCCAAATGGTTTGTGAAGTTGCTGCTGCATGTGGCAGTAGTGTAAGTCCTCACTAGCCTAAGTGATGTCTTTGCCAATGCTTGGTGGTACTGGGCTTTTTAAATTCTGATGGGTGTACAGTTCTATCCATCTGTGGTTTCAATTTGCATTTTCCCACTCTCCAGGGATCACTGGTGTGGTCTTTTTATGTGGTTTTAGCGATCTGGTATCTTCTTCACTGAACCGTCTGTTCAAAACTTTTGATCAGTTCTTAAAAATTAGGTCATTTGTGTCATCATCCTTGAGCTGTAATTGATCCTTGTATATTCTAGACAAAGACCCTCTATGTGTTTGATGACTATTTTCTTAGTTTATTGGTCACATTTTCATTGTGTTAATAGTGTCTTTTGAAGAGCAAAGAGTCTTAATTTTGAAGAAGTACACTTTACTAATTTTTATTATGTAGTTCATGTTTTTTGGGGTCTAATTTAAGAAATCTTTTGTTAAGCTTTATTGACCAAGATGTTCTTCTCTTTTCTTCTAGAATTTTCATAGTTTTATTTTACATTTAGATCTATGACCCATTTCAAATCAGTCTTCTTTTATAGTGTGGAGGTGAATTGAATTGGTATTGAGTTGAATTGCTTAGTTATGTTTTCCCAAGGGATAATCAATTGTTTCACTGCCATTCACTGGAAAGATGATCATTGCTCCATTAACCCTTAAACAATCATTTCCATTCTCCCCAGCATAGGCAGGCATGCCACACACTCACATCTGCTTACATTGTCCTTGGAGATTCCATCAGCCCCGAGTTCCAGGAGTGACCACAGCAACACAGGAGAGGTTCATCAGAGATGCATATCTGCCTTACCCTGACTTTGGGCTCCAGGCATCACAGGGATGGGTGCAGCTTCTGGACACATTCCCAGAAAAGTGTGGTACAAGGCAAAACATAAGCAGTAGACCCTCTCAGTCCTCAGTACCTGCTTGTAAAAGCAGCAAAGGTGTGCAGAAGATGGAGTCCAGTTGTCACCATGGACGACGGGGCACAGGGCTTTCCTATGTGCAACCAAGAATTGGACATAGCATATAATGGTACAGAAAAAGCAGCTAAGTTTAACAAAGTTTAAAGGGAAGTGGGTACTCAGAACGTGCAGGCTTACGCTTGGAGAAGGGAGAAAGGTGCAAATAGGAAGGAAGAATGGCACTGGCAGACAGGAGAGAACAACATGCAGGTGGACTGAGTGTAAGGTTTGAAGTGTGCTCAGGGCCTAGGGCACCTCCCATTGGGCCTGTCAGAGCACCTCCATGCCTCTTTTTACTTCCTGGCTGGCTTGCCAAGAGGTTACCATGGGTAATAGAGTCCTGGGATGGGTTTCCAGATTCTTATGCACCATGAACAAAGAAGTGGATGCAGCACACAACAGTATAGCAGCTAACTTTAATAAAGTTGAAAGGGGAAGAGATGCTCAGAGAGACTGGGCCCATGAAGGTGGAAAGGAGAACTACACAAATAGAAAGGAAGAACAGTGCATGTGGATAGGAAAAATGGTGCAGGAGTGGAATGAGCTTAAGGGTTTGAAATATGCCCTGGGTCTACCGCCATACCACCTTGAATGCACCCGATTGCCAGAGTGACTGACAGAGTGAAGAGCCAGGTCAGTTGAATCCACTGTGGGTTCCTTTTCATCCCTGCCTCCAGGCAATTGACCCCCTTAAGAAAGTTAGAAGGTTTGACCCTGGGGAATTGCCCAGATTTGAATGAGTGGAGAGGTATAGTCCCATGGCTCCTAATTATATGCTGTGGAAGACTCTTGAAGAAGGATCCTGTAATGTTCAAACCAGACAATTCAAAACAGAGTCTAGAGCAAGACCCAGAGCTAGACCCAGAATATCTGCTCAAGATTTCTGGAAGCACCTCAGTGAAAATCCAGGAGAATGATGAGGATTGAGTAAGTGGCTTCATGGGTCTTGAGAAGTACGACCTTTAGGAGGTGATTTCTGGGAGTACCTGGCAGATGACTGGCCTAGGGAGCAAGAGAGGCCACCCTGAGCCAAGTCTAAGACCAGAGGTAATGAACCATGACAGGAGAGAGGAGTTGTGGTGTCATGAGGCACATGCCATAGTGTGGCCGCACTGGAGTTCAGAGTAGGATCCCAATCTTCACTGGCTGAAAATACCAGGAAGGCAGAGGTGGAGCAGCCTGCTGCAAGGGAAATGACATGGGAGCCAGTGTGAAGGTCAAAGCCCAAAGCATCTGGGAGGTTAGGTCTCCAGGAACCACTGAAAGCCCCTTCTTTCAAGCATTTTTATGTCCCAAGATCATGGAGATGCAGGCCTGAAACAAAATTGGTTGTTAGTGAGGTGGAGATGCAAGTGGAGTTGGAGACAGAGAACCACCAGCCTCAGGACTCAGCCCTGGCCACTGGCATCCTTGTGGGTAGTCACAGTAAGGAGCTCCCCAGCACAGGCATCTTGCTTTCTCATGCCTCTTTGTTCAGCTTTCATACCATGTCCAGGATCAATAGGTCACGTTCCCAGGACACCCATGCCCTCTCTACTCAGGGGAAAAAGCAGCTAGTGGCAGTGAGAGCCTCAGGTACCTTAAAGATGTTCAAACACTGATAGTAATCTAAGGTTGGCAAAACTATTTCACACAGTCTATTTTATGATAAGGGACTCAACACATTGGGTAATTTATTGGGTACTGTACTGAAAAAGGAAAACAGTGATTGGACTGTGATGCTTCCACACCGCTGTAAAGTTGAAAAACACTACACATCAAGCCTCAAGAATCAGAGACCCCTAGCATTCTTACCTGATGAGTAAAGGGGCAACACAGGAGATGTTCAGCCAGAATGAGAGACCTTGATGAGGAGAATGGGGAGAGAAAAGCCTTTGGCTGAGAAAAAAGGGGCAGGTAGAGAATCTATTTAGGGTCCCTATTCACCTGGTAATAGGTTTGAACTAATCTGCATGAAGGAGGATTTATATGCATTGAATATACAAATACTCAGAGTAGAGTAAACAAAAGAGACAAAATTGAGAATGATGATCTTGGCAAATATTGAATATTTTGAACATAAGAAAAATTCAGATTGTTTTTCATATGTGAATCGATTCAAAATGTGCACTGAGTGAAAAACCTGTGTTTGTAAGTGAACAGTGCTTTTATTTCAGTCCTGATTGAGAACTTCCAGCCCCTATCCTTAGGTTATTGTTTTATGCTGCTTTGATCCACAACAACTAGATCTCAATGTGCAAGAACCAGGCTCAAGGTGCCACAAGACCAAAGAAAGACAGGCAAGGGGGTCTGGACTGCACAGAGTGAACTCTATTGGGGGGCATGCTTACAGGTTTGAACTAGTCTGCATGAATGAAGATTTATATACATTGAATATACAAATATTCAGAATAGAGAAAACAATCATGTTTTCAATCATGCTAGTTCAAACATGCTTACAGGATGATTGGGGAGGCAGTTCTTTCCCCATAATTTGGTTCAGAAGGAGAGGTGTGTACATGAGTTAGTACAAAGAGGAATTCATCCTTGTGGGAATGTAGCTGGTTTATATTATGATCAAGGAGTCACGCACATTCTTGGTGTCAAGGTTAAGGCTCGCATACCACTCTACGCATTCTGTTTATCTATAGTTTGTTAGTAAGCAATGCAGGAAAAATCGACTAGAGTTACTCTGGGGCAATCATGGCAGCTATGACTCAGAAGCCCTTCAGTCACATCAAACTGAATCCATACATTTCACCCCTCAGGACTGGCTATGTCTTCCTCTCCTGCCATGTGCCTGAGCCTTTGAGGGACTATAGGATTATATAGACAGTTTTCTCATTCTTCCTACTGGTGAACAGAATCCACAGCAGAGTACACACACACACACCCACCCACACACACACACACACACAGAGAGAGAGAGAGAGAGAGAGAGAGAAAGAGAGAGAGAGAGAGAAAGAAAAGAGACAGAGAAAGGGAGGGAGACAGAACAGTTACGCAAAGGAGCAGCAAAAGCCAGTATTTTCTACCAGGAGCTGCAAGAACCAACTCAGTGACATCATCTATTCTACTGAAAGGATAGAATTAGATGAGGCATTATTTTCGGTTTTCATGTGTGACTGAAGTATACTATATGACATCAGGGATATATACACATTGTGTCTTGTTAACAGCAAAGTTTGCATAGGAAAAACAGATAGCAAAAGAGTTGTGGATGGAAAAATAATTCTTCATTAGCAATTTTTCAAGACAAATCCTCACTATCCATCGAGATAGTGCCATGGATGTCACTCCTATTAGACTCATGGTAGCAACAGCTGGGGGTTCGTGCAATGGACCATGTCACATATGTAGGCCAACAGGCCTAAGATCATGAGTGATTACTACAACTGAGCATGATGTGGCATGCTCGAGCACAAGGCCAGCTGCAGCATCCTGGCATATTTTTGAGCCCACTTAGGGAGTAAGCCATGACCACAGGCCCACAGTCCAACAGACAGTAAGTCAGGGAGGCCCCTGTTTCTGCACACTGTAGCATGTAACAGCTGAGCCAGCCACAGAACAAACCGCTTGAGACCTCATTGAGTTGTCTTCTATTTTGATTTAATGCTTACACTGTGTCTCTGTCAGTGTGTAAACTTGAGTAGTGCAGTTTTGACACAAGTGCTCTTTGAGAAAGAAAGAAATGTAATCCAACACTCTATCAAGCAGCAATAAACAAGAGAGTGGGATTATATAGAAAGTTTAAGCAAACATATGTAGAGAACAGAAAAGAGAGCTTGGAAATAGGCCCACATAATAAGTCCAACTAATGTAGAATAAAGAACAAAAGCAAAACAATAAAATGAAGCTAAGTTTTTTTTGAGTAAGAGGTATAGTAATAAATATCCAGACACTCTCACCATCAAGCCGGCCAATATATGTGGAATGAGAGCCTCAGAAATAAAGGAAACAAAATAGGGAAGAAAATACTTGTTGTGGCTGTAGGTGGAGTTCTGGAGAGTGACTGCATCATGGATGTGTGATACTGGATTAGTCTACTGATTGCCTTAGCAGAGTTCTGGGTGTGGATGATAGACTTACTGAAGAGGAAAGACCTATCCACGTTGGGTGTGTGTGGCACCAGTCAATAAGCTTGTAGCCTGGATGGAATATAAAGGGAAAAAGAAGGAAGTCTCTGCCTTTTATCTGCCATGCCATGAACTATTTATCCCCTACCATGTCTCTCTGCCATGCCTCTCTGCCCTGGAGCCATCTGACTATGGACTGAAACCTCTACAGACTGTGATCTAAACTTTTCTCCTTTAACTTGTGAGTGTTGGGTATATTGTTCCAGCAATAAGAAACTAAGACAATACTTATACAAATAATTGCTAAAAACTTACACTTTTGAAATAAAATACTAATCTACAGATTTTCCCCTCTAAAAATAAAATCAGATATATCAGTTTCCCAGTGGATCACAAACTATGCCAAATCAGAGGCTCTTCATAGCAGTAGAGAAAAACTTCTTTTCCTGTACAAGGAAACTGGAATGAGATTAACAGCTGACATCTCATCAGAAGCAATGGAAGGAAGGCAGTGGATGGCATAGTCAAAGAGGTTGAAGAAGAAAACAACTCCAACCAAAGATTCTATATTCAGAAAAATCTATCCTTTAACACTGAAAACAATGATCATATTCTAAGCAAAACAAAGCCCGAAAATATATGCTGCCTGCACAACTACCTAACAAGAAGTATTTTAGAATGGCAAAGAAACTTTCATTCTTACATTTGAAAATACTGGATTGATTAATCAAAATGTGGGAATGGTTTTGTGAAGGAATGAGTGCACATGTATGCATGTGGGTGCATGTACAGAAGTTACTAAAGTTCTTTTACAGTTTTTTATTGATTTTAGAAGCAATTATGTTTTTTTAAGATCTGTTGCAGATTTTAGTTGGGTGAAATTTTAATAAGACATTAACTTCTTTTCTTTTTGACCATCTAGATGAAGAGAACAAAATTCTGAAAATTATACAAGCTTTTTGTTCAAAATTCACAATACTAAATTAAGTACACAAGAAATTTCAGGTTTGCCAGAGTTGACATAATGCAAAAAAAGCCAAATCACATTCTGTAAGAAGTTGGAGCTGCAGAAAGATGAGAACCAGAGTGTGGTAATGCCTGTGAAATACCAACATGTCAGAGATAGCTCCATACTTGTAGAACTGTGAACTTGATAGTGATCAGGCAGAGACACTAAGGAAACAGTCCCATCTGGAGCTTGGGGGTGAAACCCTGACAGACAGAGCAGGTGGGATTGGAAGGAGGGATGTAGAAGATACACAGGTGGAAGATATGCTAGGCTGGAGGATGGGGGGTGGTGATGGTGTGGTCTCTTCTTTCTCGTACCTTGCCACTTGCTCATGACCCCTTTGTGATGAGGACACCAGAGCTCTGTGATGCAAGTCTGGGCCCCACCCCCTACTCAAGGAGGGAACTCCCAGGGCTCAGTAGCTTGAGGGTGACAGTTCAGTTCAGGTGATGGAGAATCCTCTCTGCCTTCTGAAAAGTGTTGGTTCCACATTGCTGAGAATGAGCTCCACTAGCTGGGCAATGGATATGCTCTTTGCCTTTCTGTGTGGGTTGGTGCTCTTTATCCTATTGATTCCTTTCCTTCAGACTAATCCATCCTTCTCACTAGCTGGGAAAAAGAACAGCAGAAAGGTGAGCAACCTGATAGACAATGATTTTTTTCCTACAATTAGTTTCACTTTTCCAAATCCAGTTAACAGACTTTGGAGAATGGAAATCACAGTAATGATATCATTCTGGGACAGGTGGGGCAGAAGACACCAATCTGAGACTCTTAGACTACCTATGTGGTATGATGGAGGGGCTAGAGTGTCACAAAACAATGAATCTCAATGTCCAAGAAGTGGTGCTCCCAGAGGACTGGGGACATGCACAGAAAGGGCCCGAGGACTGGTGTGCATCAATGCCTTTCTCATGGCAGATGCCTCTGAGCCTCAGATCTCCTCAGGGCTGGGCTATTCTGAGGACTGTGCTCAGCCCTCAAAGGCTCCAGAGTAAGCTGGAATTTACTCTAGCACTGGGAATCCGATGCCTCATGGGAGCTACATTTAGCCACATTACAAGCGAACTCTTTAATTTAGAAAGTCATGCTATTCAGGAACATTGCATAGGGACAAGAGAGGGAGAATTGGGTCTGAGACTCTGACTTTCTTGTCTCTCAGAACCACATGGAGAAGAAGGGACAGAAGAAAACCAGTAGGAGGAGCTGTATTCTGAAAGGTAAGGCTCTGTCCTAGGACAGACGTGACTTGAACTCCTCACTCCTGAGCAACAAGATTCAGATCTCTGAGGATGTCACTTGAGGAAGCCTAAGAGGGAAGCTTCTGGGAAAGAAATCTGACCTGGGGACATTTCTCAGGCTATGTGCTTGGGATGAAGGTGCGACTGGCCGGGGAAGGGTGATGTCAGCGGAGGCGGGGCACGAGTGTGGGTCATAGTGGAGCAATATTGCTTACATTTGCAGGCGGAACTTATAGGTCTAACTGTGGGAATGTTGTTTTACTTCTCTATAGCAGACTCCTCATTCTATGAGCTGATTTTCCTCCCCATAAAGTGGCTGTGAGGACAGGGGGGATTGGTGGATGCCGAAGCTTCTTGTAAAGGATGAAAAATGGACCCTCCATGTTCCTTGCTACCACTGTCAGGAGCCTTGGGCACTGATGACTGGCTGGCCTGGAGGTCTAATCTGATATGGAGGTCACATCAGATTAGACCATATTCAACTCATCTTCTTGTATGATCCAAGGGGCCTCCCTTCTCTGCCATAACCCAGTCTATTTTTCTAGCTTTTAGAGAGTGTCGAAGGGAACTGGAGGAGACTGGGGATCTACTTTTACTTCTGCAGCGGTGAGGAACTTTCTATATCCATGTCCTTCTCCATCTCCTGGGCTAAGGGGGAGATAACACCTTGGAATGGCTGGCTTTGTGAACCTTGGGTGGGGGACAGTGGAGGGACTGTGGGCTACAATTGCCCACCCCTGCCCAATCTACCCACTTTTCTGGGCATGTCTGCCCCTGGCTGTAGCTTGTGCCTCCTGTTTCCTGCAGCCTCCTACAAAAGCTCCCTGGGAATGCTGAAGTCAATCACCTCTCTCATGGAGATGTCCCAGGTGAGGTGTTCAAACCAGGGCCTGCTGGAGCCAGTCGACCACCTAGTCATTGGGTGGCAGCTCCTCCTCCTAGCCCTTTGTCCTCCTTGCTTTCCTGGGCTTTTGTGACCCAGCAGCCTCTGACCTCAACTCTCTCCACAGAGCCTCAAGAAGACCAGCCTGCCTTGAGGAGGCTGCCCCCAGGCACTGGGCCCCAGGACTCCGGACTCAGTAAATCCTATTTGCAATCTCTCATCAGGGTTCTCTCAGGCCCTGACCTCCTTCACCACTGTCTTTCTTTCTTCTCCTGGTGCTGGGCAACTGCCAAGGCCACCTTCTTCTCCAGCTGGGCACATGGCAAATCCCAGCAAGAACATCTGTCTCCCCACCCACCAGACACTGTGCTCTGGGAAAGCCCCGCACACTGGCAGGCAGAGGCGGGAAGAGGGGACCACGCTTTCATCCACCCTGACGTGCACAAGCTGCTGGAGATGCTGATCAGCAAGAGAGTCAAACAGAAAATGCGCCAGGAAAAACCAAAGGGCGGCTCATTTTTCCAACCGGTGAACACAGACTACCCCTGGGTTTCTCTGAGAAACCTGTTAAAGTCACTGGGTGACAAACTGACCTCTGCACAGCCCTGCAGCACAAAGGGCAAAGCAGAGTGGCTTCTTGGATCTCAGCAGCCCTCTATCCACAAGGTCCTGGGCAGCCCTTTAGAGCATGAATGCAGCCTACTCTTCTGGGGCCCGCCCTCTCTGCACAGTGAGTCCCTGGTGGCCACTGCCTGGGTCACTTAAAGATCTTTATCTACACAACCTCCATCTATTAATTTTAGTGAAGTTCCTACACATAAGTCAGGTCCATCTCAGGAACAAGGGTCTGTATAAAACTTGCCCCAATTTCTGCCTTATGCCCAGCCCCTGGCGCACCTCCTATGTACTCCCTGAAACCAACAACCTACCTGTCTATCCTAGGTTATGGCCTGTAGAACAACCTGCCCTACATCCCAGAAGAAGGCACAGTCTTTTCTTCCTAATGAAAATCAGGATCTTGAATGGACCCTGCAGAAGCCATCAAAATGGAGGAAAGCTTTAGACTCTAAGCTTCAAAAAGCTCAAGAAGCCATAAGGCTACACACTCTCAATCTTCCTCGGAACAACCAGGCTCTGAGGCCCCTAAGTCTGCCTCCATCCTAAAAGAAAAACTTCTTTGTCTCATGTAACCACATCCTCTGTGTGCTAATGGCTTCTTTACACCATGATGTCAACTGCATCCTAATAAATGTTTTTTTTTCCCACCAGAGTTAGTACTTCTGTGTCCTGCTAGGGCATGAGAAGGGATCAACCTGTATTTTTCTTCTGAGCACTTCTAGAGGGTATGGTGTTGGGAGGAGGTGATAGTGACATGGAGGTCCCATTTTTCCCCCTATTTTCCATAATTGCACTTCAAGTCCTCTTCATGGACATATTGTAAGAACCACAGAGCCATTAGAACTTTCAGGATGACCCATTCCTATGAAGACCCCATCTCAGGATCTGCCTCAGCCTATGGTTCCCCTGCCTTCCCTCCCCCTTCAATTTTGTGCAGCTCTGGGGATGTGTGTACAAAGGAATCTTCATTTCCAGTAGTTTCACATGCCACCACGTGGCCACAGGGATGTTGGATGGGTAGAGTGGAGGCCCTGGGTTCACAGGCGGCAGACTCTTGCCATCCTGGTGTTTTGGTGGTGATAGAAACAGCTGGCCTGGGAACCTCTACTCTGCCTGATAGAGACTGCAAGGGGACGGAACTTGCAGCCCATTTTATGTCGGTCTGGATGAAATGGCAGCGTCACCCACCCTATTGCCTCCTTTGCTCTCTAGAGCAGCAGCATAGGATGGAACTTGCAGGTGAGCATGTGGGTGGGTGTGCAGGAGCTGCAGAACAGCTGCTGAAAACTATGTCCTCCTTGCCCAAGGTCACGTGCCTTTCCTTTGGGCTAGGACTGTGTGTGTAGGAACCCTCCAAAGATGGCACATGGTACAGCCAGAGTGAAATGTAACAGAATAATTCCAAAAGGTGTAGCCAAGGAAAGAGGCAGAGTGGCATGTGAATGCCATGAAGGGTGCTGCACTCGGGACGCTCCTGCTCACCCAGTGCTATGAACCAGCCTGAAGGAAGGAGACACCACAGGCTGGGCTGCTGACCCTGTCCCACCTCAGGGCTCTCTGTACTCTGGCTCCCAGATGGTAGGCCTGGGGAGGCTCCTTAGCTCAGCAGAAAGATTAATTTCCTAGTAGTGTACTTATTAGTATGTCCTTGCCTCTTAAAATCCAGAAAGAACAATTAACAAAACCTTGAAAACTCAAAGCTCAGGGAAACAGGCATGTGCCTTCCAGTTGGTGATGTTATATGTAGATGTGGTCACAATATTTCTTCCAGAGAGAGTGCAGGCCTTGACACAGCCACAGTCCTGGCCAGGGTCAGAAGGCAGGTTTCTAGATCAAGTCCTGGCTTCTGCATGGAAAAGAAGGAGAAAGAGCAACCAGAGAAGATTTACACACGCAAGTGGAAATCATCTTTTCAAAATGGAGGATCTTTGTGGGTGGGGGGACAGACCATGGAGAGCCAACACTGAGCCTCATCCTGCTTCCAACAAAGGGTTCCTTTTCCTGCCTCCTGTGAACAGCAACCAGAGAAAAATAACCAAAAGGAGGAAAGATTTTCTTCTACTCACGGTGTCAGTGCTTTCAGTCAGTGGTCAGGTTGCTGCAACGCAGGAATATCACAATAGCAGGGTATGGATGTGGAGAGCTGCTCATCTCACTGTGGGCAGGAAGCTGAGTGGTTGACAGAGCCTGAGAAAAGACCCTTCAAAGTCTCACTCCAATGTCCTACTTCCTGCAACATTGCCCCAACTCTTGTTGCTCATCCCACTGTGAGCTCAGCAATGGATTAATTTATTGGTGAGGTTAGTGTTCTCACAGTCTCATCACCTGTCTAGACATCTCTTAATCATAATTTCAACAAAACTAAGTGACAAATATGGCTATTTCTCTAGGTTGTCCCATGCTGTGCCCCCAAAGTGGACCACACTCCAGTGGCCTCAGTTCACATGACAGAAAGTGCTACTGGGGCAGAAGATATGGACAGGGCCCCGGGTCCTGCTCCTGACAAGCAATCATTTGTGGGAGTGTGTGGCCCCTCAGCATGTGAATAGAGGCCTACAGACCTGTCATGGTTCTGTCTCACCTGAGGACCATTTCAGCCTCCAGTGTGGGCCATGAAGCAAGAGCAGAGCAAGGACCCTGAGCCAGAGAGGAGGTTCTGGAGGGTGGGGTGACATGCTGGATGTGGACTCTAGGACTATGGAGGGGACAAGGTTCCCACAAGACAGTGCTGATGGAAAAGCCAGAGTGAAAGGGAGGAAGTTTGAGTGTTTCCTGTTGTCACTGGCCCTGTCCTCCCTGAGGGGCAACAGAAAGGCCAGTGACAGAGAAGCTAGAAAGATTCCCATTGAGCAGCCCCCAGAGACATCCATAGGGATCTACACTGACAAATCTCAGAGTGATGTTCACAGAGGCCCTGCCACTCTACTGAGAGATCTCCCTGGATTTTCTCTCAGAGAGCTCTCCAGATATATCCACATTCCCTGACAGACATCCACTCTGAGAGTGATGCCTAAGGGCTGAGTAGACCCTAAGAGAAATCTTCCATGAGATATATGGAAACTCCCAAACTGCTGTACAGATTCCACCCAATTCCCATTAAACTACCATTAGCATACCTCACAGATCTCAAGAAAACA